>NC_043707.1:97853547-98037862 GCF_006229205.1 Suricata suricatta
TGCATTTCCCATGCAGTTACCTTTTTCTCTTTGTAAGCCCAATTGCCAGGAAGGAACTTACAGCATATTAGGAAGGCAGTTAATGGAAAAGGGTGGTACTTGTGATGTGTTAGGACTTAGACTTAATTCTGGCTGTGTTATTGGTGATGTCACTTAATGTCTTGAATCAGTCTCCTTGCACGCAAAACCCTTCTCTACCTGCTAAGCGTCATACAGGTATAAAATGAGCATCCACAGATGAAAATGCTTTCTAACTTGTATTATGTACTACAGAGAGAAAATGATATTACGAAGGCAAAAGCTAAGAGTTCCTACCTTTCAAGTCATAATAGGCCTTTAAAGGTGTTAGAGAAGAGAACTTCTTGTTTTTTTTAAAACTTGATTCATTTTGAGAGAGACAGACAGAGCATGAGCATGAGCGGAGGAGGGGTAGAGAGGGAATCCCAAGTAGGCTCTACAGTGTTAGCATGGAGACTGATGCGGGGCTCAAACTTAAACAGTGAGATCATGACCTGAGCCAAAATCGAGTTGGATGTTTAACTAACTGAGCCACCCAGGTGCCCTGAGAAAAAAGCTTTTGAATTTATGTGCAGATACATGTTGGTAGGAGAAACAATTATACCTGTACCAATCTTAGAACAATATCTCCTTCAATTTTGTACCCTACACACCTTGCTTGCCTCACCCTAGTCCCAGCCTTGAGTGTTGGGTGTGGTGGCTCTCCTCTGCCAAGGGCACGTTCCAGAGAGGGATTTAACTTAGAGCTGTCAGATGCTAACATTTTTTTTCCCTCTAAATTTTTATTTAAATTCCAGTTAGTTAACATATACTATAACAGTAGTTTCAGGAGTAGAATTCAATGATTCATCAGTTACATACAACACCTAGTGCTCATCACAAGTGCTCTCCTTATTACCCATCACCTGTTTAACCCATCCCCCCACCTACCTCCCCTCCAGTAACCTTCAGCTTGTTCTCTATAGCTAAGAGTTTGTTTCTTGGTTTGCCTCTTTTTATCTCCTCTTATGTTTATATGAGTGAAATCCTATCATATTTGCCATTCACTGACTTACTTCACTAAGCATAATACCCTCTAGCTCCATCCCTGTAGGTACAAATGGCAAGATTTCATTCTTTTTATGACCGAATAATATTCCAGTGTGTGTGTGTGTGTGTGTGTGTGTGTGTGTGTGTGTGTGTATACCATGTCTTCTTTATCCACTCATCAGTCAATGGATATTTGGGTTCTCGCCATAATTTGGCTACTGCTTATAATGCTACTATAAACATTGGGGTACATGTAACCTTTGAATTAATATTTTTGTATCAAAATAAAAAGCTTCTGCACAGCAAAGGAAACAATCAACAAAACTAAAGGATAACCTATAGAATTGCAGATGATATTTACAAATTACATATCAGATAAAGGGGTTAGTATCCAAAATACATAAAGAACTTATAAAACTCAACACCCAGAAAAACAAATAATCCAGTTAAAAAATAGGCAGAAGACATAAATAGATACTTTTCCAAAGAAGACATCCAGATGGCCAGCAGATACATGAAAAGATGCTCAACATCACTCATCATCAGGGAAATACAAATCAAAACTACAATGAGATACTATCTTTCACCAGACAGAATGGCTAAAATTAGCAACACAGGAAACAACAGGTGTTGGCAAGGATGCAGAGAAAGGGGGACCCTCTTGTGCTGTTGGTGGGAGCTGCCAGCATTTCTGGAAGATGAGGGAATGTGTGCATTAGTCCTGGAAGGGGGGTTCTGGGCAGCACACCACAGCGGCCACTAAGACGGCAGTCTCTTAGGAAGTTAAAATACACCTGCCCTACCACCTTGTAAGTCTATTCTTAGGTTTATTTCTAAGAAAAATTAGAGAAATGTCCACAAAAATACATCCACAAGCATATTTATAGCAGCTTCAAACTGGAAACAACCCTTTTGTTTGGCAACAGTTAAGTCAAGAAGAAACAGATGCTACTCAGCAATGAATGAATTTCATGGATACGTTTCTGAAACACCATGGTAAGCCAAAGAAGGTGGTTAAAAAATAGTACTTTCTGTATAATTCAATTTATATGGGGTTCTAAAACAGGCAAAAACCACTTTATTATAGAAAACAAATTTCAGAATGACTATCTCTGGCTTAGGAGATTGCCTGGTGAAGTCTACGAAGGAACTTTTTGAGCAGTGGGAATGTTCCATATGTTGATAGAAATCCCAGTTTTACAGGTGCACCCATTTGTCAAAACTTGTCTCATTGTTCCCTTCATATCGTAATTTTACAAAATATAAATCTAACCTTTAAAAAATCCTCATTGATTTTCGCCTAAAGGGAAATTTTAAAGCTTCAGACCTTATCAAGTAGTTACTGTTCATAAGGATTTTGAAGCATTTCTCACACTACTGGAGAGTAGGTATCACAGAGGCTACTGCCTCCAAATAAAAATAAATATTTGACAGAGAGGATAGAGCATCACAGAATAGACAGAAACGATATTGCAACACCAAGTAAATAGAGGATAGTGTCCCCAGGATAATATCTAACCAGTGTGAGAATTTCAGAGAACGTCTCTGTATGGCACCCAGTCTCCTAAAGCACAGCTGATACAAATTTGGTTCTTAGACTTGAGCAAATAATAGATAGCCACGAAAATCAGAAGTCTGTTTAAGTAGTAATAAAGGCCTTGATACCAAAAGCGACACCTTAGTGTGTGATAAAATGCCATTGAACTGGGCTATGCATATAAAGGAATTCACAACAGGCTGGACGGTAAACTCTTGGGCTCTTAGGTAGTTTTTTATACATATGCAGTTATTGCTCATATTTATAGTACATCATTTTAATTGTTCTTAAATTAACTACATTGAAAACAATACATATATATAGTCTGTTCATTAGTGTGGTTTGGTCACTCTGGAAGAATCCACTCTAAGGACTATCCAGGAGTAATAAGCAAGCCCTATTTGATGATTCTAATGAAGATGGGGGACAAAGTCTCACAAGCGGCTTCCCTTACATACATCATTTAACAAGTCTTATTTCTGCCTGAGTTTATTGATTGGTATGGTCTTGTCTTTTAAAGAATTTTAATTTACTAAAGTGGAAACCAATCAAAATGAGAATATGAGACAAAATTTCCAGAATTTCATCAAGTTCTTATGCGCTAAATTGCTCTGGTTTATTTACTGCTGTTAATGCCCCTGAGAGTTTGTCTCAACATAACCGTGAGATGTGTATTTTCTATAGCTAAATTGGGTGAGGGGAGGGAGAGCGTGATGACGTGTCCAGACCGTTACATAAAAACGTGTCCCGACTGTAGTAACCATCAGAGTTCCGATCGATCAGTGGCCAGCTTCATTTGAAAAGTCATCCCTTCATAATATTTTTCTTGCTGATTAGGTCACAGAAGTTGGTTTTTTCCATTCATTCATTCATTCATTCATTCATTCATTCAAACTTTTATGCTTAAATTACTTATGGAGTACCTACTATGGGCCACACAGTAGTATTTGGTGCTAATAGGATCTGAGGAAAAATAAGTCGTCATTGACTGAATTCAAGGTGCTTCTGTTATAGTAGAGGAGATAAATCTGCACACAAGGAAATTAATACAATGTTCATTTACTTAAACACATTTCTGTTAAGGTGACTAAAAAATCGTGTTGGAGCAGAAAGCACAGAGAGTAGATTTTGGCATGCTTTGGGAAAGGGCCTGATGGAAAGCTCCACGTCTACATCATTCATTCTTTCATTTCAGTCCCCAGTTAATTAGTAGCACGGGTTATTTATGATGTAGCATTTACCCCTCTTCCTTCACCCATAATCGTTTCTTGCAGCTCTCCTAAGTTATTTCTGAAAAACAGAACACACACGCAAATCAAAGGGTTTTACTACTACGTTTAATTAACTGGGAACACGGTTATTTTCATGTTTGGCTCATTAACTTGGCACAGTCTGCTTTCTGCCGTCAGGAAATCTCAGGGTTAGCTGTAGCTCTCCACCCAAGTTACGGAGACTGACACCAAGGGCCATCTTGCTCTCCGTCTTCATGTGCTGCCATAACTTTCTTGACACGGGGTCCCATTGTTCCTGGTGCTCAGTCTTCTGTCTTTAAGGAATCCTCTTGCTTTATTGGTAGCTGCTGGTCTGCCCTTCAGTGCTTGGGTGAGTCTATACTACTTATTCTGAAAAATCTCAGGCTGCATACCGTGAGGCTTTCCCTTACTTAACTGGAGGGAAAGTTTATTTCTTTAAGCTCTCAGTTTTCATTGTTCTTTCTTTCTCTTGGATGGCTCCCAGTTTATGCCTTTACTTCCAGGCATAGGGTTATTGCTAGCCTCCAATGGAGGCATTTTCACCCCAATCTGGTGATTTATTGTCCCTTCAATTCTATTCATAGCACATTTGATAAAAATAATAATTGCAATCAATCAGGCTCAGGCTATGTGCCAGAAATTGGCTAGTTGTTTCATGTGCAATGTATTTAGCCCTACCAGTGATCCTGCAAAGTAGGCACATTATTATCCTGCTCTAACAGTAAGGAAATAAGACTCAGAGAGGTTAAGTGACTGGTCAGAGTGAAAAAAATAGAGAACCAAGATCAAAACCTAGGTGGTAGACTTTTCCCAGGGAACAATTTGGCTTTTTCTTGAGGCACTTTGCCAGGAATTTGTTAGATATGTTATAGCTGTTTGTTAAGTGAATGCATAGATGAGCATGTGGAATCTCCTGTATACTTTTTGCTATACTGAAATGCTAAAAATGTCTATTGGCATTTGATAATAGACTTGCTCACAGGCCATAAGCAACTAGCAAAACTGAACAACATACATGATAAACTGTTTAAAGACATTGGGCAGTACAGGATTATGCTTCATAAGGGAAGGTAAACAAATGAGGTGAGGCCCATAGTCAATTTAGCTTCCAGCCTGGAGGCATTCTCTGGAAAGTGGGACAGGAAGAGGGAACGTAAGGAAAGGTTTGCAGTTTCACTGAATCAAAGAAATAGACACGTGTTTGGGGAGGCCTACATCACTTGAATTGCAGGGCAGTGTACCACAGAAGAGGGGGGGTAATCCCAGAAAGAGATCCAGAAATATGCATAGGAGTCTTCTTGTGTTTGGATAAATACCATCCTGTGCAGATTCAGAGTGGTTCTCTCTGAGGTCAAGTAGACAATATTGGCCAAGCAAGTATAAGCCAGACAATTCCTAAAGCCCACAAAGATCTGGGAATTCTAAGTAGCCAGACTGGAGAGACCTTGTTGAACATCTAGAACATTCTGTCGACACCCAGAAGACTCATGCTGCAGTAACAGGGTAAAGGATAGTCTTACTCTAGACTTACCCTAATAAACTGTGAAAAAATTTATATTTTTAAATTGAATACAACTCATTTATTTATGGTATAATCCTTAATTTTTATACGTATTTCTTTAAAAATTTTTAAAATTTACATTCAAGTTGTTAGCATATTAAAAACAAATCTTGCAAGCATGAAGCTGATTTACAAGCAAATAAATGCCCCACAAAAAGAAAGTTTCAGACTCTTTAAAGGAAGACAATAAAATCCAGATCTTCAGTAATGTAAAATTTATAATGCCCAGCATTCAATAAAAACTTACTAGACATACAAAGAAACAGAACGATGTCACCCATAACTGGAAGAAGAGACAATCTGTAGAAATAGGCCCAGAAGTTACAGCAATGATAGAATTAGCAGACAAGGACCCCATAACTGCTGTTATAAATATTTGCAAGGATTTAAAGAATTATAGAAACATATGAGTCAAGAAATAAAAGATACAAAGAGAACCAAATAGAAACTCTAGAGATAAAACATGTTCAATAACTTAAGCGAAATTTCACTAGATGGGCTTAAAATAACAGAACAAAAAACTAGCAAGCTGAAACTATCTAAGTAATAGCACATAGAGAAAAAAAGGCACAAGACAAGAACATCAGCACCAAAATCCCACCAAAAAACAGCCTTAATCACCTTGAGAAAATAGTCTAATATTCATGCAATTAGAAGCCCAGATAGGGTTGTAGGTGGTGGTAAGAAAATTATTTGAAGAAATAATTGGCAAAATTTTTCTAAGAATCACAACAGGATAAACATCCACAATAGTAAAAAGCAGCCAGGCACATCAGAGTCAGATTGCTGAAAACCAGCAATAAGGAGAAGATTGTAAAAGCAGCCAGAGAAAAAGACACATTAAATATAAAAGAGAAAAATATTGGAATGGCTACTGAATTCTCCTCAGAAACATACAAGAGAGAAGACAGTGAAACAACATCTTTAATGTGCTAAAAGAAGTTGTCAAAGTAAATGTCTATATCCAAAAATAACATCCTTCAGAAATGGAAGACAATGAGACCGCCAGTTTCTGCTCTGACATGTAAAGATCTTGGACGTTGTCACTCCCATTTTACAGCAAGAAAAAAAGGCAAAACAGTGCAAATCAGCAACTTCTTGTAAGACTAATGAGAGACCAGGTTGCAAGCCGCCACCCTGAAAATTGGACAGACAGGTGAATACAAAGAGTCACAGTTGACTCGGAGAAGACGCCCAGAAGCAGAAGTCTGCTATTGGGATCCATATGCCACCATATCAGCTGGGCTGCTGTATAATAACAGAGAGTGACAGATGCAAGCATTGCAAGCCTCAGGCCCTATCTAATATTGAGTCTCTAAGGAAATCCAAAAGTAACAGGGGGGACAAAAATAAAGTCATCAGAGGGAAATTTAGCCTCTGCCATCAACAGCTACAGCAAACAGGAAAGACAGCCTTACTCCTAGCACCTCACACGAAAGGCCTCTTTACTCCATTTCTCTTTGCCTGATAGATACATCATGTCTGGTATTAACAAAAACTTAGAAGGCACACGAAAAGGCAAAAAACAGTCTGAAGAGAGGAAAGCCAACATCAGAACCAGACATAGATATGGCAGAGATTTTGGAATTATCAAACTGGGGGAATTTAAAAGCAACTTTGCTTAGGGGTGCCTGGGTGGCTCAGTCGATTGAGTGTCTGACTTTGGCTCAGGTCATAATCTCATAGTTTGTGAGTTCGAGCCACACATTGGGCTCCGTGCTGACAGCTCAGACGCTGGAACCTGCTTTGGATCCTTTGTCCCCCCTCCCCGCGTCCCTCCCCTGTGTTGTATGCTCTCTCTCTCTCAAAAAATAAATTTAAAAAGCATTAAAAAATAACTCTGATTAAAATGCCAAGACCTCTAATGGAGAAAGTGCACAACATGCACAATTGAAAGGCAAAACAAACATTTTCCAACATGCACAAGATGACAGAATATGTCACCTGAGGCCTACATGATGAGAAATGTTAGAGGACATTCTTCAGTTTCTTTTTAAAGGTCTATTTTTTAATTTTTGAGAGAGCACAATTGGGGGAGGGGCAGAAAGGGGAACAGAGGATCCTAACCAGGCTCTGTGCTGTCAGTGCAGAGCCCTATGTGGGCCTCAAACTTATGAACCTTGAGATCATGACCTGAGCCAAAGTTGACGCTAAACCCACTGGACCACCCAGGTACCCTGAGGAAATTTGAAGGCAAATGGCACGAGATGGAAACTGGGATCTACATGGTGAGACCACAATATCAGACACAGTAAATATATGGGTAAGTCTACGATACTATTTCTCATTTAAAAAAGTATTCTTAAGAGAGCTTTGATTCTTTAAAATAAAAAATAGTAATAGTATAATGGGAAATGTATAATACATGCAGAGATAAAACATATGATGAGTGAGTAAGGGAAAGGGGAAATGAAAATATACTCTTACACAATAATTCAAAGGGATACACTCATCCATATATTCACTGCAGCATTATTTACAACAGCCAAACTATGGAAGCTGCCCAAATGTCCTTCTGTAGACTAAATGGATAAAGAAGATGTGGTACAGAGGAATATTATTCAGCTAAAAAAAGAATGAAATCTTGCCATTTGCGACAACATGGATGAAGCTATAAAGTATACTGCTTACTAGCAAAATAAGTCAGTCAGAGAAAGACAAATACTGTATGATTTCACTCATGTGTGGAATTTAAGAAACAAAGCGAATGAACAATGAATAAAAAGAAGTGAACCAGAAAACAGACTCCTAACGACAGAGAACAAACTGATGGTCACCAGAGGGGAGTTGGTGAGGGGATGGATGAAATAGGACATGGGGGTTAACGAGTGCACTTGTGATGAGTCCTGGATGTTGTATGGAAGTGTTGAATATTGTACACCTGAAATTAATATAACACTGTATGACACTGGAATTAAAATAAAAAATAAAATAGGAAAGTAAGAAAAGGAAATACATGGGGTGCCTGGGTGGCTCAGTTGGTTAAGTGTCCAGCTTTGGCTCAGGTCATGATCTCACGGTTGTGGGTTCGAGCCCCACATCGGGCTCTGTGCTGACAGCTAGCTCAGAGCCTGGAGCCTGCTTCTAATTCTGTATCTCCTTCTTTCTCTGACCCTCCCCTGCTCACACTGTCTCTCTATGTCTCTCAAAAATAAATAAAAAGAAAAAAAGAAAAGGAAATACACTATTACAAGCTTCTAATGTTCCATGTGAGTTAGTCACTGGAATTAAAATAAAAAATAAAATAAGATAGGAAAGTAAAAGAAGGAAATACACTGTTTTAAGTTTTTTATGTTCCATGTGAATTATTTGGAAATTATTTGAAGATGAACTGTTTTAAGTAAAAGATGTGTACTGTAAATCCTAAAGCAACTATGAAATAAAAAAACAAAATGTTAATTTTAACAAATCAATAAAAAAATAAAATAGGTGGCATTAGAAATTATGCAGTTAATCTGCAAGAGATCAGGAAAAGAGGAAAAAAGAAACAGAAACAGGTGGGACAAATAGAAAGCAAGATGTCGGCCTTAAACACAACCGTATTGATAAGCCCGTTACATGTAAATGGTAAAAATATTTTCATGCTCAGAAAGAAAATAACCAACTGAAGTTACTAACATATTTCATCAAATCATATATTCACTGATTGTCACAGTCACACTGATCTAATTTAGCATAGTGTTCAGCAAATTCTTCTATTTAGGGCTAATTCTGGAAAGTGCTGGATCAGGATTTAGGAAGGCTAACAGCAGTGAGTCTCTCCATCAGGGTGCCGACCAAGAGCAAGGAGATGGAGATAAGTATCAAATTTGAAATAAATGATCCATTATAGAAACAAAGTTCGAAAGAGCTATATCTATGTTCTTTCTTATGTTTTATGTATCTATTACATAATTCTTTTCTTTTTAAAAATTTTTTCCTTATGCTTAATATTTTATTTGAGGAGTAGTATTGATAGTTTTCTTTCTATTGAGTTTTTAGGTTAGAGAATTTCCAGATGGAATTGACTCACAGATATGGTAGTTGGCAGGACTTTATGTCTCTCTGTATTTGAAAAAGATGAAAGGATCTTCCTATTATGGGGAAGTGATCATATTATGTAGAATCATGATTCTATTATTGGTGGAAGTTAAATGTAGCTAAAGATACGAGCACTAATTGGATAGTTGAAGGCGTGAGCTACGCAAATGGTTTGCACAATGCTTTTAGCTCCCTTCCTGAGTTTCTGTGCTCAGGCCTGTAGGACAGGGGTCAGCTTCTGCAGGCAGCATGCCCCACATTCCCCTGATGGCTGGCACCCCTCTCTGTTTCACCAGTGGGAGGAGGTGCACTAGATTATAAAGTAGAGGTAGAATTGGGGAAAGGGGATAGGGATGGGGGAGGTCTCTGTTCTTCTGCTTCTGCTTTTGGTGTTGTCGGGCAGAAACAGGTGGCTATGAACAGTGGCCACCTTCAGTAGACCTAGTAGCAGTAGATCTGGTGGGCGATTGATTGCCAGTGACTGCTAGGTTATGCCTTCAGTGGTGTCCCCAGGTGGGGTGGTCCTGGCTGCAGCAGCAGGTGTGGTGGCTATCGTCTCCTTAGGCAGCTGCAGTGTGGTGCCGAGTGTGCTCTTGGGCTCTGCTAACATGCCTCCTTCCTCCTGTGCTTCCAGCGGGTAGGGCGGTAGCAGCTTTCTGAAGTTACTATTACTAATCTCTGGGATTACTTACAACTCCCTTTTGGCATCCTTTGCCTTCAAGTGCTTTAGAGCTAGGAGCCTATATTACCCCTCCCCTTCCATTTGAAATCACTAGTGTGGTTTTGATTTTCCTGATTTGAGAGATTTTGACAGATTTAAGCTCCTTCTAAAGAATTCCCCAGTATCTCCGCAGCAGGATAGACCGATCAGAGAGGTGCACCCCCTGTCTGTGTGGCGACATCTCTGCTCCAGCCTCTCTGACTCATACCTCTATGAGTGTGCTCATGTAGATATCATGTGCCTAGCTTCAGAATGTTAAAACCGGGGTGAATTTATTGGGTACTAAGATGGTTTCTATACTACCCTTCCTAGTCCTAATATTTTAGAATAATGGGTTCTACCCTATAGATCATCATGAGATGCTACAGATTTTTTTGAAAGGGATCTGTAAATCCATATAGACATAAGAATTTGTACGCTGCAAACAATATCTAAGTGGTCATTTTTTTGGAATAAGTGTATTAGATACTCAGGATTGGTAAAATACAAACTAATTTCTGCACTAATGAACACAACTACTTTTATAACTGCAGTTTTAAAAGTCAATATAAACTAGTAATACTATATTTCTTATTATGACAGGAGACAATCCACAAGTTCTTTTATGTTTAAAAAGGGGCACGTTAGCCTTAAAGCTTCGGAAACCACAATGCTAGAGTTCTTGTTTTCAAACATGACAAAGTTTCAAATTCGAGTACCTCAGTCTTGAAATTCTAAAGCCCACAGGTTTAAAGGATGATTTTCTGGGACCCCTCTTTGATTAACAAGATTTTGCTTATTTAAGCTATAGTATTACTGAGCAACACGAACTTAATATGTAGTTTTATTTCCTCATTTTAATTCTACCCCCCTAAGAACCCAGGGAGAAAACTTTGAGAAATAGCAGTGAAATATGACTCTAAGATGAGCTTAAGATACACTCTCTATTTTTTGCCGCTGTCAGTAGAAGTCCTCCCATTTTATGGTCTTAGATTAACATGGTTCTTTCTGTTACAAAAAATGATCACCGACAACGCATTGTGGTTGAAACAAGGGAAACTCATGTTTATTGGTAGTCTGCGAAGAGTGAGACGCTGAGCCAGCCCCACTCTCCAGTTTTATTTAACAGAGTCTCCAAACACGCAATAAATTGTCCGAGGCTAGACAGTGAATAGCTAGCAGAGACAGGATTTAAGTAGGTGTTTGTTTGGTTAAGAGCTAGATTTGACACTGAATGCTGGGGTTTGAATCCCAACTCCACCAATTATCTGTGTGACCTCGACATAGTCACTAAGTCTAGCTTCAGTTTCCTCATCTGTAAAATGGGAACCATATACTGCCTCTGTCATAGGGGGTTTGAGAATTAAATGTGACAATGTATGCAATGTGCATTTCGCGGCTAACACCAGGGGACACATAGCAACCTCATGTTAGCTCCTACTGTTTTTTTTTTCTACCCTATTTTCCTTAAAATGAGAATTAGTGAAACTGATGCTTAGACGTAATTCTGTCACTAACAACTAAAGGCTTTCTGAAAGTCCCTAAATCTCTGACCTTCAGTTTTTCATTTGTGAGATGGAGACAATAATTCTTTTCCAGCCTATTAACCCATTGTTATGAAATAATTAAGTGAGATTTAGAAGGCAAAAATGCTCTACGCACAAATGTGAGTTGCTATATATATAGATACACACACACATATACATGCACACACATACATGTATAACATACATGCACACACGCAAATATATATATATTTTTTGAGAGTTTCACTTTCCTTAGGGTCCATTTGTTTTCAGATTAAGGTGTTGCCTTGTTTAAAGTTTTGATTTATTTATGTGTCTCTTTATATAATTTTAAGTGTCCTCAGGAAAGGGTGTGTAAGCTCTGTTTGAAACTCACGGCCGGTTTCAATATTTCTTCCTTTTCCCGGAGAAATGCTCAACTTAGTAAAGCAAACTGGACACTTTCTCACCATGTGTTTGTCCAGACAAAGGAAGGGACTGTAACTGGCAGACTCCAGCTGACGTAGAGGATGTTTCTTGCTATCTTCAACTTGAACTTGTCTCATTTGACAGGACAGGCTGATTTATGCTGCCAGATCAGTTCTCTTAGGAAGAAGCCATTTGTCAGATTCTGCATTTCATTTAGTGAGTTTCCAGGCACCTCAAATCCTTTGTGGAAAGAGTTGAATCGTGGATATAAATATAAAGAGACAAAAATAGCAACTTTCCTTTCCACTGAGTACAGGTACATTGAGTACAGCATAGCCAAGATGAACTGACTGAGTGGAAGTTATATTATCACTATGTTGTCTTTTAAATGATTATTTTAAGGCCAGAGATAATGTCACCCTAGAAAAGACATATCTGTATAATCTGCTAATCTTAGAATTCAGAAATTTCTTTGGATCTTTTTTTTCCTCTACTCTTTGAGCTAAGGTCCCTTATGCTTTTCCACCTGGGCCATCACTACGTTCTCTTAAATGCTTCTTCTCAAAGTGTCCCAATCCAATCCAATCCAATGTCCACCTTATTGATAGAGGGACATTTTTCAGGTAGATCTGAGCATGTTGTTCTTTCTCTTTCTCCACATTACTTAAAGGACAAAGCCCCACACCTTTTGCATGATTGTACGCACAGGAAATATTAACTTCTTACATCCCTTCATCGCTTAGCATGGCCCCATGAGGCCTTCTGTCCAGCTCTGTCTGTTCTTACCTTTTCCTCTTCTTCCCCCCTCTTCTGCCTTTCAGATTCCCAGTCATCCAGGACATCTTGGTGTTCCCCAAAGAAGATTCTAAACTTTCATTCTTCCGTGCCATTTTACGCTTCTCCCTCCTCTTCCCTGCCTGGCAAACTTGTATCCAACTTTCTAGAATCTACTTCCTTGCCCTGTGACTTTGTGAAGACTCCTTTGCCTACCACCCCTCCACCCCCTGCACCCCAGGTCGGTTCAGCTCCCTTGTGTCTGTGGTTTCATAGCACCTGGTATTCGGGCATCTCTAAGATAGCACTTGAGTATTAGCCTGGGGTGTTTTTACACATGTCTGTCCCTCCCTTTAGACCTTGAGCTCCTTAACAGGAGGGACTGCCTAACTTGTTTCATTGTTCACGCTTAATGCCAACTGTGTTTGCTGGCACAGAATGTTTGTAGACAGCCCGGCACTTCAGCTGTGGAATCAGACAGTTTAGGGTGGAAAGACCAGTGTGTTACTTACTAGTCATGTAATCTTGGACAAGTCATCTAATTCCTCTTGATTTTTGCATTTTCTTCTGTACAATGCAGTCGGTAACAGAAAAACCTATCGCACAAGGATGCTGTGAAAATCAAATGAGCTCATATATGTCAAGACTTTGGAACAGTGTCTGGCAGAGTGCCTCTGTACTTTCTGTTAGCTGTTTCTCTTTATCATTGTATTATTATTGCTACCTCCCACAATTGCTGGCATGATTAGAAAAGATTGCTCATACATAGGAAGAGTTTAGCATAGTAACTGGCATAGAGTACATGCTCAATGCAGATTAGATTTTTTATCATTATTACTTTTATTATTAAAGATTGTTGAAGAAATGAATTTCCTGTTTCCTTATCTGTTGCCCAATGGCCACCATCCCTGGAAGTGGAAGAAGCCTCAAAACTCAGTATGTCGAGGGGGTGCCTGGGTGGCTCAGTCAATTGAGTGTCTAACTTCGGCTTGGGTCATGATGTCATTACTTGTGAATTTGAGTCCCACGTCGGGTCCTGTGCTGATGGCTCAGAGCTTGGAGCCTGCTTTGGATTATGTATCTCTCTCTCTCTCTCTGTCCCCACTCTCAATCTCTCTCTTCCCCTCTCAAACATGAATAAACATTTTTAAAAAATTAAAAAATTCAGTGTATCCAAAATTTATTACAGTTTTCCCTCCAAATCCAGCTTATGTGAAAATGCTTATTAGAGCAGCCACTTAAATATTTTCTTCTCTCTCTTCCTCCCTTCCTGCCTCTCCCACTCCTTCCTTTCTCCTTTTCTCCTTCCTTTGCTGCTTTTCCCCCGCAATTATCCCATTTCAATACCCTTTCTTTTGGTGTTTTGGGCTACGGCCCCTGAGATTACTTTGTTACTAGATAAAATCTTTCACTGCTGATCCTCATGATTTTAGGCTTTGAAAGATGTCTGGAATGCACATATTTCTATTTCCTTTCCCACTGCCACTTTTTTGTTCAGGTTCATGTCACCTGCCTTCTGGATCCTTCCTTTTTATTCTTAAGCCCCTACGGGGCAGGGGCCCAGCATCATGGAAGTGCAAGGCACAGTGTCAGGAAAGGGTCAAAACCTTAACTGCCAAAGAGGCACACAGGAACGTAAATGAGTGAAGCCAACCAGGGAGCAGAGGCGCCCGTGACATAATGCGGAGGTCTGTCTCCCCTACAGGCGAGAGTGGCTGCATAGGAAAGTGCCTGCTCATGGCTTCTGTGTGGGAATGTGCTGGTGTTGTTGGACCTTCTCGTATTTTAAGAGAAGCTGCTAAGGTGCATGTGGTATCTGTCTACTGATCTACAAATGTTGGCAACCAGTTCAAATTTAAAAACCCCTGCTGCTTGGGCTAAACAAGGCTGCAGATCAGATTTGGCACACAGGTAGAGAGCTTGTGATGTCTATCTAAGAAGATGCTCAGGAAATATTTATCAAAAAAATGGATCCAGGATGTGTTTCCTCTCGGGGTCTTGCCCAATCTCTTCCTGACTTCTGGGTTGCACCCTTTATTTACTCCCACTTTAAAAGTATGGTGTATGCTTTTCTCAGACCTTTCATGCCATGCTCAAATTGAGAACCCACTCTATTCTAAGCTCTGGATGTGAATTGATAATAAGGAACCATTATCCCTGAATTGATGAGCTAACAAAATCAGATAGTTTATGACAGTGGCCAATAGAAACAATAGTGTTCCAGCTATTTTTTTTTTTAAGTAGGCTTCATATCCAATGAGGAGCCCAACAGAGTGCTTGAACTCACGACCCTGAGGTGAGATCAAGACCTGAGCTGAGGTCAAGAACTGGATGCTTAACTGACTGAGACACCCAGGCCCCCCTCCAACTCTTCTTAAAAATCTAGCTTCTTCTCTTGATACTATTGCACTTGAAGGCTAATTTTAAGTTAAATTGTATGTCAGTAATTGAACTTAAGTATTTCACATTTTACTAAGGTGTTACCAGATTGTGGGTTTGTCGATGGCAAGGAGCTCTGATTAAACATGATGTATATTCAGTGCTCTTATAGATCAGCAGGTAGTCATGTATGTAAGTGGCAATAAATAATGACCTACAGTCCATTAAAACTCATGGTTGGTTAATTATTAGATTTAGTTAGGATGAGAATCCTATTAATGTAAAATTCATATAACCATCTAGCAAAGTAGAGCTAAGGCTTTTACATTGTCCACATAGCCACTGATGGGTGTCAGCTGTGCCCAGGTGACTCTCTTCAGTAGTTATATTTATAAGCTCTGCAACTGCTGCACTTCAAAGTTTCTTTAAAGTGATTCAAGATATAAAAGACATTTGGAAGAAATTTTAATGTAGGAGGCCTCCTAGAGTTTTGTGATATTTTTTCTAGTCTTTTACAATCATCTTGCTCACTATTAATTTGACTATAATGTCTTTTACCGTGGTGTCTTGAAAATGTTTACCTAGCAGTCACCTGTATTTTCATATAAACAACAAATTTCTTTATAAAAATTCCTATTTTAGTAGTTTACACAATATTTAATTAAATTTAGTGATTATTTTCAGAAATACAACCAGAATAAAGAGTAGGGAACTGAATATAAGTGACTTGTGGCCGTCATATCGCTGAACCAGTGGGAGATGTTTCTAGCATGCTGTATGGCACTGGGCATTCTGAGTGCTGGGGCAGGACTCCATCTTTCGCAAAATGAATGGAAGCCTATCAGGTCAGTTAGGTGAAGGTTCAGTTAATTCTCCTCTACTAGTCATTGGATTCAGGTAGCATTTATTGGGTTCTTTGCACTAATAATATTTTTTTCATCCAATTAAATGTTCAATGGCATTTCCAAGTGCATTTACTTTATTATCATACTCTAATGGTATCCCTATGAGTAAGACATTTTTCCCTTTGGACAAATGAAGCAGTTTTCAGACAGGTTGAAGAGACTTCCCTAAGATCACATAGCTTGAAAATAATAAGAGTGAAGGACTAGAACCCTATTCCAGTCTGACCCAAGTTCAGGGCACTTTTCGCTCCCTAGTGCTACCTGTCCAAACCAGGCTAAATGAACTCCAGAGACTGTTTTAGCTTTACCATGCTCTGATTCTGTGATATATTAGCAATATCCTGTATACATCATCCGTTCTACAGCTACAAGCTTCTATCCTTCTATGGCTTTGTGGCCTCTGGCTTGACGTGGAGGGGAGAAGGAGATTAAGGAGAGGGGCCAATTAGTTTTGGATTGGTTGGTAAATGTTTCACAACATCTTTGAGTGTGTCCCTCTCTCCTTTGATGAATGGCTCTTGCCTCTTTTGACAGATTGATCTTGAGTGCTGGGTATTTTTCGCTCACCACATTAGCTGCCAGGTTTCCAGGCTATCCCCCCAGGACTGAGATGAGGTGAGAGGTAAGTTGTTTGTAAGTATGACTTGACAGAGCAGTGCAACCAGGCTGAACTTTCAGAAAGCCCTTCTGTGCCTGGAGCCTGCTTTCATGTCTTGGAAATCCTGATTTATTTCAGGACGGGGAAAATCCGAGCCAGCTTGCAGACTGGAAATTAAAATCTTAAAACTATGTACAAAAATCGAATATTCCAAATGGCCTGGTTTAAACATCACCCAGCCTCATTGATCAAATGTAAAAGTTCTTAAAAAGAAGCAGGGGGATTTATGACTAGGTGTAGGACTAGGGAAAGGCTTGGTGAATATTTATGGGTAACTTCAAGGAATTCCACTGACTGTACCTTGGTCTGCTTTTGTACCCTTAAGTTTCTGCTTAGGAGATTTCAAGCCTGCAAATGCTTATGGATTGAAAAATATTTTGGTTTGGCTATATTCTGTTAACTTCTGAATTTTGGGGGCAGGAGAATATATATATATTTATTTGGACACATTTATCATACTGTAGTAAGTATGTATGCATGTGTTTTTGTTCCTTTTGATTTATGTCTTTGATTTTCTTGAGGACAGGGCCTTTGCTTTAACTATCTCTGTGCCCCCAGACCTAATATAGTTTTGGAAAGTGGGAAGTACCCCATAAATGCTCTACTGATTCATATTGTTTCATTAGCTTGTGTTGAGCACCTCTTTGAGCTAGGTCCTGTGCTATTGCCTGAGGGAGGTAGACAGACAAATGGAGAGAGTAGGAATTTTCAAGAAGAATTTTATTTTAAATCTTAAAAGAACATAATTAAAAAGGCAATGCATAAAAACAGCTAGCCTTACAACTTAATTCCTGTCTTGCACCCTTCAGTAACCAATAGGGCAGGTGAGTCCACACATGTTGACCATTTCATACACGTATTCGGGTGTATTAGGAAGAGGCAGGGAAGCCAATTCAAGTTTTATTCTCCTTTTGACTGTTGAAGAATAAGATGAACACGTACAATGCTAGCTAGTGGATGGGTTGGTAGCAGGAGTATAAAGACCATTGGTAAACTCCAAGAAACAGTTATAGGTACGTCCATGTAAATTTTCCTGTTTAGTCCTTGCAGTGTTCGGTAGGATTGACATTATTACTTAGAGGTATTAAAATCCCATTCCTCTTCCTAGAAGACTTTCTGCCCTTTCAATCTATCAAACACCCCTCATCTTCAGGAGTTTGCTCCAATGACCACTCTTCTGTGATTCCTTTTCCTCTCCTTCTGGCCTGCTCCTTTTCTGCTGCCTTAAACTTTGTGTATGCCTCCAGCTCAGCAGAGAGCAATTGTATTGCATTAAGAATCCTCTGTGTGTTGGGCTGCAGGCTCCCCAAAGCTGCTGCGACCCCGTCACTCCCCCATCACACAGATAGCGCCCCCAGCCATCTGCTTGTTCAGCCTGGGACTCCTGGCGCCTTCCCTGCCACCTTGGCTACCTTTCCATTCCCCATCAATGAGCCACCACATCCTCTGCATTTGCCCCCTGCCCCCCACTCCTTGCTTCCTAATTCCTCTGGCCTGCACCATGGTCACTGTAGTTCTTTTCAGGCTCTGGGGACAGCCCTCTTCCTCTCTAGTCAGATGCTCCCACTCTTGTGGCTCATGTCATTGCCCTGTGGTCCAGTAGCCATCAAATAAATTCACACTGCTGTTAAAATAAACCCAAAGATCCGAATGCCACTTACAGGACCCCATGTGACCCGGCTCCTTCCCCGATCCCAGCCCTTTCTTGTACCCTTACCCTCTGTCATCAAAGAGCTTAGCCTTTTCTTTGCCAGGTACTTTTCTTTTTACTTTTTTTGAAGTTTATTTATTTATTTTGAGAGAGAGAGAGAAAGAGAGTGATGGAGAAGGGAAGAGAGAGACACACACACACAGACACACACAGAATGAGATTGAGAGAGAGAGAGAGAGAGAGAGAGAGAGAGAGAGAGAGAGAGAAAGAATTCTAAGCAGGTTCTGCAGTATCACTGCAGAGCCCTACAGGGGACTCAAACAAACCAGGAGATTGTGACCTCAGCCAAAATCAAGAGTCAGATGCTTCACCGGCTGAGCCAGCCAGGTGTCCTGCCAAGTGCTTTTCTACCTCATGCTCTTTCCTCTGCATAGAACAGTCTTACTGCCCCAGCTAGCTCCTGCTCGCCTTTGAGGTTTTAGCTCAAACGTGGCATTTGCAGAGTGGTCTTAACGAGCCCCTGGGATCCTCTTCAGGGGATGGTATTTCTTTTCCTTTATGGCATCCTTCAGAACTTGCATGCATATATGTATGCACGTATGTATACACACATCTGTTTGATTGTTTTCACAGTTATAATCCAGTACTGAATTAGTGCCTGAGAGCACAGAGGAGGTTTACTAAATATTGATTAAAAGCCAAATAAATGAATAAGTGGATAAAAACAAAAGTCTTAAAATATGACCATCACACCAGTACTATTGAATGGGCCCCTTAGTTTTGTTTAGTGTCTTTCTCCCTAGTAAAGGTAACCAAAACATGTTTTTAAAAATTCCCACCTTGGTGGCTCAGTCAGTTGAGCTACTGACTTCGGCTCAGGTCATGATCTTGTGGTTCATGCGTTCAAGCCCTGTGTCAGGCTCTGTGCTGACAGCTCAGAACCTGGAGCCTGCTATGGATTCTGTGTCTCCCTCTCTCTCTTTGCCCCTCCCCTGCTCATGCTCCCTGGCCCTCTGTCCCTCTCTCGCTCTCAAAAATAAATAAATATTGAAAACAATAAATAAAATCCCCATTGGTTATAAATTTCCTTTGATTCCCCCCCGACCCCAGCGCATGTTTGGAAGGCGCCAACTGCCCCATTTATGAGATGCACTCATCTGAAAATGTTCCACCTCTTCCATGCACCTGTAAGTGGTCTTTCCCTGCACTTACCTGGCCCCCACCCCCACCCCAAATGGGGGCTGGGCTCTTCACTTTGGTGAGGGCTGTTCAGCAAGCCATTTTAGCCCCGATTCATAATGAGGAAAGTGAGGCAAACAAGGAGCCAAGTCATGTGGCAGAGCTAAAACAGGGTCCCTAAGGCGTGTGTCAGGGAAGATGGTGGAAATGGCCAGGGAAAGTGGAGACAGATTCAAACCACGCACCTCACCCAGGCTGGTGGGGAGGCTTATTCCTGGTGACCACACTCAGCGTCCTGCGCTTGGATCAGCTGGAAGTGCCCTGCTGTTCTGAGAAGGAAGCCCAGACACAGCCAGCTTGGTGCCAAAGAAGAAATTCTCACTCGGAATATTTTCCCAACAACATTTTTATTTGAAAGAAACCAAGCCAAATGAAAACACATGCATGGGGGTTTCTTCTCATGCATTTCTTTGCCTGTATATATATTTTTTCTTTTGTATTCTTGACCACCCTGACAGTATAGTTTTTATTTTGAGGAGATTTTTAAATACTTGCCGTGTAAGTCATTCATCTTCTTGTCCTGAGGTAGACTGAATTTTTACCTTTTCCAGCCAGTCTTAATGGAGCAGAAATAATCAGAGGTGCTGCTGTGCCTTTAGGTGCTGGGGCAGAGAGCAGCGTTGGAGCAGGTGGGCTGAACCAATAAAATACAGCTGGGAAACAGGAAATGGCAGACAAGTTTCCCCAGGTTGCCCTGTGCTGGAACCTGGCCACGGTCTCCGGTGAAACCTAGCCCGTCTCTGATTTCCTACCCAGTTCCTTCCTGGGTTTGAGATGTTGCTCCCATCTTGGACATTCCTTGTCCCTGTTGTAGTCCGTCTTTGCCCATATTAAACACTGCCTCCAGGGTACGGGTCAGGGTCATCACTGAGCTCATTCCAGCTAAAGATTATCACATTTACAAAGGTGTGTCCTTCCCCATCCCCACAACTGTTGCTCCCTTTTGCAAGCAGTGCAGGACAGAGATCTGTCTGAAGATCAGCAAGATATCCTTCATGGTCCTAAAAGATAACTTATTCTGTCTCATTTTCTGTTTATTTCATTGTTCCAACCATGAGTCCATGCAATCCACCTGTGACTTGAGTTCCAGATCGTCTTCCTGAAAATTCTCTCTGAGAATATCATTCAGATGACTTCTGTGGTTTCTCAATGGGTCATTGCCAAACGCTATTTTGTATGCCCTGAATGGCCCTCTGTAGAGTTTTCCTGTCACTACCCCTTCCTCTTGGCTCAATTCTAATTGTACCTCCTCCACCCTGGAGCCTTCTTTGAGGACATTAGGGGAAGGAGTCCATGCTCTAGCACAGCGATTTCCAGGATTGAATTCTAAGTTATTCACCTGCTAGCTGAGAAACATAGAACTCTTTAAGTCATCTGTGCCTCCGTTGTCATGTGTGTTAAAATGAGAATAATATTAGTATCTATTTTATAAGACTGTTGAGATTTACTGAATTAAAACATGTGAAGTGGAATGGTTAAGTGCTCAATATCATCCTCTTCATACAATCAATCTGGTTTGGACTTCATGATAATCCATAGAGCTTTCATTCACTCCTCAAGTAAATAATTTCAGGATTACTGAAGGCGCTGGGCATTCTACCAGGCACTGCTCACAGCCTACGATGCTCTGTTCACGGTATTGTACATCTGCTTCTTGTCCTTGCTCTCGGCTGTAGAGACGATGAAGTAGAAACTTTCTTTCTGAAGATGCCAAATGGTAGTTTCTTAGTGAATGCACTCTAGATTGAGTTAGTTTTTTCTATGAATTAAAGAAATATCATGGAGATGGGCCCTGAGGGATCCCTGTTTTACCATTTGATCATACCTGATCTCATAGAAGATATGTTTAGTGCCATTACTTACGTGTGAATGGAGCTGTCTGTTCTTTAAAGGTAACATACACTAACATGAAACTCATAGTTCCTGTAAGAGGGTAATGTGTCAGTGACACAACTACCGTCATCACCACTGTCATGTGTGCAGCAGCTTCATCAGGATGACCATTACCACCACCACCTCCTTCACCGCAACTACCACCATCATGTACACATCATCACCGTCACTACTCTCCTTATCACCACCGTCATGGCCACACTGTCACCACCAGCTCTGCCACCATCATCACCACGAACGTATATAAAATAATGATTATAATATTAACAAAGCAACTTGACAGCATTGCTGATTTTCAGGATTATTTGGTAAACTTATGAGGTAGGAATTATTTTTATCTGTATCTGATGGATGAGAAAAGTTTCAAATTCAGTTTCTCAATTTATACATTAAAAATGTATAAAAATTGAGAGAGAGAGACAGCATGAGCAGGGGAGGGTCAGATACACAGACACACACACAGACACACACACACACACACACACACACACACACAGAATCTGAAGACAGGCTCTAGGCTCTGAGCTAGCTGTCAGCACAGAGACCGATGCGGGGCTGGAAACCACGAACTGCAAGATCATGACCTGAGCCAAAGCTGGACGCTCAGCTGACTGAGCCACCCAGGTGCCCCAGTACATTTTAGAAATAAAGCAATACAGTGATTTTTGTGGAGCATATTCTTTGTCCCTCCAGTTCCAATTTTTACCCTTGTCCTTACCTCCTCTGTACCCTAAGAGGCTGACCTAAGCACACCTCATTATCAACTTTCCCTTATCCTCTAGCATTTGCTGAGCTCAGCCAATGGCAGACAGCAGCAGGAGACTGGAAGAAGGAAGGACAGGAAGACTGGAATATTCATTCTGATCCCATGCTGTGGTTTTGTAGTGGCTATTCTTCCTTTGGAACAGCTTTCTTTCTTCCTTTTTAAAAGTTTACTTATTATTTTGAGAGAGAGAGAGAGAGATAGAGAGAGAGAGAGAGAGAGAGAGTGTGTGTGTGTGTGTGTGTGTGTGTGTGTGTGTGTGTGTGTGCGGGGGAGGGGCAGAGGGAGGGAGACTCAGAGTGCGAGAGAGAGAGAGGGCGAGGGAGAGAGAATCCCAAGCAAGCTGCATGCTCAGAGGGAAGCTCAGTGTGGGGCTCAATCTCACAACCCTGGGATCATGACCTGAGCTGAAATCACAAGTCAAACACTTAACCAAACTAGCCACCCAAGTGCACCTGGAACAGCTTTCTCCTATAACCCATTTCTTTCCTAGTTCTAGAAACTGTTCCCTCCTCTTTCTTCTTCCCATCTAGAAATAGTAATAGCTCGAGCTGTTGCTTAACGGTATATGTTAAGATCCCCTGGGCTTCCTTCAATCCTGCTCACACCTCTGAGAGTAGTCTTGTAATTAAATACTTCCTCGTTATCTCTGAGTAATCTGCCTGTTTCCTGCCTAGGCCCTGAATGATGTGATATAATAGACAGTATACAATGCAAAATATAATATAAAATTCCTGAAAATAAGAATGGAGAAAGAAATAAAAGGAAAAAAAATGAAGGAAAGAAGAAAGGAGTAAAGGAAGAGAAATAAACTCAGATTTCTTTCCCCCAAATAAGATCACTATTATGATGTTGGTGTGTTTACCTTCAGTTTTGGTTTTCTGTGCTGTTTTTATGTAGCTGTTCCTGTGGTATACAGGTATTTACGCTTCCTACTTTCTTCACTTTATTACATTGTTCTATCATTTTTTAACATTGCTGGAGCTTCGTGACTATTATTTTTAATGACTGGACAATATTCTGTTGAGGGTTCTTTTATTTTTTTCTCCTTGGTTACGAATGATGCATTTTCCATATTTCAGTTGTACTTAGATAAATTCCCTGAAGTATGATTTTCGGGTCAAAGGAAATGAATAGCTTTTGACTCTCAATCTTATTCCCAAATTTCAAATCAAGGGATTTTATTTTAGAAGTTAATACCAACTTCAGTTCTTAAAGGGGAGATGTAAAACGCTTAGAGTTCCTTTTATAATTGTTTTTGTGTCATATGGTGTTCGCTTTCATGTAATGTAGTTTTTTCTTTGTATTTCTCCATCTTTTTTTTTTCCAGATTCAGCACTAAGCTAGCTATTATGATTTGTAAGGTAAACATTCTTGTTTCTTACTCTAATAGTGCCTTTCCTCAAATTTTTCACAGTCTAAATGCATATTTGATATTTCATTCACGATGGCTTTTTTTTTGCATTAATTTTTATTTTTTTTAAATATTCTTTGCAATGTTATTTTTATCTTGATAACTGAGTTCTTGGGCATCCCCTTAAAGTCTGCTCCTGAGGCTAGTGTCTCACTCTCCTTACCCTCATTCTGGCCCCAAAGTTCATCTCTTATTCATTTGGCACCTCTAGTCCTTAGCATGGCGTCAGGACCTGGAATGCATATAGAACCTCCTGTTTGTTTGCTGATGTGATTTATTGTGCTACATCTTAAATATGGAGCATTTTGAAAGAGGAACTCTCTAGCTGATTGGCATGAATCACTTTCCTGTCCGTAGAAACAGACTTTCCCATGCCTTCGGCTGCCCACTGTCTGGGTAAATGAAGCATTTCTGAGATGAAGGGTTTTGTAAATGTGCCTTAGAGCACTCTGTTTGATTATCCATTTCATTATGATTGCTTTCCCTTACACAAACACTATCTAAATATTATGATGAGAAATAAAAACAAAACAGAAATACTGGAAGATGAAAAATGAAAACCAACAATCCCCTCTTCTTTCTCCAGGATTAAGTGTTGAGCAAAAGTATAAAACAATTACAGTTTCATCTAATTGACTGCAGCTGTGAAAATAGCCTAGCACACTAGGATGCTGGTGTCCCCTCATCCTACCCTATGAACATCTTGGAATCTGGGTTTGTTTCACTTTGGCCCAGGGCAAGGTGTATGTAGGAAGAATGAAACCATGCTTACTGGTTGAGGGAAAGGTATCTATCTTTTCATAATAGTCAAACTGGAGCTAAGCCCATGGGATTTGATTATTTCAGGGTTCTGATTTCCAGAACTCCCTTGTCAAGAGGAAAAGGGCCATCAGGCGTTCAAATAGACTAGTGAAGGTCAGAGCAATGGTCTGCCTTCTAGACTTCACCTCTTGTGTGGGAGATGGAAACTTTGTTGGTCAGCATGTGTCAGACACTTTAAATATGTTGTGGTTTCATGCCACCTGGGTGGCTCAGTAGGTTAAGCCTCTGACTCTTGGTTTCAGCTCAGGTCATGATCTCGCGGTTCATGGGATCAAGCCCTGCATCGGGCTCCAAACTGAGAGTGCAGGCTTGCTTGGGATTCTCTCTCTCTCTGCCCATCCCCTGCTCATGCACTCTCTCTCTTAAAATAAATAAACCTAAAAAAATTGTTGTGATTTCATTTTATCCTTGGAAATATGTGTTTTATCTGCATTATATAAATGAAGAGATACGACTTTAGATTGGTTAATGACTGAAGGCTAAATACCTTCTCAAATGAGTAGTGTGGAATTTGGGATTTGGACCTTCATTGCTTGACTCTGAACGCCATGGTTTTTCTATGACATTATGCTCCACAACCTGCTACTCTCCACAGGACTCCTTGGAATCCAGCCTCTCTACCTTTCCCCCTGCCTTGCATCTCTTACCCATGTTCTAAACCTCCAACTTCCCGGAACTTCACTGTCGTGCTCTCGGCTGCTCCAATCTCTTTTCCTTGTCATCAGAGTCTCTCAGGAGTGGCCTCTTTTCTAGTCTGAGATTTTGTTTTAGAGCCTGGAAGTTTAAGGCTGAAGGGGATCACCAGAAAGAACCTCTACAAAGGGAGGAGCATGTTAATTTTGTTTTTCATAAGATCCCTAGCACTCTAGAAGAGTACTTGGTAAATAAGAAGGTGCCTAATAATAATGTACTGAATATATCAATTTAAAAAACACACCCAAGGACCTTGATTCTTAAATTTTTATTTATTAAAAAATTTTAATTAATTAATTAATTAATTAATTTAGAGTTTATTTTGAGACAGAGAGAGTATGAGTAGGAAAGAGGCAGAGAGAATTCTTTGAATCTTAAGATTTTATTAATTTAAAAATCCTTTTAAGTTTAAATTTAAGTTAAATTAATTTAAATTTTTAAATTTAAAATCTATTTATTTATTTATTTTGAGTTTATTTATTTTGAGAGAGAGAGAGAGAGGGTGTGTGTGAGTAGGAAAGAGGCAGAGAGAGAGACTCCCAGGCAGAATTTGTGCTGTCAGCAAAGAGCCTGACATGGGGCTCCATCTCATGAACCATGAGATCATGACCTGAGCCAAAATCAAGAGTCTGATGCTTAACCAACTGAACCACCCAGGTGCCCCTAGAATTTTATTTGATGAATTATTATATCAATATCATAAATTACATTTTTACTATAATGCTTGTTAGTGTTTTCTTAGATTCTGATGGGATATTAGTTAATAGAGTTTTGGTTTTTCAACTGTTACAGTGTTTATTTAAAAATCACAGTGGGGTCACCTGGGTGGCTTAGTTAGTTGAGCATCTGACTCTTGATTTCAGCTCAGGTCATGATTCCAGGGTCCTGGGATCAAGCTCTGCATCAAGCTCTGCTCTGAGTCTGGAACCTGCTTAGAATTCTCTCTCTCTCTCTCTCTCTCTCTCTCTCTCTCTCTCTCCCCCTCTTTGCCCCTCTCCCCCACTCATGCTTTCTTTCCCTCTTTAATAAAAAATTTAAAAATACAATTAAAAAAAGACCTTATGATCCAATAATCCCACTTCTGGGTATTTATCTGAAGGAAATGTAAAAGCTAACTCAAAAAGATACTGCAAGTCTTTGTTTACTTCAGCATTATTCATAATAGCCAAGGCATGCAAACAATCCACTGACAGATGAATGGATAAAGAAAATGTGGAAGGTATGTGTGTACACACACATACACACACACACACACACACACACGGAATACTGTTCAGCCATAAAAAAGAAAATCCTATTTGCAACAGTAAGGAGTGACCTTGAGGGCTAAGTGAAATAAGTCAGACAGAGGGCGACAAATACTATACTTATATGGAGAATCTAAATACCCCCCTTCCCCAAACAAATACACAAAACCGTTGAGACGATAAATACAGAGAACAGATTGGTGGTTATCAGCAGTGACAGGTGCAGGGTGGGCATAAGGTAAAGGGGGTCAAGAGGTTGAAAATTCTTGGTATAAAATAAGTAAGTCCAGGGGCTGTAATGTTCAACTATAGTGACTATAGTTAATAATGCTGTATTACAGATTTAAAACATGCTGAGATCTTAAAAGTCTCTTACCATAAGAAAAAACATTTGTAATTATGTATGGTGATAGATATTACCTTGACTTATGGTGGTGATCATTTCACAATATATACATATATTGAATCGTTATGTTGTATACCTGAAGCTTATATAATGCCTCATGTCAACTACATCTCAATTAAAGAAAGAAGACCCTCCCCGATGGGATCATGGGTACAGGCAGAAACCCCAGGTGACTGTTGTAAAAGTACCGTTACACCAGCAAGGCAGTGCTTCTTCCATAGGAGCACCAGAGGATCCCTATTTGGCTTCTACCAAAAGCAGTTCTATGAGATCATAGTAAGCAAATGAGTTTATGAGGAAAATGATAGAGAAGCAAACCTCTGCTTACTGTGAAAAAGAGCTTTCCAGCAACTAGAGCTTGCCCAAAGATGGAATGGACTAATAGAGCAGTGAGCTTCCTGTCTTCAAAATTATTTAAGGAAAGCCCACATAGACATTTGTTAGGTCACCTTGAGTTTCTAGCTTGTGGGTTTAAAGAACCGTCTCACCCCCGAAGTACAAACAAAAAAGTAGACAGGTGCAGAAAGAAGACTTAAAAAAAAAAGTTTATTTATTTGTTGAGAGAGAGAGAGAGAGAGAGAGAGAGAGAGAGCGAGCAAGCATGCATGCAAACAGAGGGAAAGGTAGAGAGAGAATCCCAAGCGGGCTCTGTGCTGTTAGCGTGTAGCGGGACACATGGGGCTCAGTCTTACAAACTGGGAGATCATGACTTGAGCTGGTCAAGAGTCAGATGCTTAACTGATTGGTCCCATGAATCTTGTCTACATTGGGACTTAGCATCTGTGTGAAGTCGGGCATGAAGCACCGAGTCTAAAGCTCTGAACTTGGAATCAGAAGCCCTGGTTTCTTCATGAAACACTGAGCAGTTGTTTGACCTTGGACAAGACCCTGAGCCTAAGGTTTCTTTGAATGGTAGAATTTCATCTGTAGAAGTGTGTGCTTTGAATTAGGGAGAATTGATACTCTCAGGGAGGGTCTGTATCAGCTTTGGGAGATAACAATGTTAAACAGTCTCCTGCAGACGGATTCCCTTCACACACATCTCAGAGCCAGGTGAGTGGTGCTGGTGGCTATTCCCTTCTCTTCATGCCCAAGAGATCCCTTGAACAGTGCCTTGCATCTTCTGTCCTAGGGACATGTTTGTTTGGAAGTGTGACCTGTAGACTTTGAACCAAACCCAGAGGAATGTTTCAGGTTTGCTCTTGGCAAAGTCCTTCTTTCCTTGCTCCCTAATGAAGGATTGGAAGGCTAAGAGAGGCCTCATGTGGCTCTTCTTGGCTGTTGCCTCCCTCTTTAAACAATGGCTGGATGCGTTCTGTAGGAAGAAAAGGAAACATATGGATTGAATTTTTCCCAAGTGCACTGTGGCCTAGGAGTAGATTGGAGGCTGGGTGTGGGGGCGAGTAGAGAGGAAGTCTTTGGCACAGCACACCACACCGGGGAACTTAGTGAATCCTGGGTCTCATGAGAAGTGGTGGGGTGGGGGCAGGGGGTCAATAACTAGCTGTGGCCAGGTGTGCTCTGAACTGGCTGTAGTGGGACAGGCCATTACAGGGGACCTTGGGAAATGGAAGAGTAAGTGGAATGATATTGTAATGGGAAATAGGGAAGGTGTGGTTAATAAGTCAGGCAGAGGCATCCAAAGTTTCTAGAGAGTTCTCAAGGGTCTGAATATGGAGGGTTCTGAGGAAGGCAGGTCTGGCTGTATCCCATACCTTGTACACTGGGATTGAATGTTTGGAATTTAGTTAAGTTTAATCAGAAAAGCATTAGACAATGTGCTTCTGACATCACTTGCCAAATTACTTAGGACTTATCAAATGGTGAGTCATGATGGGGCCTCTCTTGCTGGCATTATAGATACATTTGTAGATGGCAAGTTGGACAGCAAGAAGGGGAGGATTTGGATTGTTGATGAGTTAGAAGTACATCTGTGTGCCTTTGTACAAGTTGTGCTTCCATTTATAAAGACCTCTCATCTTTCTCTCTCTTTGCAGCCAGTCGTGCCTGTCCCTTCAATGCCTGAGCTTCCTTGCTACCTACACTAGCAAGATTATGATCTCCAGGACTAACAAGCCACATAAAGCTCCCTTGACACATGAACATGAGGTTTGGGAATAATCTCTCCCTTTACATGTGCATCCCTTATTCCAGACATCCATGAGCATAGTGTTGTGCTCCTTCTCTCTCTCTCTCTTTAATATTTGAAATTTATTTATTTTGAGAGAGAGAGAAAGAAAGAGAAAGAATCCCAAGCAGACTCCGTGCTAACATGAACTCATGAACCATGAAATCATTACCTGAGCTGAAATCAACAGTTGGATGCTAAACCCACTGAGCCACCCAGTGGGCCCTGCTGCCTCTTGATTCAGAGCCTGGGTGCTTATTTCTGTCCTACTGGTTGAGAGTGAAATCCTAAAAATGAGCAGTAGTCTATTAGCCTGACGCTATCCCAGTACTCATCACCTTTTGATGAAGGGAATCTTGTGCCTGACTTCTATCATCATTTTTATTTTCATTTAATTTAATTGTATTTCATTTCATTTTACTGAAAGTGTTTATTTATTTTGAGAGAGAGGGAGACTGGGGGAGGGGGAGAGAAAGAGAGAGACAGACAGACAGACAAAAGAGAGAATTCCAGGCAGGCTCCACATTGTCAGCATAGAACTCAACACAGAGCTCGAACTCATGAACGGTGAGATCATAACCTGAGCCGAGATCTAGAGTTAGATGCCCAGGTGCCCCCATTATTTTTAGACTGAACCTTTTTAGTTTACATGTGGCACCAAGAACACTCAATGCCCTGAAACCTGAATGACGTACCTCACCTCACTTCTTTGTATTCAGATTCTCCTTTGATTTTAGACTAGACTAGAGTGACTCTTCCCCATCTTCCTTGGACTTGGTTTTTAATTCCCAGCTCTAATGGAGGAGAAGCTGACTCTGTTGACCGTAATCTTCTTCCTCAGCTCCTAAATTTGTTTTGGTCTGGCTTCATTCCTTCTCAGTGATGCAGGTACTCAGCATACCATGTCATTAACGAGTTCATCTTTATGACTTACTAATGTTACTTGTCCTGTGAAGTCTGTACCTCCTCATTAGAAAAACTTGGTGTCCTTCATTTTATGTGCTTTACTTATCTATTTTGCATTTATTATATTGTATTATAATTACCTGTGAACTTCACAGAGTAGTGACTAGGTATACTTTAAAATTGAATGATTATAGTGAAACAGTACTATTTTTATCCCTTCTTATCCATTAGAGTATATGGCAAGACAGAGGAACTCAAAATATTTCTTGAGTGGATGAAATAGTTTAGTGCCCTATACTTTCAGATGAGAAAACTGACTCTCAAAGAAGTTCAGTGACTACTTAAACAGGCCCTCAGCAAAACCTTTGTGGGCAAAGACCGTGTCTGATTTATCTTTGCACTTCCAATGCCCGGCCTAGCTTCTGGTACACATTAGACAGTCAATATATATGCATTGTATTGAGTTAAAAAAAAATCCTGGAGACCACAAATCTAGTTAGTGGTAAGGTTAGGGCTGTAAACAGGTATCCTGACTTTTAAACCCTTGGCCTATAGTCAGATTCAGTAAAAACAAATATGCTCAAGGTATGTGTTTTTATACACACACACACGCATACACATAATGTATATATATTTTAAGGTGACATGACAACATCTCTTAAATTTTAGTCTTGGCAGATAGTTCTTATCTGTTTTTCCTTTTTACTGGATATCCTTCTTTATTGTCCTGTCCAAATCATGCAACACTTAAAATATGTGGTTGGCTTAACACTGAGCAACCATTTCCTTTCTTTCTGATAAATATTCCAGATTTTGAAAAATGCCTGTAAGTATCAAGTCTACAATGAGATTTATCCAAGAGAGGACATATATAAAAAGTGAAGGTTTCTCATGTCTCCTGGATGACTATTTCTGAAACTACTAGGTGCACACAGATGCTGAGAAATGTCTCCAGGGAGCAGAGTTAAATGCCATGGAGGTGCTAGCATAGCAATGAACCATCAAAAACCAAGGATGGATTATTTTGCTATATTTCCTCCTGTACACCAGAGGGCGCTGTGCAAATTGTGGCCCCCTCTTTTCTTCCTGCAAATCAAAGGTCTAGTTAAGAGATAGCCAATCTTTTCCAGTAAAGGGCCAGTAACTATCTTTCTTTTATTAAAATTTAAAAGAAATCTTTATTTATTTTTGAGAAGAAGAGAGAGACAGAGAGCAAGTAGGGGAGGAACAGAGAGAGGGAGACACAGAATGTGAAGCAGGATACAGGCTTTGAGCTGTCAGAACAGAGCCCCATGCGGGACTTGGACTCGTGAACCGCCAGTTCATGGCCGGAGCTAAGTCGGATGCTTATCCAGCTGAGTTACCCAGCTGCCCCAGGGCCAGTAACTATCTTAGGCGTTGCCAGCCATGCGCTCTAGGTTGCACTACTCACCTTTGCTGTGTGAAAACAGCCATAGGCTATATGTAAGTGAATAAACATGGCTGTGTTCTAATAAAATTTTATCTGACCTTTGATTTTTACACTATTTTTATGTATCACAAAAAGTATTAGAAATGTTTTAAAACCATTTAAAAATGTAAAAATTATTCTTATCTCACAGGCTATATAAAGGTAGGCAGGACATATTTGGTTTGGTGCTATATTTGATGATCTCAGGCCCAGTTGATGATGATGATGATGATGATGATGATTACTACTACTTCTAGTGTCTGATACCTGTTATGTGCCAAGCATTATATTTATTTTACCATCCATTAAACAATAAACTTTTATCTCTTAGAATCACCTATTTTTCATATGAGGAGACAAAGGCTCAGAGAAATTAATTTGCTCAATGTCAGAAAGTTAGTTAAGTAGAAGAACTAAGAATGAAGTCCAGATCTCTTAGTCTTAGAATGGTGCTCCTCACCATTATTTCATCTTGCCCCCTAAATTTAAAATATGCAGTTTTAGACAGCTCTTTTGCTGATGAAATTGTGGTTCAGATTTGCAGGCTTTGATGGGGAGATTGCTCTATGGGTATGTAGACACTTGAGTGTTGGTATGAGCTGTGTCAATAACTCCTCGTAACCTTGATGAAACTCTTCAGATTTCTGAGTCTTATTTTCTTCATTTGTAAGACAAAGAGGTTGGTGAACAGCAGTAGTGATTTTGTCCCACAGGGGCTTTTGGTAATATCTAGATACATTTTGCCTCTATTTTGACCCACATGACTGTGTGTGTGTGTGTGTGTGTGTGTGTGTGTGTGTGTGTGTGATTCGTGTCTAGTGGGTAGAGGTGAGGGATACTGCTAAACATCTTCTAATGCACCAGACTGTGCCCGCAACAAACAATTATTTAATCGAAATGGCAGTAGTGCTGAGATTGAGAAACCCTGGACTGAGTGATGAATACAGTTCCTTGCATTTCTGAGAATCTAATTTTTATTCATTTTGCTGAAATATATTAAAGTCTGAGTCACTTCTCTCTGGATAACAGATTCTTCTTTTGTAAAACAAGAGGATTAAACCATATAATCTCCAAGATTCTTTCTAGCTTTAAAATGCTCAAGCCTATGATGAACAAGGGAATATTAAAAATAAATGTTATGCTATTAAATCCAAGATAATACAAAGCATTTTATATTTTTGTGTCAATCACCAGTGCTGTCCCATTCCCTCATCCCTACAGGGCAAATGTTGCAAGCTTGCAGTGTATGGGCTGAACCCAGCCTGCAGATGTATTTTCTTTGGCCCTACAGAGTATATTAGAACTTTGCAAATTAGTGGCCAACATTTAAGACTGGATATTTCCAGTAAATATCCACATTTCTGGCTTCTCTTAAGAAATTAGAAGACAGAGCAACACTGGGCTTGATTTTTGTGTGTTAATGGTGACCTGAAGCTGAGTAGACTCTGTCCCTTTAGATGGGGCTGAGTTTTCCAGCTCACCAGAGTTCCCACTTAACAGGTTTGAATTGTACCTGGCCACCTTCCTTTATTAACATATTCTCTCTCCCTCTCTGTCTGGTCCCTGTAGGTAGGTGAGTTTGCTACTCCTGCCCTAGGATTCTCATTCTTTCATGGAATATGCCCAGAAATGTACAGGGTTGGCTACTTAGAATTGTTGATTCTTAGAATAAATAAAATAAATGTTAAGTCCCGAAATTGGGTCTAAAGAAAAGTGGCTGAGAACAGAGTGGGAAGAAAAGCCTTTGCAGCAGCTTATGAAAAACAGTATTAAAGAGTTTTAATGGACAGTATGAGGCAATGGTGTTCTGTGCCTGCCAAGAGGCTAATGTGACCCCTGGCAGTATTGTTAGGAGTGAGCTTTCTGACAGGGAAACAGGGTAGTCCTGCTCGTCTCTCTGCTGCTCAGACACATCTGAATCATTGTGTTCAATTTTTGGCACCCCACTCTTATGTGTGATTGTAACAAGGAGCTGAGCTATGGATTGGTGGGATGACTTGGAATATCTTTCTGTGAGTGAGATTTGCAAGAGCTCAGGGCATCAGTTCTGGAAAAGAGAGGACTCAGGAGGCACAGAATGGATCTTTTCAAATTTGGCATAGTGGTCCTGAGGAGGAGGGTCAGATCAGCACCATGACCTTCCACACATGCCTCAAACCCCTCTCTGAGCCTCAATTTTCTCACTTCTGTAATAAATGGATTTTATGTGTAACCTTCCTCCCCATCCCCGAGAAATCCTTTCTACATAGGAAAGTTTGTCTTAAAATCAAATATGTAACTATGCAAAATAAATCAGTTCAAATCTGATTTGATTATTCAACTCACACTAAATCACATCATTGCTCTGCATAAGTGAGTGCAGAGTGGAGCCCCATCTGTTCAGCTCTTCCCTTCACCTCTAAGGTGGCATCTGAGAGCACCTTAGAGAGCCTCTGGGACCCCCATGGCATACAGTGTAACAAAACCTGATCTAGGTTTCTAGGACCCCTGCTAATTCTAAATCCTTCGATTTTCTATAGCCTATATTTCCCAAATGTGGAACCTCAGGGAAAGCTTTTGAGATTAGCTTGAGAATAAGATGGGCCATTAAAGGCAGGGATGGTGGAGAGATGGGCCCCTGAGGGTAATAACAAGAGCCATGGAGAAGTGTACATTTGAAATGAGTCAGGACCTCATGATAATTGAATAAGAAATGCAGATGGCAGCTTGGCCTTTGTGTCCTTAGGAACTTTGGAAGGCTTCTTCTTGTAGACATCATGGTTTTCTCTTTATCATCAAGTTTGCTTCTTCATTCCACCTCCATTTTGTAGTGATATAGTTTGAAGGTTATCCCAGTGCTGGAGGTAGGCTCTGGTTGTATTAAGTGGTAGTGATCCCTCCTTCTTGATGGTGATTGGTCCAGGAACCCAGGCTTCAGCCAATCCGTGTGTATAAGGTCCCTTTAATGGGGATTGTTGAGGAATGAACACATTGCCCCCAATGGGCAATGAGAACTTCAAGAGTGTGTTTACTGAAGGGCCCTTTAGGAAAATTTATGAGAGAGAATTGAATGAAGAAAGTTTATTTCTTCATCCGGATATCTGGATGTGGTCATATGTGGGTGAGAGACTTAGAGTTACTGAAGTCACTTCACTGTCAGCCTGAATATAAAATTGACTCATGGGGCACCTGGGTAGCTCAGTCAGTTAAGCTGTCTACTTGGCTCATGTCATGATCTTGTTTATGAGTTTGAGCCCCACATGAGGCTCTGTGCTCAAAGCTCAGAGCCTGGATCCTGCTTTGGATTCTATGTCTCCCTCTCTCTCTCTGACCCTCCCCTGCTTGTACTCTCTTTCTCTCTCAAAAATAAGTAAACATTAAAAACAATTTCCAGTTGGCTCATAGAGGAAGACTCAGCCAGGAGAACTTGAGGGCCATGAAGCCAAAGTCACACAACTGAGTAAAAATCTGAAACTTGCCAACCTTTTGGACTTTTAGGTATGTGAGCCAGTGCATTCCCTTTTTTTCTTAGTGTTTTAGTTAGTCCCATTTGGGTTGTTTACTTCTTAAAACTTAATGGATTCCAACTGAGGTATCATCCAAACCAGTGGATTTGCTTGCAGGGATGGAAGAGCATGTTGAAGAGTATATCAGACACATCTTGTGTCCTACCTCAGATTCTCTTGGCTTCCCTGCCTCTTGACCCTGCTGCAGTCCAACTGCTGCAGCTGTCTCACTCTGTGCTGACCCATGGAGTTAAACTACTTGGTCAACCAACAAAGCATTTGTGTCTCCCGGCACTTCTGGACTCACTCTGCAGGTGTGAAACCTGGCCTCCTGAGCAGCTGCTGCAAGGGCTGAGTAATGCAGCCTAGGAGTGTGGAGGAGCTCAATTCCTGAAAGGCAAACTCAGAGTAGTGGAACTCCGGAGATGTGAAGGATCTGGCAAATATATTTCCCCTCCCTCCTTCCCTCCAATGGACTGAACCAAGGAGCGTCCCTTCATCTGAATAGCCTAGAGACATCTCATATAGCTGCCTCTTAGAGGTACCTTGCTGGAATGCATCATCTTGCATTATTTCCCATTCTCTGCCTCACTTCTTTTTTTGCTCACTTTTACAGCCATAGTATTACACCTCCTAAATAAAGCATTCACACTAATCCTTGCCTCAGGCTCTATTTCTAGGAAAAGCAGCTAAGACAGAATGTGAAAACCCAAAGAAGAAATAATTGGTGGAGAGTTTAGGCTATTGCCTTGTATGGTTTTAATATTTAGAAAATCTGATCTTTTATGAAGATCAACAATCCAAGTGGAAGGCACGTCCTATCGTATAGTGGCTAAGAGCTCAGACAAATACTATGTATTGAAGCTCTCACTCTGCCCGCTGATAATTAAGTGATCTTGTTCAATTTATTTAACTCATCTGGGCTTCACTTTTTTTCTTTTGTAAATAACAAGGATCTTATCTACTGAATAGGGCTATTGTGAAGGTTAAAGAAGGTAATGCATACAAAAATACTTACCACAGAGTTTTCAAACCTCAACACTGTAGATATTTTGGGCCATGTTTACTTACTGTAGCATATTTACCAACATCCCTGGCCTCTGACCATGACATGCAAATAACTCCCACACAATTGTGACAATCAAAAAAGGGGAAATCAGAAATAAAGGAAATAGTGAGCTCTCCAAAAACCATCAAAGAATGACTTAGCCAAAACAAAATTGTGAGATACCCTTGAGCACTGTCATTTTAAGCCACTGAATCTTGGATGATTTGTTATGCAGCAATAGCAAACTGAAACAAATTGGTAACTAGATGTGTGATGCTACCATAAGAAAAACCTCAACTGTGTGGTATTGGCTTTGGACCTAGGTGGTGGGTAGAGGCTGGAAAGAGAAGAGAGGGTAGAGGAACAGAAAGGAAATGATTATGGAAGGCAAAGCAAGAAAAGACCATCCTTGATATATGCTGGCAGAACTCTAGAAACTTGGGAGAAAAAGGAAATGTGCCTCATAAACTTGTTGGATCTAGCTAAGGAGATATTAAGTCAGAAGGATAAAATCACCAAATAATGTCTTCAACTGAATATACTAAAGTATGGCAAGGGACATGAGCTATTGAGATAACTGTAGCATTTGCAAGCAGAATTTGGAGAAAATATAAAAGAGCAAGGACTTGTAGATTGGAAAGTAAAACTTTTTTCTGTCTCTGCAGTTGGCAAAAAGATTAGCAAAGTGAAAAATGGCTTCCAAGAAAAGAACAAGTGTATGCCTGTAATACCTTTTGTTAAGATCTTGTAAGATAAGGTGTCCAGAAAGCACGTTTAGCTAGTAAAGGGGCTTCTTTTTTTAATGTTTATTTTATTATTTTTGAGAGAGAGAGAGCGAGAGAGCGAGAGAGAGCTAGAGCGAGCATGAGTGGGGGAGGAGCAGAGAGCCAGAGGGAGACACAGAACCTGAAGCAGGCTCCAGGCTCTGAGCTGTCAGCACAGAGCTCGACGCAGGGCTTGAACTTGAGAACGGCAAGATCATGACCTGAGCTTGAGTCAGATGCTTAACCAACTGAGCCACCCAGATGCCCCTAGAAAAGGGGGCTTCTCATTGTCTCAGTGGCACTGTCCAAAGAAGTGGACTTTTCTGAACTATAAAGAGGTTGCAAAAAGAATATTGGATATGGCTTTGGGGGGCATGGAGTGAATTCTGAGGAGAAAATGAGAAACCCACAAAGATTTTAAGAAAATTATTATGTCCATATCATTGGTAACTTGAATTTTGCTAACTTGAACTGGGAGAGATAGAGTTGGCTCGGATTAAAAGAGGTTTATGGAAAGCAGCACAAGCTCCTGAGAAAGCTACTCAGGTACAGGTACAAACCATTTCTTCTATGAAAAACAGAGCCTTTTAGAAAGTTAGAACAAGAGCTCCGAAGGTAGAGTGAAGAGCTGAGGGGAGCAGTGAGACAACTCGCAGGTGGAAGAACATATTCCTAATCCAGGCAAACTTCCCAGCCCCAGGGTGGGGAGCAGGTGACAACATGTGACATCTGGATTTCAGAGTTGCTATCTGTGTTTGTACCCCTGTCCCTTTCTGAATGGGACTGTCTATTGTCAATCATTCCCCCCATCTCAGTGTTGTAGGTTGAGTGTGTCTGGGGGAGATATATTGTCTTTTTAGTTCCCCTGTCTCTGGAGTTGCGGCTGTTCAACAGTTGCTGTACCTGAAAAGCACACTTACAGAGACTCATTCACATCCAGACTGAAGCCGATTGAAATTCTGAACATGAAGCTTAATACCATAATTGGTGTGCTGCCAGCCTCCAAAATGGCCCCCTCCCATACTGAGTAATGGACCAAATATTACAGAAATAACTACATATACCTTCCGAGGCAAGATCGCAAAGGGGACTTTGGGTTTTTCCTTACTCTCTCTTCCATCACTTACTCTGGGGAAAGCCAACATCTATCCTGTGAGAACACTTAATCAACCTTATGAAGAGGCCTCTTGTGCACAGGCATGTGAGCTAGCCATCTTGAAAGTGGATCCTCTGGTCCCATTCAAGCCTTCAAATGACTGCAGCTCTGGTTGACATGTTCACTAAAACCACATGAGAGACTCTGAGACAAAAGTGAACAGCCCACTTCCTGAATTTTGGACTGACAGATGGTACAAGATAGCAAATGCTTATTTTTGTTTTGGGCAGCTAAGTTTGGGGACAACTTGTGAAGCAATAGATAACTAAAACAATTAGGATGAGACTCTTGAAGGTCTTAGTTTGGAAGTGACAGCATTTTACATGTAGGGGGAATAGGAATGATTTATGGCAAGAGGGAAGACCCTAATAGATTGTTGAATGGCTGCAAATTCCTCCCATCCCAGTTTACATGCTTCTTTTGCAACATGGCTTTGCTTTTCCTCCCATCTCATATATATATATATATATATATATATATATATATATAGAGAGAGAGAGAGAGAGAGAGAGAGAGAGAGAGAGAAAGAGAGAGAGAGACAGAGAGACAGAGAGACAGAGAGCATATATGTATATATGCATATATATGTGTATACTGGATATATGTATATATGCACATATAGAGAGAGAGATATGTATTATATACATAAAATATATGTAGATATATAATGCTCTTGAATCTGGGTAGTCTAGTGACTTGCTTTTATTAGTAGAATATGGCAGAAGTGAAGTTATATGACTTCTGAAGCTAAGCCTTATAAGACCTTTTAAAATGCTACTTTGAAGTGTCGTTTAGGGAAAGTCAGTCTAGTCTTCTAGAGGATGAAAGGCCATGTGGTGGAGAACTCAGACCCAGCCTAGAGCCGACACCAGCCTTGTAAGCAAGGCCATCTCAGACCTTCCAGCCCAGCCAGATCCCTAGCTTAATGCAGCTGTGTGAGCCAGCCTATGCAAATCCATCTGAGGAACCCTCAAGCCCACCTACAAAATTAGTTGTTTGGAGGCTATAAGTTAAGTAGCAAAAGATAACTGAAACAAACTTTGTTCAATGGGATTTGTCATAGAGTATAGTTGAACTCATCGTTTCACAGCAATATCAAAAACTTAGTTTCAAGAAATAATTGTCAGTGACTTGCTGGAATGACTTCCTGTGTTGAGGAAGATTCTAAAGCTGTGTAGATGCTCATTTGAAAGATGATTGTTATTAATTAGTAGCGTCTTCCATAGGCAAGGATAAGGCAGAATAATGGCGTCTATGCGCTATGTAGGCACAACTTAAAAATGACAATAACTGACCTTATCTCTGTGGAAGCTACTGCATGCTTTTGTGTTGATCTGTACACAAAGAAAAAAATGTCCACATCTCTATAAGTTATACATTTTACAGGACAATTTATGTAGAGTTGATACAAGCCTGACCTAAGCTAATGAATGTTGGTATTTGCTTTTCTTCTCTAACATATACAACTTTATACTTGGATTAAAGTCGATCATCACAGAAGCATGTATAATATTTGATTTGATTCTCACAACAATCCTATGGGGTGAGTATGTTTTAAATCTTTGTTTTATAGATGAGGGCCATTCATATACTGTTCTTCAACTAAAGAAGTACATTTAATGTAAAGGGACTTACTCCTATGCATTCAGTCTTTGAATCTGGTTCCCTTTCCACTTTAACATACTAGGTGTCTAGATGATTGCTAAGGTCTTTTCAGATCCAACCTTCAGTGACTTGAATGGACCCAGTGTGCACCATACTATAATTCATCTGGTGGGAAACTGAATGCCAAAATAGTATTAGCTGTAGCAAGTGGTTGTTGAGTTGCTTGGTTGTCTGGGCAGTTTGGTGGTGGGAGATCCCCTTTCAAGATCTGTCTGGGAAGGCAAACAAACCAAGCTCTAAACCCTGTTGACACATGTGTCCTGGGTGACTCAGATTCTGACATAAAGATAATCGCTGGAATCAGTTACATTATGACTGGGACAATGTTCCACTTGATGTGGAATTCTTTAGAGAGGAGCAATGTGGCTGGTTAAATTATGGACACCATCTTTATGAGCAAATCAGGAGGGCTGTAGGCTCAAGGCAGTCACTTTGGGAAATGGTGGTTTCAAAAGACCCTGAGTCAGGTCTAGAGAGATGGAAGATGCAGACCAGGGCCCATTATATCATGTGTTCCATGAAGTGAAAAACAAAAGGACATGTGGACCACCTTTATCTTTCTTCCCCTGCCACATCTCCAAATATGTACTTGTAGATATAACTTACTTTCCACATTCTAGGACTCTTGCCATTCTCTGAACATAGATTCTCCCATAAAGTATTTCATAGTCTAGATGAAATGCAGATAGGAAATACAATAATGACTCTGCCATTTAATAGTCATGCCCAAGGTAAATCACTTAATTTCTGAGCCTCAATTACCTCATCAATTCAATGGTGATGATAGTATTGTTTATTTTATAAGGTTTTGGTGAACAATAAAATATTTTACAAATACATTTAACAAATTTATAGCATATAATAACACACTCTAGTCACTGCTTAAAATGAAATTACTTGCAAAATCTAACATCTGTGAAAGACACTACTAGGACTATACTCCAGTGGCTGAACTATATATATTGAGTCCCAGTTATGTGTGAAGTGCTTTGCTAAGTTTTTTCCACACACATCTATCACATGCAACCCTCATAAAACCTCCAGGACACAAATATTTTTCAAATCACGGTTCAGAGAAGGTAAATAACATGAGTAAACCCACAATGGTGTGTCATTAATGACCACAAGAAAAATAAGTTTTTATGCAAGACACAGCATGCACACAATTGGTAAGTTCTACCTCGTTACAATTAGATACTTCTTTTTATCAAAAGACGCGATAAACAGAGCTAAAATTAAAGCCTGGGAGAAAATGTTTGGAATGCATACACATGATAAAGGATAAGGATTCAGAATATGCATATGTTTAAACTCCTATAAATTCGTAAGAAAAAGATGAACAACTTGAGGGGCCAGTGGGAAAAAGTTTAAATAGGAATTTTACAGAAAACACATATGTCCCGTAAGGTTATGAAAAGAAGCTCAAGCTCACGGGCCGTTAAAGAACACACATTAAAACCAAAAGGAATATGTTTCCACACTCGCCGGATTCACAGCAGTAAGAGGTTTGACGATGTAAGTGTTTCCCAGGATGTGGGGAAAAGAAAACATCATACTGTGGAAGAGACTGTGAGCTAATGTGAAGGAGTCGCCATTGCCGGGAACAGGACTATGTGTGTGCCCTATGACTCAGCCATTCTGATCCTACCCGTATTTCATTGTCAAACTCCTGCCCTGTTGCACGTGGAAACATGGCTAAATGTAAATAACAGTGTTATGCAGAGTAGCCTCCCTGCTAACAATCCAACAATCCAAATGACCACCTATGAGAGATAGATGAAAACAATCATTATATTTTCTGTATTTGCAATATATTCTGTGACAATGAAAATGAATAATCTATAGCTCCGTCACCAACATGGATAAATCTAAAAAAAAAAAATATTGAGCTGAAAAATCCAGTCACACAGGAATACATACATTCTATATGATCATTTACATAAAGGGCAAAGCAGGCAAATAAACAGAATGTTGTGCAGAGATAAAGCAACAACAGAAGGAAAGTGATTAACATAATGTGTACTGTGAGGATTCCTTCAGTGGGAGAGGGACATGGTATCAGAGAGGGTCAAATAGGTTTTCAAAGACTGTGTATTCTTTTGTATGGGTGATATGCTTCAAATGAAAAAAAAGGTTAAACAAAACAAATACTGTGTCCTTCCACCCCCCAAGAATCCTGCTGCTGAGTGACAAAAGTAAGAAACAGAGTGAGGGGTATGATACCATATGATTTATAAAAATTGAAGACATAGATGCTTCCCAGCCAACACTGTATATTTTACAATTATACACGACTATTTCAGGATGTAATTCAAACTCATTCACGTGGTTACCTGTGGAAGAAGAGGAATATGAGTTAGAGTGGGGATAAGGATGGAATGAGGCAAAAAAAAGGTATCGGGTGTAAATTAATTTAGTAAAGTTATGTGGGTTTATTCATTCACTCCCAGCTTTACTCCCAAAAGGATTGGAGGAGGCAGAAAGACTGTTGGACTTCTCAGATCCATATTCCACTTCTTGAGCCACTTGATTTTCTAGACTCCCAGGAGGTCAGCAGGCACTTTTTCTCTTCTAAAGGAATCGAAATGAGTTTGACCAGGAGCAGTTCCTTTTCCGCTGGCTAAAGCTGAGTCTTAGGAAATGGCAGACCTTGGAATTAGAGGGAGGAGCTGAGGACAGTTTGTGTGTCAGGCGTGACTCCGGCATTTCCACGCCACATTCCAGTCCTGCAAGACCCTCTTGTTTGTCCTCACCCTGTCAGCACAAGACGAGAAGTAGAAAGCAGGTGCCCCTTTCCCAGGCTAACATTATGCAATTGATCATGCAGAATGGACTTTCTTCCCAAGCCAGATAGGATAGCAAACTCTGGGCTCCCAGAGCTGATGGTGCATTTCAGACCCTGCCCTTATCCCAAGGGCTCCTTAGGAGACCTTCGTAGACACATCACACAAAGCATAAGTCCAGATGGTCCAGACTTCAGGACCCCCACCCAGCCCAAATCATTGCCATGCAGACAAATGGAAGGAAGGAAGGACTGAAGGAGTGAGGATTCCAGAAGAGAGGCAAAATCAGTTGTGTTGAAAGTGCAAGCAAACAAGTTTAGCATCATGAGGGAAAGGAGAAATCTCATTCTTGTCATTTCCAAGACAGAGAGAACAGATGTAGGGCCTGGCATATATACAGGAAGATAACTTTATAGATGGGGAGGGGAGGGAACTCATGCATAAAGCCTTCAGTATTTTTTTTTTTTTTTTGCAAAAGAAGACAAAATCGGAGTTAGGTACGAAGCTTTGTGTTAAGTATGAAAGGAGATAAAGAGCCTAAGCTGCAGACTCTGACTGCAGACTCTGACTACGTTCAGGTATTCATCTGACACATAACATATAGGGCAGCTTACACATGATGTGTCCAGTGGTTATTTAATCGGTATTCAAAGGAAGGGAAGAGAAAGTCAGTCTTGCCAGTCATAAGAGCCGTATTGTCAGATACTGTACCGGTGCTCTGCGCTTGGCTGGCCTCCACAGCAGACACGGTTGTGGTCAACAGCTCAGATTCCCCTCCCCCGAGCAGAGTTCCTGTCTTCCAGCTCCTTACCTCAGGGCCTTCTAGATTTGGGAAGCTTGTTGAGCCAGCTGGCAGGCATAGCCTGGGAGCCATGCCACACTCACTTCCCCTACCTGGATGGACCTGAATTACCGTGCCAGTAGCTATAATTCTTTGCCTGTGGGCTCTCACTCACAGCCAGACCCCACTCTGTCTCTATGCTGGGAATGCTAAAGGGCTTTAAATTCTGCATTAGGACCTGCATCCTAAGGGGCAGGCTTCAAACTTCAAGAAATGGCTGATGGAGGAGAAAGACCCTCCAGTGCCCTCTCCTCTCTGCAGGGATCATTCTGAGGCACGCTTTTAAACTGGCACCTAGAAATGCCCAGCAGTGGTAACTTCCTTGCTAACACACCTTTACTGGCCTCCTTCCCTCCCAGCGTCAGTTTCTTGCTCTCCTCCAGCTGGTTCCTTGCGTTACTTCTTACGGAACTTAGACTTGAACCCTTGTCTCAGCATCTGGTTTTATGAGGCAGACAGTGCTCTCAGTAACCCTCATCTGGGGCTGGGTCTGGGGTAGGGAGGTAGGGGAGAAGCACCCCAGTCTTTCATCCATCTGGTGGATAATTCTGGGAGGCCTGTTGTACAGCTCTCAGTGGGGGGCATTGGCCACCATGATAGTGCACCTTATGCTGGTTTTTCCCTCTCCATTTCACTCACCACCCTCCTCACTCTTGATTTCTGGGATCGATCTCAAATAAAATACCAGCATTCAGGTCTCTGACTCAGGCTCTTGTTTTCTGAGGAAACCAACCTAAGACAGAAAGCTTTATGGGAGAGAAGGTATGAAACGAACTGGAACATTCACTATGGGTTAAAGGAATGTGCGGAGAGGACGCCAACCCAGGAAAAGGAAATGACCAAAGGCAGAGAGGTGGAACTGGCTAGAACATTTTCTGCTGGCTCTCATGGAAGGTTCTTGGTGGTAGGAGAACACCATAAAGGGAGCGTTTTTCCCTTTCTTGGCCTCCTTAGAAGGAGCTGCCTCATTCCAATAAGCTGACACTGAGAATGCCCCTGTTTACCCCCTACGACTGAAAGTCTTCCAGACTTCCCCATTGTCTGTCCACAAAGCTGTCTGGTCTCTTTTTTTGTAGCTTCATACTCTTGGCTCTCTTCACCAGGCCCAGTGCAGACTCACTCTCCCCCCTGTGTGAAGAACAAGGCTCTTGGGATCTTCACTAATTAGGAAGGTCACCCATTATTGGTATGTAGGCTGTGTCCTTGCTGCTGGCTTCTCCCTCTGAGGAATGGGGCTAAATAGGAGGGTCTGCTGAGTCACAGAGCTCATGGGGTGGCTAGGGGAAATGGGAGCTAGCCCAAAGAGCCTCCTGGGATGCTGGACAGGTAGCCATGGGAGGTCAGTAGGAGTCTGTGCAGGATGTTGGAATTGGTGTGGTCATTGTTTAACACAGACCAGAATCTTGAGTAAGCCACGTTCTCTAATAAGGAGGCGTCTCTGCACAGTGTTCCTTCCGTGCACCCGCCCACCCCTCTCTGCTGTTGGCATGCAGAGGAAGGTAAGTAACATTTCTAAAGCTGATTGCACTTGGCTTCTTGCTTCAAAGCCTGTCTCTGGCATTACAGGCTCCACCCTCCTGCTTTTCCTCATCACCTGGTCCTGCTCAGTGAAGCAGGAGCTCCGGGAAGGTTTGCTCTGCCTTGTCTCGCTTGGGAAATCCCTTGGGGTTTTCCCTGAACATTTGTTCATTGTTAGGGGCTTCCTCCTGCCAGCCTTCCTAGATGGCTGGATCTTGTCCACGTACTGGGAGATAGTCCAGGATGACTTGAGGGGAAAGAGAAACGGCTGCAACCCATACAAGGCAGGGGGTAGGGGTGGGCCTGGGTTATAGCACCCGTCATGTACTGTCAGAAAGAGGGAAAGGCCATAGGACCCTAAAGGTGAGGAGATGTACTTGACACCCCCTGTGCCCTTCCTCCTCCCTTCTCTGGGCTTCAGCTTTCCATCTACAGTGCAGTGGATCTCAAAGGGCTCTTACATGAATGTACATTTGTGTTTTATTGGGGGGGCATTCCACAATGCTTCCCCTATTCACAATGATTTTGAAAATTCTATCCTCATGAAATGCATTCTTTATTCAGGTTATAAATATCCCTGGCCTGGAGGAAGGCAACAGCTTTTTGATTGGTCTCCCTGCCTTCCATGTGCCTCCAATTTTTCTCTTACCTTCTCCAGAGATGACATTTCTAAATTGGAATTCTGACAGTGGCTTCTTCCCAGCAATCAGAAGGAATAAGTCTGAGTAGATGACACATACAAGGTCTTCAAAACCCGAGCTTGTTGTCGTCTTTCATCCCCAACTCCCACGCCTTTCTTCTATGGCTGTACATTTCAGCTAATCTAAACACCTTCCTTTCCCCTGAATGTAAAATTTTACATCCTGCCTCTCTGACTCTCAAATGAAAGAGAGGTACCAAAATAATGCCGTTTTTTAGGGCCAGGAAAATCTGGGTCCAGACCTAGCTTTGCCATTTACTGCCTTTGTGAATTTGGACCTGCTGGATTCCTTTTCTGAACTCGTTCCATTGTTTTTAAAATGTGATCTAAGTGAGACTTCAGGATGAAGAATAGGTCCCCAGCCTAGTCTGGGGTTTGTAACAGGTAGTCAATACATCACTAAAATTATTATCATAATTAGTATCCTCTTTTTGGTAAATTCCTATTTATTCTTTAAAACCCAACTCCAGTGTTATCTCCATGTGAGGCTTCTCCAAGTCCCAGAGAGCAAGGCTTGTGTTTTCCTAGAGCTTTGTCCCAAGTTCTTATAGGGCTCCCTACCTTGTGAGCAAACCACCTTATTGTCTATTTACGTGTTTGTTTTGTCCACCAGTTGGTGAGCTCCTTGCAGAAGAGAAGGCCTGTCCTGGGGTAGGTGCTCAGGGAATGTGAAATGAATGAACACATGACTGTTTTTGTTCTTGGGTAGAAAGAACTTTCATTAAAAACCCAGAGGAAGGAAAAGGTCAGAATGTGTAGGCTTGTTTAGTCTGCTCTGCGCGATTAACTAGGCACACCCACCCTCTCTTGATCCCCTCACTAGTCTGCTCTTTGCCAAATGTTAGAAGGTCGTGTGGCATCCTGTCTCCTTATCTAGGCGGTTGTGATGTGGTTAGGGAAGCCTCCACACCCTCTATCCAAATAGACTGGCTAGTCCTAGCCATGGGGAGTGCTTGAAAAACAAAGTCAGCGTTTGTCCCTGGGAGATCTGCAGGGACAACAATACAGCAATCAAATACAACAAATAAATACAACAACATACAACACTGTAAGTACGGACAATCGAAGCTTGTCCAAAGTGCCTGGTAAATGTTGTCCCCATATAACACCCTGCCAGCAGAGCAGGGCACAAAGGGATGTAAAGTCTTTGGAAATGAGGTCTTCTTTCAAGCTGTAGCTGATGTGTTTACAAGTAAAGGAAAGTGGCCTGGAGTAGAAAAAAGAGCAAGACTTTTAATGCTGGAGAGATTAAAGTTTGAACACTGATCAGTTGTGTGAAACTTAACTTTTCTGAGCTTATTTATGTATTTCTTCATTGAGAAAGTTTTTCAGGTTGATGGAATGGTGAAATGAACAAGGTGAGAAACATCCTTTGTCATCTAAATATTCAATGCTTTACGTATTCTAAGTACATTATAAATGACAATGCTTATTCAAAAACACTCTGAGAGGGTAGTGGAGTGATTATTATTAATGCTGGATATTTCCCCTTGCCCATCTGGAGTCTACTCCTGTCTTTATTGGTCTGCTCTATGCCCTAGGAAACTGATCTCTAAAGACGCAAGGGGCTCCCATGACTTCTGGCTTCCTATAAATGATAGAGTCCATATCCTGGCTCCAACCTGAGCTAGTCATTGGACTGTAGGCTCATAGGCTCATGGCTTTACTTCCATGAGCCTCTACTTTATTCTAAGAATAGATATATAAAAGATAGATAGATAGATAGATAGATAGATAGATAGATAGATAGATAGACAGATAGATAGGGAGTGGAAATATCACTTACTCTGTTCATCTCAGGGGGCTGTGGTTAAAACAAAATCATTGCTAATTATTAGGAAATGCTTGCTTAAATCTATATTCTCTTATTTCTTACTTTCCAATGCCAAATGGTACTATTCTTAAGAATGATTCAATCATTCAGAGATTCATTCAGCCAATCTTGCATGCACTCTTTCACTTACCCAACATTAATCATGCATGTACTATGTCAGAGGCTGATAAACTTTTTCTCTAATGGGCCAGATAGGAAATAGTTTAGGATCATGGGCCATACAACCTTGGTTGCAACTACTCAACTCTGACATTATAGTATGAAAGCAGCCATCGATAATAGGTAAATTACTAGAAGTAGCCTTGTTCCAATAAAACTTTATTTACCAAAAACAACTGGCAAGCCAAATTTGGACCATAGGCTATAGTTTGCCAACCCATGTACTATAGTTCAAAGATGGTGTTAGGGCCTGGAGACCAAGATCTCAAGATGCTCAAACACAGTATTGTGGGAAGGAAATTAACAAGTGAGATAAAGTTGGATTGGCGCCCTGTTAGAAGTCTTCATGGGAGAGGGGCACTTGTGGGGAAGAGCACTGGGTGTTACATGGAAAGCAACTTGGTAATAAACTATTTAAAAAAAAAAGAAGTCTTCATGGGGTTTAGTGGGTGTAAGAAAGGAAGAATAGGTACTTCTTTGGGTGTGAAGAGAGAGGAGGGGAGGAAAGGAGGAGAGGGGTTAAGATTTCATGTAAAGGCTGTGAGAAACTAGAGTATGAGGTGGGTTTCTGGGGATGTGGCATGCTCAGAGTTTGGATTCATTCTCTGGGCCATGGAGAAGCATATTAGTGGGTGGACATAAAGCATATGTGCTTTGATGTAATTGCTGATTTGCCCATTTAGCAGTTTCATGGTATTTTTTTCCTCTGACTGTATTTCCTTCATAGGGTTGCTGTGAAGCTACAATGGGACAATGAATGTCAAGACTTTAGCAGAATACCTGACAGGTAACAAATGTTTCATAAATGGTAGGAATACACTGATAGGTTTTTGCTTTAGAAAAATTATTTTGATATGGTGGATATATTAGAAAAATCTAAAACTGGAGGCAGGAAAACTAATCAGGAAATGAGGACAGCAGTCCTTTGGATAAAGAGTGAAAGCTGGAATTCAGGCAGAGGCAGATGAGATGGAGAGAGGCATAAACAGCTCTTGAGGACTAATTTGATGTTACAGTTAGGGGCAGAGAGGTCAAAATTATATCCAGAATCTTATATATCTAGTCATGCCATTGACAAGTTAAGGAGCACAGGAGGAAAGGCAGATTTGGGGGCAGGGAAGGTATTCAATTTCTTTTGGGGCATATCAATTAAGCGAAAATGTCCAGCCATACTTACTTGGGCTTTACACTTCAGGTAATTGGAAATCATCCTCAATAAAAGAATCATCAGCATGAATCCCTGGAGCAGATGAAATTATTCAGAATATATTAATTAAAAAAAGAAAAAGTCAAATTAGCTTTGGGAAATGTGGCATTTCAGGAGGGACAGACATGAAGAATCCACTGTATAAGTATCTCCAAGAAGGAAATATACATATAACCAAGAAGGAAATATGTATGTGTACATATATATCAGCAAGAAGGAAATATCAGAGTGAGTCAGAGACTCAGTAAGGAGTCACATTTCAGAAGCCAATGAAAGGGAGAGTTAGAAGAAGGTATTCTCAAGATGCTGCTATGTGGTCATCCAAGTTGATGACTGAGAATCACGGGCCATCAGGCAATTTGAAATTAGGCAGTGATTGTTAACTTCAACCAAGATAGATTCAGTAGAGCAGTGAAGGATTGTCACTGATTGAAGACTGAATGGGGATTGGGGAGTTGAGAGCAGTGATTGTGGATTACTTTTTGGGAGAATTTGATTGTGAGGAGTAGGGGAGATGGGCCTAGGTGCTAGAAGAAGACATAGGGGCCGCTTTCCTTTAACCTTTTTGAGATTAACTATTCAGGAGAGTGAACTTTTCTAGAAGAGTTAGGTGGAGATAAACTGGGGAAAGAGATGGAGGAATTTACCTGGAATGGGAGAACGATGTCTGTCAATCTGGCACAGGATCCCTGGAGGTTATGGCTGGATTTAGAAGTAAATGTTTACATTTGGAAAGGGAATTGTCAAGTGCTTAATCTGATAGCCTCAGTTTTCTCTCTGAAAAGTCAACCAGTTTATCTGCTCCAAAAAGGGGACCAGCAGTTAGGAAGGTGGCTTGACCAGAGTGGAATGTTTGCTCTGGCAATAAGGCCCAATGAGTTTGGAGGCCATAAATTTGGGGTGGCAGCAATCCATCCACTGTGTCATTTCTTCCAACAGTCCTCAGCAACGAGAGAAGGAGAAAAGGAAAAGGCAGGTGCTCACAGAGATTCAAGGCTGAGGATCTCAGTCCAGTGTGGTGGAAAAATGAGAGATTGACAGCTAGAAGGCATTTCCTATGAAACGATTATAATGATGGACCATGTAGTTCCAGGGAACGGGCAAGGAAGTGAAAGCAGGAGGAGGCTGGTAGTGAAAATAAAAGACCAAAGAACTGGAGGGTTGTGATGAGGTCAAAAAATATGTGTGGTAGGCTTAAGAAAGGGAAAACTGGCCTGATAGGAAGTGACTGCCAGATTTGTATATTAAAGATGTCAAGGGTGGAACACTTCCTTTTAATGATAAGCTCCAGGATGTAGCCATAAAACATGCTAGTAAATGGGGCTATAGAAGTTGGTCAGAAGTGATAATAGTAACATATAGTCACATCTATGATATTTAACAGATTGCAAATCACTTTCAAAACTATTATCTCACTTGACCTCATTCTATGAGATGGATAGGGCAGGAATGATCTCAATTATTATCTTAATTTTACACATGAAATAATTGAGTCTTGAAGATATTAAGTATCTCACCAGGCTCTTTAAGTGATGGAAATTCCATCTGGGATGAAATCACTAGCATCTGGACCAAAGGTGAAAAAAAAATCCATTTATTTTCATCAATTCAGACACTTTAGTGCTATATGTATATACACTGAATGGATATTCTAGATGGAGTAGGTTTCACAAAGAATAAGCTGGCCACAGCCAAGGGAGAAGTTGGTAAACTCAGAGTCATGGACAGGTTTGGTTTTGTTTTTCCTAAACAAAATATTCTTTACCTGTTCTGTCACATCTGGTAATTTCACAAGGATTGAGTGATCATGTTCCTGGATTCTACTCATCCACCACAGCAGTGCTCCCGGAAGTCCTGCTTCTCATTCCTGCTGGAGACTGCAGTCTCCCTGGAGCCCCCTTTGGGCTCTCTGCCTGGGTGAAGATGGATGGAGATCCGATCCAGCAGCTGTGGGTGGAGGAGGGTCTAGAAAACAGGCGCCCAGCATGGTAATTCATCCAAATTGCAAAACAGAGGTAGAGTCTGGGGGAGCTGGATGCCGCCCAAGCAGGGTAAGGGGGAGAGATGCCCTTCCACTTCTAGCTCAAATTTCTCCTTTGCCTCCTTTGCTTCATGCAGCCTATTCCAGTCCCAAACTGGGTGTCGGATTCCTTCTCAGTCCCTGACAGTGTGCTGGTTCCTCAACCAGATCCTGCATCTTGGCCAGTAAAAGTTATGAACTCCCACACAGTCCCCACCCCACCGTTTCATGTCCTGCTCATCAGGAAATACTGCATCACCCAAACCACTGTGGAGTTTCGAAGAACCAAACTGAAGCCTACTTTTTTTCTGCCACCATTTTGCTCTGTGACCCTCTGAGTTTCATTTTCTTTCCCTCGACCTCATCTTCTCACCTGTGGAATTAGTTGGTTGAACTATTTCTAATGGCAGATAGGTCTCTTTATGAACGCTAACTCAGGACCACCAGGAGTGACTTCCTGGGTCTCTGTGTTGAGAAGGATACTGAGGTGAAAGAGAGAACTAGCATTCTTCCCTGCTGGTAGGTTAGTCTTTCTCAAACTGTGGTGTGCATGTTAGTTACCTAGAGAGGTGGTTAAACACAAAGCACTGGGTTCCACACATAGAATTTCTGTATCAGTGGGCTCAGGATATGACCCAAGAATTTGCATTTCTAGCAAGTTCCCAGGTGAAGTCAATGCTGTTGGTCCAAGGGCCACACTTTAGAATGACCACTGTAGTTTTTAATTTCTTATGGCCTAGTTTGGTTTCCTTGAAGGAATGCAAGTTTCATCACTAACTAATTGACACAAATGCACAGACATAGGCCCCCAAACTTCTTTAAGGGAGGTTAAGGGTGGTAAGAGCATTATTAAATAGTACAAGTTGTACATCTGGTCTTTAAAAAAAAAGGAGCAGTCAAGCTGTAAGCATGAAATTTTGTGTTTTTCTAGTTCATATTTAACTAGTATGAGGAGACAGAAGGGATATGGGCTTTGGAATCAGATACCACCAGAATTTAAATTGTGGTTTGACCTTGGACCAGTTACCAAACTTTTCAGCTTCACTTATATAGTGAATTCACTACCTCTTCTATTTTGTTCACTCTTCCATTCCTGACACCTTATAGTTGGCAGTCAAAACTATTCTTTGAAGAAATATGCAATGATTTGCAATAGATAAATCGACAGATCTTCTACAGAAATTATTTTCTCTTTTTGCCTCCTCAGTGTGTAGAAGTTAGCCAGTTAACTTTAAATGAGGTTTAAAAAAATTGATCTTTAAGTGTGGATGACTGGGCTCTCTGTGCCTCTGTATTATTCAGGTTATCACAGACTCAGCTTTGATTTAAAAAAAAAAAAGTTCAGCTTTATTTCCTGCAGTGACTCGAATCTTGCTCATGACCCTCACCCTTGTGCTTGGCAATGAGGAGTGTGGGAGAGGGACCACTAGGGAAAGTTCTCTCTGTTTCACCGCCTCTGAGTGACTTGGCCTCTTTTCCCCATGTGTTCAGTCTTCCAGAACTCCCTCTGCCTTTCGCCTCTCTCAGATGGCCCTCTAGGTAAAGAGGGGATTGTAGCCTGAAAAGGACCCCTCGCTGGTGCCTGTGGCTCAGTGGTTGGTCCGAGCTTTGCCTCTGGAGTGATGCTCCCTGAGGTGGAACATGTTCAGTCTGGCTCTTTGGAGCACCTCTCAGGCGACATTGCAGAGTCCACCGCCCTGGCTCTTTACCTCTGATACCTCAGGTCAAGTCTTCTGTGGCCTTTTTATCCTTTGCCTGTTTCTCTCAGGACTCCAGTGTCCTCTAATGTGAAAAAGGGGAATTTCTGGACTCCTGTCCACAGTGAAGCCAGTACTTATGCTCTCTAAGGTACAGCAACACTTGAAAAAGTTCGTACAGTTTATTGGAAGGAACTTGAAAATAAGTTCTAGAAGACTTGTGTTCGAGTCTTTTCATCACCTTCTCCTAGCTATGGGACTTTGAAGTAATTACTTAGCTCCCTGCACTTCCATTTCATCTCTACCAAGAGGATTATATGGTGGTATGAAAGAACGTACTGATATGTTGACTAAAAATGATATTGGTAGGGGCTCCTGGATAGCTCAGTTGGTTGGGTATCTGACTTTGGCTCAGATGAGCCACATGATCTCACGGTTTGTGAGTTTGAGCCCTGCTTTGGGCTCTGTGCTGACAGCTTAGAACCTGGAGCCTGCTTTGGATTCTGTGTCTCCTTTTCTCTCCGCCCTTCCTCCCCTACCCTCTCAAAAAGAAGTAAACATTTAAAAAATGTTATTTGTAAAAATTGTTGGTCAGAGCAGAACTTTGTCCTATTCTTTGGCAGATATATATATATATATATATATATTTTTTTTTTTTTGAGAAGTTACTATGTGTATTACTTGGATTCTGGGTATATACCGGCCTTGTTTATAGCCTGGGAAGGAAGCGGGGCCCTGACCCACAAACTGATCACAGCAGAAAGTCACAGGGGACTGTGGAGTGTGGAGCACGGACCTGGGAGCCCGTGTGGCCTGGCATGCTGCTTCAGCTCTCAGAGGCTCTGCAGCCTCATATATAATGGGAATAATACCAGCACTGGGAACCTTGTGTGTGTGTTTGCGTGTGCGGGTGTATGTAAAGATTAAATGAAATGCAAGTAAAGGCATGTTGTTACTAATAAGGAGGGAATAAGGAGGGAATCATGTAGCTGTTGTAAGTAGAATGCTAATTACAATAACATATTTATTCTTCTCTTCATGGAACCACTGTCATCTTAGAGTTGGACAAAGGGAAATGATCCTCAACCAAAACTCACAATGAATCTACTCAGCTTTTAAACGATGAATATATAAAACCAAATATTTTTGGCTCTAATTTTGAAAACCAAAGCTCCCTAAATTTAAGGACTCAGCAGGGAAATCTGGAGTCCTGGGGCAGGCTCTCAAGGTCCCTAAAATAGAGAACTTAATATGACAAGCAGGGAATATAGAATTATCAGCTTGGCAATAGAACAGATGCCTCATTTCATGCAGAACTGTTGACCCCCCAAATCTTGACCAGACTCTGCAAACGTCGTATTTTATTTGCCAAGCTCCTCCATCCCGTTTTATGTGGGCCATGTAATAACATGGCAGCAGCATATTTGGTGCAGCAGGTATGGTATTTAACACACACGGGAACACACACGGGGACACACACAGGATATTATCACTGTGGAACCAGGGATGAATGTAAAAGACCTGCTGAGCACATCTGATCCTTCAGGACTAAGAGGTTTTCCAAGGTGGTGGAAGTGGCTGCTTAGGACATGAGGAGATCCAGCCTGGAGGCCATCTGAATGTGGTGATCTTAGGATCAGAGACAGTCCTAGTGGGGGGAAGGGGAGGGGAGGCAAGGGGGTGTAGTTTAGAGCTGGACAAGTATAATCCTTTCTTATGCAGATGCAAGGCCAGGAGCAGCCCTTGTGAGGAGCGCCTACCCTGGCCAGCCACTGCCTTGCTGTTCTGTTTAACCCCAGAAACGGTTCTGTGGGATAGCTTCTCTGCTTCTGTTTCCAGGTGGGAACTGGAAAGAGAAAGGTTGCTCAGGGCCACACTCGTGACTCTGCAGAGTCAAGGTTCAAAGACAGCCAGAGAATGCTGTGGGTATGGTGAACCACTTCAGCATCACAGAAGCATTTAGCAGTTCCTGAGAGTGGCAGCCCTCACCTATTTGACTCTTGAAACAGATCATTTAAGACCTCAGTGCTCCAAAATGTCAAGATCATTTTCAGGAAGTGGTGCCTGGGTGGCTCGGTCGGTTGAGCATCAGGTTTCGGCTCAGGTCATGATCTCATAGTTTGTGGGTTTGAACTCTGCGTCGGGCTCTTTGCTGACAGCTCAGAACCTGGAGCCTGTTTCAGATTCTGTATCTCCCTCTCTTTCTGACCCTCCCCTGCTCGCACTGTCTCTCTCTGTCTCTCTCAAAAAAAAATCATTTTCAGGAAGAGGTATGAAACAAAACATATACTAATAATGATGAGAACAGACATACAGGCAATGAAAAATTTTTAATTAAATTAGATATACATTATCTCTGTAGGGAAAAAGTAAAAATGAATATCCTAGTAAACAGAAATATTATGCCTCTCAGTTTGTAGCGTTTAGTGTCTTAAATTTTAAATGCAAATAAAATCTCTAAGAGGTCACATACAATGATGAAATTGAGTTGACTCCAGTTTTGTGTTTTTGTCTTTACAATTACTGTGCTGTTATTGCTTGTCTTGACCCTAGAGTTTTAAATGCACGGCTGGACCCAGTGAGATTGAATTGATGCCATGAGGAAATTGCACTTGCAACAAATCCACGTAGCTGAGTTTTGATGTGTTGGGACTCAGCTGCTTTATGTACATTAGCTTAGTTTAATCCTCAACCCAATGACGTAGACAAAATTATTATTTTGTCTATATTATCCTATATTATGGATGAAGAAGCCCAGAGTCAAATGACCATCTTAAGTCACAAGGCTAGTTCTTAGATGGGACTGAGCTACTGGGGTGGCCACCAGGGCCAACTCTGAACCACTCTGCCTCAGTCCTCCTGTTTCAGTTTATCTATCTGCCAATACACCCAATGTTCCCGTCACCCTACACTGAAGCCATGGGGGGAATGCGTTGTTTTAATGATGAAAGCTGTGTAAATGTTAGGATTTGTTGTTTCTTAGTGTAGTTTTGTTTACTTTGGTTTACTTCGAGGCCATGAATGTGGAGGCTCAGGAAGATTGAAAACAAGGATTGGAATAGATAAAAGCTTCCTCTTTCAGAAGAATATGTCCCCTAATTAGTCATGTAATTGATTAGTAACACTGATTCAAGATATACTATCTAAGGCACTGTGCTAAAACCCTTAGAAGAAAGATGTATCAGAAAGTATAGGGTAGGATACCCATTTTAGTTTTGTGTTTTCTTCATTTATTTTTATTATTTTAATTCCACTATAGTTAGAATACAGTATTAATTTCAGGTGTACAACAGTGATTCAACAATTCGATACATTACTTAGTACTCATCATGGTAAGTGTACTCTTGCTCCCCATCACCTGTTTCATCCATCCGTGCCCCCTACACCTCACCTCCTGTAGCCATCAGTTTGTTCTCTATAGTTAAGGCTATGTTTACTTTTAAATGTAGAGAACAAACTGAAGGTTGATGGGGGTGGGGGAGTGGGGAAAATGGGTAATGAGTGATGGGCATTAAAGAGGACACTTGTTGGGATGAGCACTGGGTGTTATATGTAAGTGATGAATCACTGGAATCTACTCCTAAAGCCAAAACTACACTGTATGTTAACTAACTTGAGAATAATTTTTTAAAAAGACTATGTTTTTTGGTTTGTCTCCTTTTCCTTTGTATTTTTTGTTTTGTTTCTTAAATTCTACATATGAGTGAGATCATATGGTATTCGTTTTTCTCTGACTTATTTCATTTAGTATTATACTCTCTAGATCCTTCAATGTTGTTGTAAATGAGAACATACCATTCTTTTTGTGGCTGAATAATATTTCTTTTTATATACACACCACATTTTTTTCCATTCATCTATCAATGAACATGGGTTGCTTCCATCCTTTGGCTATTGTAAATAATGCTGTAATAAACATAGGGGTGCATATATCTTTTGATTTAGTGTTCTCATATTCTTTGGATAAATACCCAGTAGTGGAATTACTGGATCATATAGTAATTCTATTTTCAACTTTTTGAGAAACTTCCATACTGTTTTCCATGGTGGCTGCACCAGTCCATATTTCCACCAACAGTTCATGAGAGTTCCTCTTCTCCACATCCTCACCAACACTTGTTCCTTGTGGTTTTGATTTTAGCCATTCTTACAGGTGTGAGGTGATATGTTATTATACCTTTGATTTGCATTTCCCTGATGATGACTGATGTTGAGCATCTATTCATGTGTCGGTTGGCCATCTGTATGTCTTCTTTGGAGAAATGTCTCCTCATATCTTCTGGCCATTTTTTTAATTGGATTACTTGTGGGTGTTTTGGTGGTGAGTTGTAGAAGTCCTTTTGGATATTTTTGATATGAACCCTTTAATGGGTTATCATTTTAAAACACCATCTGGTTCTCCATGGTTAGAACTTTCCTTAATTTAAAGTAAGTGGGGTTGGGGCATCTGGGTGGCTCAGTTGGTTCAGTGTCCATCTCTTCATATTGGCTCAGGTCATGATCTTGTACTTGTGAGACTGAGCACCACACAGGGCTTCATGCTAAGGCTGGACCCTGCTTGGGATTCTCTCTCTCCCTCTTCCTGATTCCCTCCTCTCCACTCTCGCTCTCAAAATAAATAAGTAAATTTAAAAAAAACACAAGTGAATGACATAGAGCTAGGTGAAAACTCCCAATACTGAAACTTAGATTGGTAGTTAACTTTTGACCAGAAATTTGGAAATAAATCAATGCACATCCGTAGGAGTAGATCTCTTCTGTTTTTGAGACCACAGCTGTGGTTGAGGAAGGAGTAGTGGGGAGATTGCTGGTGGTAGCATAGTACATCTTCCCCGAAGAATTAGAGATAATGAGGGCCAGAAGAAGGTCTCCTGGGGCCTGAAAGGTCCTGAGTTCTCTGTCTGCTCTATCAAGATTAGAGTGTGGGAGTAGCAGAAGGTCAGTTCAGCTTGCTTTATACTACACCTGGCCTGAGAGCCACGAATTATCCATTTTCTCTTTAGATAATAGTGGTTAGAATACCTAAGAGGCCATAGAAAGGTTTCAGGGTGAATATACTTCTCATTGAGCAATACCAACAAAAATTCTGTTTGGGTTTTGAAGCACAGACACATGTCTATATTTTGATGTGCTACTTACATTTCTAAGTCTTTTCTAAGTTTTTGTAATATGGAAAGAATAATAATAGCTTTGTGGTAATCCTCACTTGTAATATGGGAAAAATAATAAGAGCATTACCCTCCTTGGGGTTAGGAATATTAGATGTAAGGGTAACAGTTAGAATGCATGTCTACAGTCTTTTACCTGGGAACTTTAGGGCTAAGTGTCTTATAATTCAAACACTTGTGGAATTTTTAATATTATAAGATATGCTCAACTGGGTCTAGGAAACACCTCATAATGAGATACATTTTTTTTTCTAAACCAAATGTTTGGATTGTTGTTGCTCTATGCGGGATATATAAAGACAACACATCGCCTCACATAAATTTAGGATGGGGCCACTTGCAAACGAAACAACCCCTTCAATTCTTTACTGCTTCGTGAATGTCACAATTGCAGGTGAGGCGTTGTGGATTTAAGATAACAATGTCAAAGGTTGGGCATCTTCTGAGTACTCCTCCTGGGCTGGCCGGAAGCACCTGACGTGGCTCACTGCCGCTTCCTGTGTGTTGGCTCCTGGTCTCCCCATTCCCCACCCCAGGGGCTGGGTACGGTGCAGTCCAGCCCCAGTCCTCCTGTGGGAATTGTTTATTCCTTTGAAGTGACAACTAGGCCAGGCCACAGGGTTCAGACACTGAAGCTGCTGGGGTTCCCACACCTTGGCTTAAGGGAGTCGCGCCCTCTGCATGAAGCTTAGTACCCACTTTGCCAAGCAGATCTCTCACTAAGTCTCTCAAACCTTTTTTGAACAATTAGCACCCAAAGTGTAAGTTGTCCCCTCTGCCCTGTGGCCTTCAATTGTACCAGCATCACCTTACCTCTACCTTCCCTACTAATCTCTAAGTTCTGTGAAAACAAATCAAGGTCCTTCTCGGATGGATTATTTTCCCATTATAGCATTCCCAGAGTCAGCAGGTAGCCCACATATATTGAATGCATTAGTGGGTAGAAGTCATAATGCCTATGAAGTTGTTAGCATAGTCCCAGGCAAACAGTGTGCACTCCAAAATGGTAGGTGTTATCAACATATTCTTATTTTTGTTGTTATAAATCCCTAATACTAGAAATGGGGTTTTCCTATTATTATCCTTCATCTTCCCTCTACAATTCAGTAGAAATTTCTTATAATCATGGAGCACAAAACAACTCGACATTTGCTAATGTGATACACAGGACAACAGGCTCAAATGAAGTCACTTATGCTGAGCCCCACATCAGCAAACCGAGGCTTAATTATAGTTTTAGCTCTCCTAGAAATGGAATCTTAGACCAATCAGGAGTCACCTGATCAGAAGAGTTAGATAATTTGCCCGTTAGACCCCTGCCAACCTCTAATGGAAAGTAACCTTACCATAATCAGTCTGCTTTTTTGCTTAGTATAACTTCCTTGTCCTTGCTCTCTTCTGCCTATAAAAGTCTTTCATTTTGTACAGCTCCTCAGCTCCTTTCTACCTGCTAGATTGGGTGCTGCCTGATTTATGAATCACTGAGTAAAGCCAATGAGATCTTTAAAATTGACTCAGTTAAATTAACAGTAAGAGCAGATCAGCTGTTGCATGTTGGGTAACTTGAGGTGTGCTGTTTACTATTAGAAGAAAATGACCTCCCTGCTCTGTAGAAAGCAAGGAGGATACCAGCTCGGTGGGTAATGCTGCCCTGTATGAGTATATATGTCTTTTCATTGTTATAACATTTTACATTTTTCTCTATAAGTTAAGAACTCACATTAAATGACTCAAGTTTTTTAAAAATTATTATTGGGAAATACTGAGACAGCAGCTAGTTCTAGATTTCATCATTCACCAAGACCTTTTCCAAATACTCATGCATCCAAGTTCTCTCCATGAAGTATCTCAGTGTTAATTATGCTTAAAAATCTTTATAACATAACATAAATTTAACTAGGTTTAAGAAAGGAACAAAATCTTAAATCTTAAAGAAATATACTAAAATATACATTTTTGTCTTGGGTTAAATGGGTTTCACCTCATGTTTTTTAATACTCCTCAAAAATTCTGATAGAATTTAACTAGGTTTAAAAAAGGAACAAAATCTTAAATCTTAAAGAAATATACTAAAATATACATTTTGTCTTGGATTAAATGGGTTTCGCCTCATTTATGTTTTTTAATACTCTTCAAAAATTCTGATTTCCCTAAAATTAGCCTGTAATAGTAATCAGAAAATGTAGATGGGATATATTTTTAAATCTCTATATTATATTTTGAATATAATATTTGATCACCGTTTTGTAAAAAAAAGTATATGCCATAGAAACAGTCTGGATGGAAATAGAAAAACTCTTAATAAACATTATCTCTGGATATTAAGACTACATGCCATTTCCTTTATTATTCTGAATTTAATCACTTCATAAGGTCAGTGATCTTTAAAGGGACCTATGGACAGGACTCAGGTTTTGCCTTTGAGAAGCTTGCAAAGATTTCTAGTATAGTGTTAATGATTAGAAGTTGATTGTGGTCTTATAAATGTCCAGGCTGGGAAAACATTTTACTAGAAGCCAAAATACTTTGGAAAAAATCAAGTTTCCACTTTAAAAAATTTTAGTGAGATACATTGTCAGTTGTCTCACAAAGATAATTTTAGAGTGGAAGTGAGTCTGCAGCCAGGAACTTGTGCATTGTGTCTAATTTCTTCTCCACCCTGCAAAATCTACTTTATATATAAAAACCAAAAGAGACCAAACAATGCAAAAGAGGTTTGCTAAATTTACTTGAAGTATAAAATTAAAATGAATCACTATGCTTTGAAAGACAGAAATGTCAAATATATTTTTTGAGAATTTTTACATAGTAAGTCCTCAATAAAATTTGAAAACCACACATTATTGTCCTTGGAAGTTTTATACTAGTGAGGAGACAAATGTGGCATCTGACAGGTAAGGATAAAATTGACAGCTGTATAACTCATCATATAAATGTTTTCCCTCCTTTCTTCACCCATTTGAATCCTCCTGATTTCAAGATTTGATTTATAGGCTACCTCTCTTCAAGGAGGCCCCCATGGCTGCTCTAGCTGAAAGCCTTCACTCCCTCCTATGACATCATTTAGCATTTCTTTTCCCCAGCTCTCTTTTGAAAATTATTTTTTATTATACTATTTATTTTCTTAAACAGTCCATTAAAATAGTTACACTCATTTCCATACATGATTCTAATCTTCTTATAAAATGACCTTAGTCTTGAGTTACCTTCTTTCTCACTTTTGTCCTTCTGCAGTCTGTCTGTTCCTGACCTCCCCAACTATTCATACTGCTGCTGAATTCCTCTTTATTTTTCTCAACTCTCTTATTTTTGTTGCTCAGCCCCATCTTCCCTGCCACTATCTAGGCTGTTTTTCATAACAATACTGGTTGGCTTCCTTGGCTACTACTCTGAGAAATTTTGAGCTTCTGATGCCTGTTTAGCTCCATTACCACTCAGTCCACTTTTGTGCTTGGGTGGGACTGAGAGTAATGGGCCTCAGCTATGCCAGCACCTGCAAGCCCTGTGGGGTAGGAGTCTGTATTCTATAACACACACACACACACACACACACACACACACACACACACACACACAGGGTGTTGAAAAGATGTCTGCATCTCTCATGTTTATCACAGCACTACTCACAATAGCCAAGATATGCAAACTGAGTTTTCACTGATGGATAAATGGATGAAGTAAATGTGGTCTACACATTCAGTGGAATATTAATCGGCCATAGAAAAGAAGGAAACCTTGCCATTTGGGACAACATGGATGAACTTGGACAGCATTATGTGAAGTAAAGTAAGTCAGAGAAAGTCAACTACTGTGTGATCTCACTTATACATAGAACCTAAAAAACCCCAAACTCATGGAAACAGAGGACACACTGGTGGTTGCCAGAGCCAGGGTTTGGGGAAATGCGTGAAGGTTGTCAAAAGGTGCAAACCTCCAGATATAAAATAAATAAACCCTGCGGGTATAATGTTCAGCATGGTGACTGCAGGCAGCAATGCTGTGTTGTACATTTGAGTGTTGGTAAGTAGATCTTAAAAGTTCTCATCACAAGAAAAAAAATTATAACTATGGGAGATGATGTAAAATCCATCAGTAATCCTTCAGTTTAGTTTAAGGTAGCCTCAGTTTCCTCATCTGCATGGGAAATAAAATCCTGCACATTTGGTGTTATACGGATTAAATAAAATCGTGTGTAGTAGGCATGACTTTGAGTAGATAATTAAAGAAAATGCAAAATGCTTATTGATTTATGATGTGGTTTCATCTTAGCTTGGGCAAACCATGCAATATTTAATACACAGTAGCAGAATATTTACTATTGAAGCTTGAAAAGATGTGAGTTCTTTGTGTGCAATCTTTCATTTATGCATGTGAGAGGGTTTTCTTTTCTTTTTTAATATTTTTACATTGTAGTACTTGTTTTCCTTGTTGGGGTGTTTGCTTATTTAATACATTCCGTCAAGGACAGAAATTACATGATGGGGTTTTTTTTGGTTTTTTGTTGTTTCCCACCCCCCCCCCTAGGAAGTGTGTCTTGGGTTTTCCCCTTATTATTTTCATTACTTTTTTTTTTCCTCTTCTTTTTTTGGTGGTGGGGGTGGTTATGTTTAAATGAAGATGCTTTTACAACACCAAAGACTTAATCATCCATTTCCTATAAAAGGTAGCTACTTTTTTGCATGGACCTCAAGTATATTGTAGTATCGAGGTGGAATTTAAGGAAAGGTATTAAGCAGGCTGTGTTGTAGCTTATGGGTAAGTAATAAATTGTATCATTTATCTTGAATGCATCATAGATAAGCTGCTATATAATGATTGCCATTTCAGATAGCTGATTGCCATTTCAGATAGCTGTGAAACTAGGTGATTAACTAGTTGTTACTTAACCTTCTAATTTCTGTATAAGTCTAATTACATGAAATAGAAGTTGGGGTTCTGATTTTTTACTTTGCTTATCCATTTGGAGTGTCATTGTAACTACTGTATTGTAAATGATGGAAAATAATTGCATATGTTAAAAAAATAGTGTTATATTCTAAAAATAAATTTAAAAAATCATGTGCATCTAATACAGTACCTACCACATGGTAGTTCCTTTTCTCTGTTCCTCTGGGATTATATATAGCTCTGCTCTCCAAAATTTGGGGCACTGATTCTATACTTGCTAATAAGTGTTCTTGAAATAAAGATTCTGTGGTAAATAATTTTGGGGAACATGGCAGTAATATGTTATATTTGAAATATTTCACCTCAGAATATCTCTAGAGAAATGTGCCAGCCAAATTTACCCAAATATATTTGACAGAGGATGTCTGCTTTTTATGAAATGTTTATAAAATCTTGGATTAGGGGATCACATTGCCAATTTAACTTCTCTTTATGCAGACCTCAAAATAAAGCTTCTATTTTATTGACTGATATCCTAAGATAAATTGTTTTTTTTAACTGCATTTTTGCAACTATATACCCATATAAATCAAGATTTCTCAATACTGTGAAACCAAAACAAAATAGAAAATTATATTGGATGCTGAGAATGAAATAAGATGACAGCTTGGGAATTGTAAAATGTAATTTCAGACTTTATGTGTTTAGAAAAACATCCTTATTGTTCTCAGTTAATGACTTCATCAAAGTTTAAAGTTACACATTTGAACATAAACTATATGAAAATTGTTAAATTAAAAAATAGAATTAAAATTTCACCTCCAGGATGGAGTAGTGATCTGCTATAATTAACAGAACTCTAAAAAATGTAGAAAACAGGAACCAAAAGCTTTGGAGACTGAACAAAAGCAGCAGATTAAAAAAAGTTTTTTTAATGTTTATTTATTTTTGAGAGACACAGAGAGACACAACATGAGCAGGGGAGGGGTAGAGAGAGAGGGAGACAGAATCTGAAACAGGCTCCAGGCTCTGAGCTGTCAGCCCAGAGTCCAATGAAACTTGTGCCAGGTGCAGAGCTTGAACCCACGAGCTGTGAGATCATGACCTGAGCTGAAGTCAGACGCTGAACCAACTGAGCCACCCAGGTGCCCCAAATGCAGCAGATTTTAGAGGAGAATTGAAACTTGAGAGGAGGGAACCAAATGGGAGGCATCCCTTGTTATTTGTGGCTTTACTTTGAAGGTACCCACAATCATGGTGTAGGTGGCACCAAGTGACAAAAATTCTGATACAAATCCCTGCCACTGTTTTGACCAGGTATAACCAGTTGAAAGAGCCCTGGGGCAATAAGAACCAACAGAGAGTAACGGCAAAACCCTGAAAAGGATAGAGTCCAAGAATAGGGTACACTGCATCCTGACCAAATGCAGTTTATTTCAGGAATGGTGTAACATTAGAAAATTAATCATACAACTCAGCATTGTAACATAATAAAAGATTTTAGAAGCACCTGGGTGGCTCAGTTGGTTGAGCGTCCGACTTAGGCTCAGGTCATGATCTCACAGTTCATGGGTTCGAACCCAGCATCAGGCTCTGTGCTGACAGCTCAGAGCCTGGAGCCTGCTTCTAAGTCTGTGTGTCCATTTCTCTGCCCCTCCCCTGCTCATGATCTGTCTCTCTCTGTCTCTCAAAAATAAACAAATGTTAAAAAATTAAAAAAAAAGATTTTAAACTATAATCCCAGTAGATTCAAAATAAGGATTTAATAAGATTCAACATTCATTTGTAGTAAAAACTCAGAAAACTAAGATTGGGAAGAATCATTAGTGACTTGATAAAGGGCATCTTCAAAAACCTCCATATAAGATCATCATTAAGATTGAATGTTTTATCCCTAAAATCAAGAACAGGACAACAATGTTCTGTCTTGCTAGATTTATTCAACATTGTATTTCAGGTTCTGGCCAGGATACTTAGGAAAGAAAATGAAGAATGGTACTAGTGTAGGATAGATATATAGATTAAAGGAGTAGAACTAAGGGTGCAGAAATAAATTCTTGAATTTATGGCCAATTGAGTTTTGATAAGAGTGCCAAAACCACTCCATGGGGAAAGAATAATTAATTCCACAAGTGAGACAACTAGATATCTACATGTAAAACAGTGGGGTTGGGCACCTTCTTACTATATCCAAAAATTGACTCAAAATGGAGCATAGACGTAAATGGAAACACTAAGATTATAAAACTCTTAGATGAAAATATATTAATAAATCTTCATGGCATTCATTAGACAAGTCATAGGGAGAATTTCAATGTTTTCTTTACTAAGCTTCCTCGGGTATTATCTATGTACATTACACTGCATCTCTTTAAACTTTGTCATCTATTGAAAGCTGAAAATTGTATAGACCTATGAAACCACACCCATGAAGATACAGAACATTTACATCATCCCCCAGAGATTCCTCAGTTTTCTCTGCCATTCATCCTTTCTCCTATCCCTCAACTCTACAGTTGATATTATTTTTGTCCCTATAGATTGATTTGAGGAGTCATACAGTATGAATTCTGTTGTTTATAATTTTATTCACTTAGCATATTGATTTTGGGATTCTCCCATCCCATTTTGTGTATTAGTAATTCGTTCCTTTTTAATTACTTGACTAAAGGGGTGCTTGGATGGCTCAGTCTGTTAAGCATCTGACTTTAGCTCAGGTCATGATCTCACAGTTTATGAGTTCGAGCCCCACATCAGCCTGGAGCCTGCTTCAGATTCAGTGTCTCCATCTCTATCTGCCCCTCCCCAACTTGTAGTCTGTCTCTCTCAAGAATAAATAAACATCAAAAAATGTTTTTAATTGCTTGAGTAAATACTTAGGAGTGGAATTCCTGGAGATTATGAAAGGTGTTAAACTTTTTAAGAAACTGCTCAGTACTTTTCCAAGGTAGAATTATTGTTTTGCATTTCCACTAGCAGTGTTAGAGAGTTCTCCGTTCTCTTCTCGCTCCCACCCCTTGACATTGGCAGTCCATAATTATAGCCATTCAGATTAGTGAGGAGTGGCATCAATGTTTTTAATTCACATTTTCCTGGTGATTAATAATGATGTTGAGTATCTTTTCATACATGTAATGTCAATTCTTCTTTCTCTATGCAATGTCTGTTCAGATCTTCTGCTGATATTTTATTGGGACTATTAGTTTGTTGTCATATCAAAGTGCCACAGACTGGGTGGCTTCAGCAACAACAATTTTCTTTTCTCACAGTTCTAGGGGTAGAAGTCCAAGATCGAGATGTTGGTGAAGTTGTTCCTCCTCACGCCTCTCTTTCTGGCTTGTAGAGGGGCATCTTCTGTCAGTGTCTTCACTTGGTTGGTCCTCTGTGTTTTTATCAACTCTTCTTATAAGGAGTTTAGCAATTCAACGTAGGAATTTGTGAAGGGGGACACAGTTCATCTCATAAGGCTTCTCTTTGACCACCCAGATTCATGTTCTTTTTGCATGCAAAATAATTTTTTCTCCAAAAGTGTGATGGCTGTGAATTACCTACATATAAAGCTGACTGCCATCAAAGAAATAGGAGATGGACAAATCTTTTGATATAGTTGTACTGCCAAATGAAACCCAACAAAAACAGGCAAAAAATAACCCCAAATAACAATAACATCAACAACAAACTTGTCTATGTTAAAAGGGATTCTGACTATCTGAACTTAAAATAATCCCTGGGATCACCAGGTTCTTTGGGCAGACAGTAGGCTGATGAAACAGATTCGGCCCCTTGCCCCCTCACCAACCTCAGAACGTATTGCCCAATACCTACCTCAGATGTGGCCAAAAAGAATGATGGAAAGGGAATCATCTCCAGGGGTCAGAGCCAAGGACAATGGAGAACAAAATACAAGAAATCTGCTCCTCAGGTGCGGAGTCAGGGCATGATTTAGGCACATTCCCCACTCCTAAGTAGGGACCTTCAAGGCTTCTGCCCAGTAGGATTTCAGATTAACTATGGGGCACTGTCTGCACTATGTCTCCTATAGTTTCCCTTTCTAAATGGGATTATTTATTTTGATTTTTCTGTCGTCGTATATTGGGTGTGTGGAGGATAGATAATTTGTCTTTATAGTACAAAGGTCTTTGGCTCACGAGAAGCCACATCTGGACCTAATGAAGATACCATCTTTCACCTCTGATGAAGAGATTGCTGCACATTACCCAGTGTTATGGGCTGAACTGTGTCCCTTTGAAAGTCATATGTTGAAATCCTATCCTCCAGTACCTTAGGATTTGACTGTATTTGTAGATGAGTTCTTTAAAGGGTTAATTAAGATAAAATGTGATCATGTAGATGGGCAAGAGGGGAGACCATGTAATGACACAGGGAGAAAACAACTATCTAACAAGACAAGGAGAGAAGCCTTGGGAGAAACCACCCCTGCCGTCACTTTGATCTGCCTTCTAGCTTCCAGAACTGGGCAAAAATACATTTCTGTTGTTCACACTATGAGTCTCTGCTGTTTGTTTTGGTAGTCCTACCCAACTGGGCACATCCAGATGCACTGAACTCTGCATGCTACAGTGCTTAGACTTTTGGAGTGACCCTTTGAAAAAGCGTGTGTGTGTGTGTACAAAGCAGAATAAAGTAAAAATGTTGGCAGCCATGCTAGTCATTAGGGCTATTTATTGATATTTCTGGTGCTTCTCTGTATTTGTCATCTTTTTCTAGGTTATACTGCTGTACCAAACGGCCCCACACTATCAGTGGTTTACAGCAACAACAATTTATTTCTCATGGGTATTACCTGTGGGCTGTAGGTAGAACATGGCTCCTAATCTAGAACACATGCTGTAGGAACAACTTTTATTTGGGATGCATCATTCTTATGACAGAGAAAACAGCAACAACAAAAACATGTGGACGGCCGTGAATTTTCTGCTCAAATGTGATGCATATCACTTCCACTTCTGTTTCATTGGGCGAGCCTGGTGTCAGTGAAGTGGGGAAGAACACTTGACCTCCAGTCAGATGACGGTGGGTGGGGATGTGTAATCCTTTCACAGAAAGGCGGCATGTAATTGGTACCAGCAGCACAATCCAAGCACACGGCCTAATTGCACATCGGACCCTTTGAAGTTTACTGCTTACGCAAATTAGATATGAGTAAATGCTGTGTGTGTCGCTTCCAGGAAGAAACCTTTAAAGACCATTGCATGAGTCAGCACTTCCCTTTCTCCTTGTTATTGGAGAAAGTCAGGGGATAATCAGTTTACTTGTACCTCTGATGGAAAGGGTGGAGCAGAGAGCTCTGGGCCAGCTCATGATAGCCTTGCAGTGTGAGTTAAGAAATCCATCTTTGTTTCCTACAGCTACTGAGATTTTTAGCATTGTTATCATAGCACAAAATAACCCATTCATTCTGACAAAAGTACCAAAAGAAGTTTGAAAAAGGCAGCCTTAAAAAAAGCACCTGTGTTGTGTGCACAGTAGGCGCATAGCAATATATGACAATGTATGTGTCATATTCTTTTTATAACTACCGCTGCTCTCCTTTCTGCAAATGATCCTGACATGTTATCACTTCCTTCTTTGTGCTTATCTTTAAGGTAGAAGACACCTGAGGAGGTTGTTTGCTTATATGGCTTTTGGGGAAACTTCCCCTTTTCTCTTTGAGTGGCTGTGGTAGCAGATCCATGGAATACGGTGTTATTGGAATGAGAAGTTCCAATACGCAAAGTTGGGCCAGTGCTTTCCTTCTAGGGAATTCCTTCTGGAGCCAAGAGAGATGAGTAAGGTTCTCTGTGTGGGTGCTTGGACTGTACCTGTCAAACTTGGGCCTTGCAGTGGGCCATTGTTTATTTTAATATTAGTAGTAGTAGAGTCATCTGCAGGACAGGACACTGTAGTTCCAGGGCGAACAAAGTTGAAGGACATCAGGGATAGAACAAGAAAGTCAGAAGTATTTGAGCTCCTGAATTAAATTTTACGTCACATCTGGGGTGGCCAAAGGTATATACCAGGCATCTGTGAAGTATGGACCATAGGCCACATTTGGCCTGCTGATTGTTTTTGTAAATAAAGTTTTATTGGAACACAGCCAAACCCATTTATTTACCTACTGCTGTTTTGGTGTGACAGTAGCAGAGTTAAATAGTTGCAGTAGAGACCTTATAGCTTGTAAAGCCTAAAACCTTGACTGTCTGGCCTTCTGCAGAGAACGTTTGCTGACACTTGGTATGGATTATCTCATCCTTTAAGAAATACGTATATTCACGGGTGCCTGGGTGGCCCAATCATTTAAGCATTTGGCTTCGGCTCATGTCATGACTCACAGTTCGTGGGTTCGAGCCCTGCTTCAGGCTCTGAGCTGTCAGCACAGAGCCTGGAGCCTGCTTCAGAGTCTGTCTCCCTCTCTCTCTGCCCCTCCCCCGCTCACACTCGCTTTCTCTCTCTCTTTCAAAAATAAACAAATCAACATTAAAAAATGTTTAAAAAGGAGAAATATGTATTTTCAAAATGTATATGTGAGATATATAAACTCATAAATTGACATCATATACATAAATGTAAACAACATATATTCATAAATCAGTGCAATTTTCCTGTGTGGCAGTGCAGACTCAAAAAGATAAAAACGTGACTATATTTCAGCTAAACAAAAAAGAGTGGAAAGCACTGCTATGGGTGACAATGAGTCCCCAGAAGTATTTGATCGAGCAATGACCTAAGCAGATTAGCAGGGACAACTCTAGAGTCAACTACAATGCTTGTGCAGAAGCAGTGGGGACATTAATAAACCTGATTATAAGCGCTTTGCAATCCAGACCAAAAAACCCCCATAACAACCAAATCCAAAAACTGGGTGGGGGAATGGCAGATGGGACAGAGGGGACAGGATTCGTGCACATGACTCCAGTGTGGCCTTTCACCTGCAGATGGCAAGCTCCAGGTTTGGGGGGACAGATTGTTTGGCTACGAGAAACCATCAATAATGATTTCCGTGATCATCTCATGTTGACCCAGACTCCAATCCAACCAAGTTATTAATACACACATTATTCTTCTTACAGAAATAGAGAAATGCATTCCAGATTGCCAAAGAAAGGAATCCCCCATGATTTATACTGAAATGTTCCTAGAACTTTTTTCCCCCCCAATCATCCATCTTCAAGAAATACTAAAGGCAAATATTTCATGAATCCAGAGGTGCTTCTGGCCAGCATCTGGAGATGATCTTGAGAATACAAATCTGTTATCATTTTTCACCACGGGCCTCAGCTGTCAGAACATACAATACACATAACCAGCTAGAGGGCTGGAGTGAAACCAAAAGCATCCAGTTAACCGCTGTAGCGGGAGGCAGCAGAAACGGGGGTCTATTTGCCCATCCTTTCCCCATCCCCACATTTTGTAGCTCCGCTGTATCCCTTTTCCTAACAAATGTTTCCTAACAAAGGTCTGGTTAAAGACCCTACAGTGGCTTATACTTTCTAAGGGAGAAATGTCTTATCACATTGTCACTTGACGGGATGACGGGGTGCAGTAGAAGAGATGTAGGCTGTGAAGTCAATCAGGTCTGAGGTTGAGTCTTCATTTTGCCACTTAATATCAGACTGACCTTCAAGTTTCTCAGCCTTGCTGAATACTATTTCCACATCAGTAAAATGGACTTGTCTATAAAGTTATAATGGAGGTGAAATTATTGAGACAGCTTTTGGCATAACCTAAAAAAAATCAGAGCTTGTAATGATTATTTCAAAACCATGCTCACAGGGCCACTACCCACTCACCAGGTGGTTCAACGAACAAGACAGGAAATATCCATTATTGATGAAAATATGGAGCACTTGGAGTCCTTATACACGGAGAGCTGGAGTGCCAAATGAGGACAAGCTACTTTGCCAGTCCCCTCCAAGCTGAGCCCAGTCAACTAGTTGGCAAGTCTACCCCTTAGGTATGGGCCCAAAGTAAATGTTCTCAGATGTTCAGCAAAAACACCAACCAGAATGTTCAAAGCAGCACTATTTATAATAGCATCCAACTGGAAACTGCTCAGATGCCCATCACTAGAATAGCCCAGAGCTCAGCAAACTTTTCTGTGAAAGGCCAGGTCATCAGTACTCAGACTCCACGGGCCAAGAGGCAAAATTACCTTATAATTACTTCATTTCTCTTTGTAGTGTCCCAACAACAGTGCAAAGCAGTAGAAGACTGATAAGGCCTCCGTTGCACCTGCCTACCTGTCATTGTCCTAGCTTATAGAAAAAAGACTGAGCATGCTTTGTCCCAATAAAGCATTATCTATGGAGAAAAATTTTAATTTCCTGTAATTTTTATGTGTCATGCAGTATCATTTTTTGGATTTATTATTTTTTTCTTTCATTGCATTGTTAGCACACTCATTTTCTAAATTTTTTATTGAAGCACAATTAACATAGAAGGTTATATTAGCCTCAGGTATACATTTGACAATTCGGGTATGCATTTAACAATTCTGTATCTGTATCTAGTGTTCATCACAAGAAGCATGGTCACCATCTGTCACCATACAACATCATTACACTATTATTGACTGTATTTCTTCTGCTGTACTTTTTATCTCTGTGACTTATTTATTTTCAAACTAGAAGTTTGTGCCTCTTAATCTCTATTTCACACCCCTCCCCCTCATATGCAGTGATCATCAGTTTATTCTCTGTGCCTAAGTTTTTGTTGTTGTTGTTGTTAGTTCATTTGTTTTGGTCTTCAGATTCCACTTTAAGTGAAACCACATGGTATTTGTATTTCTGTGTATGACTTATTTCACTGAGCATAACACCCTGCAGGTCCATCCATGTTTTCACACATGACATGATCTTATTCTTTTTATGGCTGAGTAATATTCCTCTGTGTGTGTGTGTGTGTGTGCACACACACATGACACATCTTCTTTATCCACTCATCCATTATGGATTCTTGGGTTGCTTCCATATCTTGGCTGTTGTAAATAATGTTGTTGATTTTTTTTAAGCCTTCAAAAATGCACAAATCATTCTTACCTTGCAGGCTGTATAGAAATAGGAGGTGGGCCAAATTTGAATGTAGGTTGCCAACTTCTGGTACAGTGGATATATAAATTATATAGTCATGCATTAGAATACTATACAACAGGTCGATGTAACAGTATGAATGAGTGCCATGAACATAAGATCAAGTTAAATAAACCAGTCGCAGAAAAGTTACAGAAAGTATAAGATTACATTTAAATAAATTACAAAAGCAGGTGCAATGAATGTATGATTGTGTAAGTCCACATGGGGTTTACTCTGTGAGGGTTGGTGACAGAAAGTCGAAACAAAGGAGATTTGGGGTGAACAGAAATGGCTGCTTTTTCATTTGGTTTGTTCTGTGTACGAAATTCCAGCAGCCACACACTTTCTTGCACTTTTCTGTATGTAGATTATACTTTAAAAAACACTGAAAAAAAAAACCCCAATAAATTCTCCTTTTTTATTTCAGGCCTTCTTTACCTCATACCTAACCAATTTACAGGTTTCTAGGTATTCTTCTCCACTTATGTTACCTTATTTATTACTGCAGAGAATCTGAGACACCAATTTTTCCCTTGGGGTGGTGGGAAGAGCAGCCGCTGCACAGAGAAGAGCCCTGTACTTAGAAATGAAGAGCAGAGTTTAACTCCACCGTGTACTGATAGTGCAACTAGGGGCAAAGCACTTAATCTTTTAAAATTCATTTTGAAATCTGGTAAATGGGAAAATAATTCTTTTTTTTTCTATTATTTTATTTTATTTTTTTTCCTCCATATTTTATTGTCAAATTGTTTTCCATACAACACCCAGTGCTCTTCCCCTTAAGTGCCCTCCACCATCACCACCACCTCTTTTCCCCCCTCCCCCTTCCCCCTCAACCCTCAGTTCATTCTCAGCATTCAATAGTCTCTCAAGGGGAAAATAATTCTTTATCTGTGCCTTTGGTGTAAAGATTATCCTTGATAAGGAGGAATTGCTGTTTTAGCTCCATACTTCTGTATAGTTGATCACCACCTATGGCATTCATAACTACCCACAATGATTAAGTTTAAACACATCCATCGTCTTCCTTCTCTGCCTCCTAGTTTTCCACTTGGAGAAACAGTATGCATAATGATGAGGAACATAGACTCTCAGTTGAGACTGTGACTCCGTCCTTATTGGTAAAATATCTACGTCATACTGTTCCTCTAGAGGTTGTGGTACTCAGCCTCCAAGACAGGCTAGTTTGAGTGTCCCCTGTGCCCTGTGTCCATGCCCTGGTGGGAAGCTTTTCTACACTATAGGAGGGTTGGGCTGTATGGCTGTAAGATATGGTATAAAGGAAGCATTGCTCCTCTGAAATTGAATTATGAAAGACTGTGGCTTCCATTTTTGGTGACCTCTCTATCTTAGATCATTCACTTCAGGGGAAGCCTGCTGCCAGGTCACCTAGCCCTGTGAAGAGGCCAGCACGGTGAGGAGCTGAGACCTGCCAAAAACCACAGGAATGATCTTGGATGTGGATCCTGCAGCCCCAGGTGAGTTTGGAAAAGACTGTAACCCTGGCTGTCAACTTCTCTGCAACCTCATGAAAGACCCTGAGTCAAAATGATCCAGCAAGCTGCTCTCAGATGCTCGAACCTCAGAAATGGATAATCCATGCCCTTACAACAGTGAACAGTGCCCAATGCATATTACGCATGCAATAAATATTGGCTGTCTTTATCATCTGTTCATTAAAAGCTAGAGCTTCCATGTTTATGAAGCTCATTGTTTATGTCCATGTTTTGTGCTTTGGAACAGTCAGTTGATGTGTTGATGGATCGAGCATGGATAGTTTCCTTTCTGTAGCCTCTTTAAAGGCCAAACATTAATAGATGGTACCTGTCTGAAGAGCAGTGACAGTGTGGCTGGGGGTCCCCCAGCTCTTTTCCTCAAGGGATCATTCCAGACTTTGTTTCTCAAAGCCTCAGTGCTGCCCTCTGGTCTTTGTAGCACACCCTAGTCTTCAGGTTTCTTTCCTCCTTTCTCAGTCTCCTCATATGTGTTGATGATTCAGAATCTCCTTCTTTGGGATGTGTACTTTTGTTCCTTTCTTTGCCATAGGTACCTAAAGGTGCCAAGGGCTGGAGGCTGGAGGCTCACTGCTCCTGACAGCTGAATGGCAGGTTATTTCTTGAAGGGAGGTTCAAGAGGTGCACCCACATGGTGGCTGTAGCCATCTTCATCCCCATGGTCAGGCCTGGCCTCCTGTATTCCCATCCTGTGTCAAACACCTGAGCTTCCAGCTTGCTTGGAAATGGGATCAACTGGCCATAAATAGAGTGTTGATGAAAAAAACACAGGGGACTCATAGGAGAGAGATGAGAATTAATGATCTCTAGGGTAACCTGAGAGGACCCATTGGGGTTTGCTAGTAACCAATCCCCCCTCATTTTCACTGAACATATACTAAAAGCTCTGTACTATGTAAGCATTTCCTATAGGAACCCCCAAACTGTAGAATCATAAAGTTGGAAGGTACTTGAATACCCAAGTAGGTCACCCTTTCATGAGCAAGAATTCCTTGTAGAGCACTCTGTATAGGTTCACTATCCTCTTGCATGGGTCCAGTGATGGTGAGCTTATCTATTTAGTCATCTCTTTCATTGCTGAACTGCTCTGGCTGGTAGACTCTTCCCTCTTCAGTAGAATTCCAAATGCTCCTGCCATCCTTAATTTTTGAAGTCACTTTAATAAGACTACCTCCTGGGGCACCTGGGTGGCTCAGTCGGTTAAGCGTCTGGCTTCGGCTCAGGTCATGATCTCACGGTTCGTGGGTTTGAGCCCCGCATTGGGCTCTGTGCTGACAGCTAGCTCAGAGCCTGGAGCCTGCTTCAGATTCTGTATCTCCCCCTCTCTCTGACCCTCCCCTGCTCACGCTGTCTCTCTCTGTCTCTCAAAAATAAATAAAAAACATTAAAAAAATAAGACTACCTCCTCTCTCATTTATTAATCCTTTAGATATTTGAAAAGAGTTGTCATTGTTTCTGAAATACTATGAGAGAAAAGAAGCTACTGGAACCTCTGATTCCCCAACTGCAAAACAATGGGGTCTGACTGTTCTTGATCACTAGGGTTTCTTTATGACCTCAAAGTCTGTGAAGCCATGAAAACTTCATGGAACAATTCTCAAATAAAAGAGAAATCCACATAAATTAAAAGATGATGTGCTCTCTCTGAAGTGTTTGTTGTACATTTCCTCTGGAGCACATTGAGACTCAGAAATAGTGGGACCATCCACTGAGCCATTGCTCATTTATGTTGAAATAAAACAGGCTCTGGCTAATTAGAAGCATGCTCCTCAAGATGAAACAATACAAGCTTTCCAACATTTCCCCACCATTAGCAATTCCTGATGTTGACTGGACATGTTAATACAACCCCCACTCCACATCAGGGAAAAAAAATAAAGCAGGCATGATGATTCACAGCACAAGAAAGAATTCTTAATACAGTCAGCCAGCTTACACTAATGCACTAGGCACTCACTATGCACTAATCTCTGTGATAAGTTTCTGCACATATATTATGTTATTTTATTTTCTTTTATTCTCCCAAGAATATGATGAGGTGTATTTTATAAATTCCACATTCCAAATGAAGAAATCTGAGCCTCAGAGTAATCAAGTGACTTGTTCAAGGTTCCCTGGTGGTATGTGGATGAAGTAGGACCATCTGGCATGAAGTCCAGTGCTCTGCCCACTCTACAAGCTACAGAGAAACTTCTTGATAAAAGACCATCCCTACGTATATAGAATATGCAGACATTTTAATTTCCATTGCCCCAGAGCCATACCCTGAAATCAGGGTTTAGGTGAAAGTGGTTTGTTATCAGAGGATAAAGAACTACCAAAAGAAGATGGTAAAAGGAGTCAGAGAAGAAAAGATAGCCAATAAATTGTGCATTATCGAACCACCTACCAGTGTGGGCCAGCGGAACTAAATTCTGCTGGGGAAATTCTGAGAGTCACCGTAGGATACAGGACACAGAATTAACCCTCCCAAGGGGGAAGGGCCAGGAGTCTTTATAAACCAGCTCTGTCAGTCAGTGGTTGAGGCTTTCTTCTAGCAGATAGTAATTTCCTGCCACCAACTACCTACCAAGCAGGTAGACAAAACATGCTTTCAAAGCCTGAAAAAGACCTCAAGCAGAGAAATTCGGGAGCAATTAGAGGTTGGGTTGATATACACTGAAGTAAAAGGCAAGAGGATATGGGCAGAGCTCTGACAGCACCTGGTGCAACAAATAAATGCCCATACTTTGCAATCTGTCAGTAAACATATCTTAACCACCTACTGTGTGAAATGACACAAGGGTGACCCACAGATATAGACCTCCTTTCATGTGGCTTAGTATCCAAGGAGGAAGGCATAAATAAGTTATTCTAAATAAATATAAAACAATTAAAGTGTGCTAACTCTTGGCTAGGGGAACTTATAAACCCCACTTAGCTAAGTCTTACTACAAAACACCAAAAAGCTAAAAAGAACCCACAAAAAAATTCTTCATTCAGTGTTACTCTTTGTCTCCTTTTACCTCTGACCCTATTTCTTTTCTCCGTATGGAGCCAAATTCCCTTAAACAGTGGGTTTAGCATCTGTCTTCTCCAGTGAACTATGAGATCCTCTGGGGATGGACCATTTAAAAAAATTTTTTAATTGTATTATATAGTATTTGGCATATAAAAAAGAATATATGAATTTGGGCACCAGCCAAGTTGGAGTAAGTTTATTCTAGCCTATCTCTTTCACTGATTACAACTAAAAATTTGTGACAAAATTAAAAAAATAGGATTTAAAGACTGAACATTAACAACAACAGACAGATTGGGAAGGAAGTCCATTGTTGAATAATGACCTATAATTGGGATTAGGTTTAGGGTTTTTCCCTCTTATCTCTCCTATCTTTGACCTAAGAGTAGACAGAGAACCATACTACAGAGTAGGACTTAACAACAAAATTATGACAACATTCCCCTGTGTTATAACCAAAGGACTAAGAATAGGGGCCTCCTGTGAGCTGGAGAGTAGAGAGTATAGGAGAATTTCCTACTTTTTTGTGTGTGGCTTTTTTCTTTCCTCCTTGTTCTTCCCTGAGGCCATTTGAGCAGCTGCATGATAGCATTGGTGGTCCTAGAGTGGACCTTTGAGTCCCCTAGGGACAACTTGTCTTTCCAGCCAAATAAACTAGAAGAAGGACCCCTCTGGCCTGAAGAACATAGAGGAAATTTTGATTCTTTCCCTCCTCTTTTCTCAAAGCATTTTGTCATGAGGGTAGGTACATGTCTATAGAACTTCTCAACAGCACAAGTAGAACCCTCATCTTCTAGCCAGAGGACTCAGAAAGGGAGTCCTCTGGTTTCCATAGAAACCAGAGTGTGTGGGAAATCATGGAAGGAAGAGTTCTGGAAAAGAGGATCCCTGAGTCTGTGTATAAACTGACACAAATTGCTAACACACTCCTGAAATGTATGGAACAGATCTAATGAAACATAGCAAAGGCTTTGAAAACAGCACTGATGTTGAAACCACCACCCACGGACGGTGAGCTAGAACTTGTGGTCTGACCTAACAGATTCCCTGCTAAAAGAACAAATTGATATTCATTAGAGGATTTTAGCAAGACCTAGAGCCTCACAACAAAATATTCAAAATTTCTAGGATTTAGTAAAAAAAAATTACTTAACTACAAAGGACTAAGAAACTCTGGCCCACTTTTAAGGGAAAAGACAATAGTTATCAATCTGAAGATAACCTTAATATTGGAATTATCAAACAGAGAATTGAAGGCACCTGATGAGAGCTGTTCTCTATGAGGTAAAAGTGAATACTTTGGAAATAAGTAGTAAGGTAAAGCTTTTAACAGACAAATAGAAATGATAATCGAGAAGCAGATCAAACTGAAATGTTCAATAACTGAAATACATTGTTCACTGTATAGTCTCAATATCAGGATGGGAGGAACAGAGGAAAAAGGGAAAAAGTAGAAAAAAACTAAGGGTTTCAGTAACCTGCTGGAGACAAAGAATATGTATAATATAGTTAGAAGGCAAAACAATAAAATAAATACTTAAGCACTCACAACCAACTTTAAGAACCTTTAAGAACTTTAATCAATACCCTAGCTGTCCCTCTCCCATGGTCACATCTGCTTCTCAAAGGTAACTTCTCATTTTTGTATTTATCAGTTCTTTCTTTACATTCTTCCATCACATGTGTATTTATTCTCTGAATAATTTATTTCAAAATTATTTTTGTTATAATACTGAGTTTAATGATTTGAAACTTGCTTTACAATGTAATGTCTAAGATTCATCTATAACAATCTGTAGCAATAGTAACTTTTCATTGTTCTGTAATATGTAAGGGTGTATGCCACAATTTACATGCCATTTTCCTATAGATTAGTATTGTGTTAGTCATTTCCTCATTTATTTATTTTGCCATCACAAGCAATGCTGTATGACCATTCTTTCACCTGTCTTCTGGTACCCATTTGCATGATCTCTCTAGGGAGAAATCTCTAGGAATAGAACTGCTTCTGGACCATCGGATATGTGAATATTTGATTTTATAAAATAATGTCAACTACTTGTCATAACAATTTACGTTCTCTTTCATATCCTCACCAACAAATATGAAACTTACTGAATTTTTTGTTAGTGTGGTAAGTAAATATCATATCACAATTTGCATTTCCCAAAATTCTAAAAAGTTGAATCTCTTTTCAAATATTTTTTGCTATATAAGTGTGATTTTTTTTGTGAGTGAAATGCCACCTTCATAACTTTTGCTCACTTTTTCTTTTGGGTTATTTGATTTTTCTAATCAATTTATATAGGTTATTTTTATATTCTATACACTGATATTTTGTCAGTTAAAAGTATTACAAATATGATCTCCCAGTTTGTGGCTTGTTTTTTCACTTTCTTTATGGTATCTTGATAGAATGAAGTATCTGATTTCAATATAGTGGAATATATCACTTTTTGTTTCATATTAGCAATTTTTGATGTCTTATTTAAGAAATGCTTTTTTTCCATTATTGTAAAGATAGTCTTCTATTCAACCCAATACAATGTTTTGCCTGTCATATATATCTTCAATCCATTTGGGATTGATTTTTATGTATGGTATGTAGGAAGGATCCTAATTTCATTTTCATCTATTTGGATATTGGATTGTCATGGCATAATTTAACAAATAAATTCTCTTTTCTCAAGTAGGTTGTGATGCCCCTCTGTCCAATATCAATTTTCCATATATGTGGAGGTCTATTCTTTGAATCTCTCTTCTAATTCTATGATTGATTTATCTGTATCTGCACCAATACCATACTGTCTTCATTAACAACTTTATACTAAGTCTTTATGTCTGATAGAAGATATTCTCTCACTTTGGAAGTGTTTGGCTATTAGTTGGCCTTTGCTCTTTCATATACATTTTAGAATCAGGGAGTCAGCTTCCTCAGAACATCCTAATGGGATTTTAATTTCAAGTGTATTCAATCTGTTGATCAATTTGGAGGTAATTAACATATTTAAAATAATCTCTTCTTAGGACTATGCTATATCTTTCCATTAATTCAAATCTTCATTTAAGTTATGTTTTCAAGTGCCTTAGCATTTTCTTATTGTTACATATGAGTCCTTTGTATATTCTGGAGTTTTAAAGGAATGAAATTAAATTGTATATATTGATCTTATAAGCAGCCACATTTTAAAACTATCTTATCATTTCTCATAATTGGTTTATAGGCTCTTTTAAGCTTTTCAGAGATAGTTATGTAACTTTTTAATATGATGGTCATTTTTCTTTTTATTCCTCTAAACCTACTAATTTTTGTGTGTTATTCTCATCTGATGTCTGTAAGGAGCCAGGTTTCACTCTGTTGTGAACTGTGGGACTATTTAGTGCCTCAGGCTAAGAGAAAGAACAAGAGAAAAACCTTAGGATCTGCACATGTCTTTTTCATCCAGGGGAATGATAAGGTTACTTTCACTTAGAATATTTTGAAGGGATGATGGAAAATAGAGTTATGTTTTAATTATTTTCCAAATCATGCTCATTGAACATATTAACTGTGCTCCCATTATGTTGAATCAAGGGTTATTAGATGTCATTATTTCCATTTTCCAGATGAAAACATTGAAACTACAGAATGAAACATATACTGGTCAAAGTCACAGCACTCTTAAGTATTAGAGCTGCAACTTGAACCCAGTCTGTCTGGATAGTTCCAGCAAGCCAGGGTCAGTCAAACCTTGAGGTAAGTAGAGGGAGAGGCAACGAATGCCCCTGAATTTCTAATGAGCACCATAGAGCACACTGGGGCATTGTTAGTGGGATTGAGAAGGTCATGGAAGGTTTGTGGATGGGCTCGTGTAAATGAGTTTGATTTCTGAGTTATTTTCCTTTCAAGTTGAGACCCATTTCTTTCTCATGACCCAGTTCACAGGTGATTGAATATTTTGTTGTTGTTAATATATGGAGAAAAATCCTTTTATTGGAAATATACTTAGCAGTTTGAGAGAAGAGCACATGGTCCTCTTTATGCTACATTGTGGCTTGACCCTGTGGCTGGCTGTTCATAAATGCCCTTTTGAGCCAACCAACAACAGCCTCTGTGAGTCCACGGTTACACGACAGCCATCCTAGTCCAAGGTCCACAGCTATGGAATTCACGATGAGAGCAAATGTAAATTAATCTAAACCTCCATTTAGGATGTCCTGACATATTTCTTGCTTTGGAAAGGGTAGTGGTGGAGGGAAGCCCTATTAACAGCTCTATCAAAAAAAAAAAAACCCACCAAACTTTTTTTTAAGTCTCCCCTCAAGCTATTGCATCCAGAAATCTGGGACCTCCACAGGAGTATAAATCTGTAACAGCAGTCTTTTTAAGACTCTTATTTAATCAGAACCATCCTTCCACAATGCAAGGGGCACCAGCTCTATCGGTCAACATCCCAGCTAGAAACAGATGACACTCCCCAACTGAATGACTTGAGGATAGTTTTCAAAAAGAACTATTCATGATGGTATAGTCATGGATTAGGAAAACAAGGGATGCTGGAGTACCCCAGGGCTAGTAACAGGAAATGATTAGAGACTTATGCAAGGAAGCTTAAGAAGAAGAAGCTTAGTTGTCAGAACCCAGAAAGGAACATCTTAGTAGAGGATACCTGGCAGGACCTATGGCTTTCTAATCAGGGGCACAGCCAACCTGAGGTGATCTGTCATGAAAATAGCCTAAAGAATAAATACCTAATCTCACCTTCCTTCTGTTGTCTGCTCTCCTGTCTCCCTTGGCTGAACCCATGGAAGCCATTGATCATGGGAACTGGTTGATGGGCTCATCAAGCCAGTGTCCAGGAGCACAGTGCAGGTTAGAGAATGGTGGAAAGTAAATATAATGGTCCAGTTGGAAGAAATTTGGCAATGGCCACCAGCTTTGCCCTTCAACACCCCCTCTTGTCCTTGTCCAGGCACAAGATTGATTCCCTCAACACAGATGGCACAAAAATCCCTTCAGGTACCATAATGTCACATGGGGGTCTCAGTTTAATGAAATTCCCATCTGAAGCCTTAAAGAATTCCAGCCATCACCAGGTTCTTAAGGAAAGATTGTGGGTAGAAATGGGGGGGGGGATAAGAAAAATAGTAACTAAGGAAAACATGCAGATATAACCTCAGCTTTCATATAATTCTCATGAGGTCTATGTCAATAATCGTAGCTGCCTTCTTCTACTACCATTTGCATTTCCATTACTCACTCCCAATCCCTCAGCTGGGTGACATTGTTTTTGTATTGAAATAACCCAATTGTTATTCTTACGAGATGTAAGTCCTAGAAAATCATGTTTTGGGTTGCCGTAGTTTTCCATTGAACAGAACTGTTGGAAAGTAAGAAGTGCCCCCATGAATTTCCTACAGACACAGTTCTTTTTACCACCACTGTTTAATAGCATCTCAGTTCCTCTCTGGTAACTGGACTCAGATATCCTTGCTGGTACAATGATACCCTTCTTTAACAATTGGTTCAGCAACATGAGTAGCCCAGAAAATATGAGGAAGTAGTAGCCTCAGTACTGTCTAATTCAGCATTAATAGAACTTTACTCTGATGAAAGCATTTCTCCCTTAGGATAGTAGTAACCCCAAACCTACTGAACCCAGGATAATGGTTTAGCAAGAAAAAATTTCTCCAAAGGATGTCATCTCCTACCTCATGTTAAAAGTGAGCCCTTGTTAGGCCATTTCATCATTCTCTCAAGCCAATTATATATGACAAATGGGACACATGGTAAGACTAGTGAAGTCTGTGAGTGGAAACACACTGTCATACTTTGTTATAAAATGTTTTCACTAATTGGAAGCAATGATATGTAGGACATTATAGCAATGGATAAGGTATTCTGTAAGGCCACAAAAGGCAGAACTCTCTTAAGGATGTAAGCAGGGAAGGGAAATATTTATCTAAAAATTGTGTCTATTCTTGTAGAATAAATACTGCTCCCTCCATGATGAAATGGTGGATTCAAGGTAATCAACCAGCTACTGGATAACTAGCTCATCCCCCAGAAATAGTGCTATATCAGGAGCTCAGAAATGGCTCTGCTGTTTCCAGGCTGGGTACTCACCAGTGACAGATTAGATTTAGTCAAAACATTTTGTATCCAGAGATTATACACATTCTAAAAATATCCTTCTCCATGTGAGAAACAGAAGTACACACACACACACACACACACACACACACACACACTGGAATTAAAATGATAACAAATTCAAATGAATCCAGATAAAACACAGGTTTGTTTGTAGGGCTTTTAATTTCCTCACATATTTTCCTAGCATCAACTATGTGCTGGCTGCTTTCTGTAGAACAGGGGATACAGAAGTGAAAACTGTAACTTCTAGGACCTAAGATATCAAACCCATTTCTAAAATATGATAGTTGCCATAAATAAGACATGTGCAAATATAAGAAAGAAACTGATCATTCCTGATGGTGCAATGAAAGATTTTAGCCAAGGATCCAAATGTTGAATAATGGCAAGATGTTCTAGAAGAAGATAAGGAAAAGCATGGTATTTCAGGAAGAGGGTAGCACTTCTGCAGCGTCATTGAGGCTTAAGCATGAGATTCCTCCCACTCTAATAATGCTCAAACTTTCAGTTCGGTTGTGCGACGGGGTTGTCTGACCATACAGAAAGCAGTTGGTGAAGTATGGCTCGATTTAGGAAGGTCTTGGTGATAGAAGGTCTATTCTGTGGAAGACCTTGCAAACTGGGAAGTAGTTCTGTCTTTGCCCAGGAGTAGGAAAACACCGAAGGGTTTAAAACAAAGCACTACCATGATCAACATTGTATGTTAGAAAGCACACCTGTAGACGGATAATGATACGGGGCTAATAGGAGCTTAATTTAAAAGAGGGAAGCAATGATGCTGACTGATTAGAGTGTTTACAAGGTTTTTGTAAAGGGGATATAGAGAAACAAGAGATACTTAGGAGATGATATCCTTTGACTGGAAACCGATTGGATGAAAGGTAAGTGAAAAATGGCAGGTTCTTTCTTTCTTTCTTTCTTTCTTTCTTTCTTTCTTTCTTTCTTTCTTTCTTTCTTTCTTTCTTTCTTTCTTCCTTCCTTCCTTCCTTCCTTCCTTCCTTCCTTTCTTTCTTTCTTTCTTTCTTTCTTTCTTTCTTTCTTTCTTTCTTTCTTTCTTCTTTCCTTATTTTGATTGAGGTGTACCTGACATACAATTTTATATTAGTTTCAGGTGTACAACATAGTGGTTCCACAACTTTATATGTTATGCTGTGCTCACCACAAGTATGGCTTCCATCAGTCACTGTTTAACACTATTATACTACTGTTGACTGTATTCCCTTTGTTATACCTTTTTCCCTGTGACTTTTTTGTTCCATAACTGGAAGCTTGTACCTTCTACTCTCCTTCATACACTTTGCAATAAAGGCAGACTTTTGAGTGTCTCCTATGGTTAGGGCTTAAATGGCTGGTTTGGTGATAATGCCATTTGCATAAGACACAGGAAATAAAAGCTGGGGGAAATAAATTTGATTTAAATAAGCAGAATTCAATTCCTATATGAGATGGAAACTATGTCTTGTATAGTTTGGTTAGTATTTCTACTTTAATTTAACTTTTTAAAGTTTAGTTATTTATTTTGAGAGAGAGAGAGAGAGAGAGAGTCAGTCCCAAGCAGGCTTCACACTGTCAGTGCAGAGCCCAATGCAGGGCTTGAATTCACAAACTGCGAGATCTTCACGTGAGCCGAAATCAAGAGTGGGATGCCCAACCGACAAACCTAAAGGAGTTGAAAGTTTGTGTCTGGAATATAGAATCAAGTTCAGATTAGAAACCATAGATTATAAAGTTAAGAGCATTTTGGTAGTAGTTGAAATGTTGAATGAGGATGAAATCTTCTGGTAACAGTGCACAGAGTCAAAAAATTCTGTGTCTTCCCCCCATGCTTTAAGCTCCACAGGACAGTGAAATTGTCTACAAATTCCTGGTTACCTAGAACAATGCTTGATATAAAGAAAATACTCAAAAATACTCCATAAGTGAGGAATGAGAAAGGAATAAACTGAACAAAGAATGAAGTGAATGAAATATAGGGAACACCAGTATTTAAGGGAAAAGCAAAGGAAGCAGTGAGAAGCTCGAGAAAGAGTAGCCAAAGAGATAGAAAAACAAAATAAAAGCAAGAATATTGCTATAAAAGTTCAAGTCCAGTAGGACAGTGACAAGAAAGGAATGGCCAAGAGGGTCAAATGCTGCCACCATGTCAAATAAGATAAAGGCAGGATATGCACAGTGGAACTGGTGATGGGGAGAGAGGAAGAAAGACCAACTTGCAGTGGATTTAAAAGTGAATGGGAACACAAAAATAAATTCAAAATAGATGAAAGACCTAAATGGGAGAAAGGAACCATCAAAATCTTAGAGGAGAAAATAGGCAACAACCTCTTTGACTTTGGCTGCAGTAACTTCTTACATGACCTGTCTCTGAAGGCAAAGGAAACAAAAGCAAAAATGACTATTGGAACCTGATCAAGATAAAAAGCTTCTGCACAGTGATGGAAATAATCAACAAAACTAAAAGGCAACTGACGGGATGGGAGAAGATATTTGCAAATGAAATATCAGATAAAGCCTATTTATAAAAATCTATAAAGAATGTATCAAACTCAACACCCAAAAAATCCAAATAATCTGGTGAAAAAATGGCCAGAAGACATGAATAGACATATTTCCAAAGGTGACATTCATATGTCTAACAGACATATGAAATGATGCTCAACATCATTCATCATCTGAGAAATACAAATTAAAACCACAATGAGATCACCTCACACCTGTCAGAATTGCTAAAATTGACAGTTCAGGAAATAGATATTGGCCAGGATGTGGAGAAAGGGGAACCCTCTTACACTGTTGGTAGGGATGCTAACTGGTGCAACAACTTTGGAAAACAATATGGAGGTGCCTCAAAAAATTAAAACTAGAACTACCCTATAGCCCAGGAATTGCACTACTAAGTATTTATCCAAAGGATACAAAAATGCTGATTTGAAGTGGCACACGAATCCCAGTGTTTATTGCAGTACCATCAACAATAACCAAATGATCGAAAGAGTCCAAATGTCCATCTACTGATAAGTAGATTAAGAAGATGTGGTGTATATATATACAATGGAATACTACTTGGTGATCAAAAAGAATGAAATCTTGCCATTCACAACAATGTGGATGGAACTAGAGTGTATTATGCTCAGCAAAATAAGTCAGACAGGAAAGACAAATATCATATGATTTCACACATATGTGGAATTTAAGAAGCACAAAAGATGAACATTGAGATAGAGAAGGAAAAATAAGATAAAAACAGAGAGAGAGGCAAACCATAAGAGACTCTTAAGTACAGAGAACAAACTGAGGGTTGCTGGAGGGGTGTTGGCTGGAGGGATGGGTTAAATGGGTGATGGGCATTAAGGAGGGCACTTGTTGGGATGAGCACTTGGTGTTGTATGTAAGTGATGAATCACTGGTTTCTACTCCTGAAGCCAAGACTACACTGAATGTTAACTAACCTGAACTAAAAACAATTTTTTTAAGTGAATGGAGAATGAGAATATGGAGCCAGAGAATGAAAGAAAAGTTCTTGAGAAAATTAAATGGAAGAAAGAAAAAAAAAATGGATTAAAGGCAAAGGAAAATTCAGGAGCAGGATTTAATTTCATTATTTTTTTTTGTTGGTCCTCATCTTCAAAAGAAAGTATGATTTCTTTTAGATGCATAAGACTGATGAGGGTTTTATGCCACAGGAGGAAGGGAAAGGCTGTATTTTAAACAGGAGGTTATTGATGGGGCAAGATTTCAGGAGAGATTTAACCAGACATAGGAGGAAATGGTTTTAATTTTCCATGTTAGCTGCAGCTGGAGGGACCTTCATAGTCACCTCCATTTTGGATTTTAGGAAGACCTGGCTTGAGATTCCTCTTGTCTCTTTGGACTTTTCCATGGGTCTCTATGCCCAGTTTCCATCAGCTGCTGCAGCTCAGATGTATCCTGGCTAGAGGAGGAATGATAGGAAATTGAGGAAGACTTTGGTGAAAGGGTTCCAGCATCTGCTTGCCTCCGGGAGCTGACTCAGACACTCAGCATCTCCAGACACCCGGCTTGTTGTGCTCGGGTTTTGTGCTTTCCTATGGAGTCTTTATTTTTCCCTCTGAATCAGACTGGGTTGGGAAATATAAACACAGGAATCATGACAAACTTGTCCATGTGGGAAAGAAAAGACGTTACTGCAGTTTTAATGGAGCATCTGGGTAGCAGTTACAGCAGAGAAAGAGCAAGAGGGCTTCATTAGGACAAAACCCCTTACTTCATTTTTCTTTCTTATTTTTTTTCAGCAAACAAATGTTCTTTGGTCTAAGATGGAAATTCAGAGAAGAAAAAGCCAAGTTCCCTGTCCTCAAGAAATTGCTGGTATAACTAGGTCGAGATGTAAACATATGATCCACCAAAAACCAAGACCCCCTGGAGAGGAAGCCAGATTGCAGGTGGGTTGTGTACATCCCCTCCCATCCCAGCTTGAGAACTGAGGACCCCCGGACAAATGACAAGAGAAGTCTGTTTGGAGGAAGGAAGTCTCAGCCTGTATAGAGGAGGTGACTGATTTTTCTACAGCAGCTGAAATAAAAAGAATGGAAGTAAAAGAGCAGAAGTGAGAAAGACTATTACTTCTTCATTAAATATTTATGGGCCTCCTATGATTGGACAGGCATGGGTGAACAGCCTTGCACTGATGTGTATGGGGGGCAATGATACCTCCCTTGTGCAAATTCAGAAAAATCACACAGTATCTGGCCCACCAATCCTCAGCCATGGATCCCTAGACCTCTAGAGGTCCAAGAAGGGAGTCTTGATGGATCTGTGGCTGTTTTAAATATCTAAACCTGAACTGAAGGTATTTCAGTATGACCTAGTATGGAGGAGAAGATGAAAGGGGCTGTTGCAAGACACGAAAGGGGCCATTCCCCTTCTGAAGAATGAAATACTTTCAGTTCTCCAAGATGTCACACTTTGCGCGTGTGACACACATTACATTCCTATGCCTTCCCTCCTTCCTCTACTAGGTAATTCTGAATCCTTTATGACTTGGTGCAGGTACTGTGTTATCAGGCCCAAGCAAGATTATGTTTCTCATCCATATCCCATACACCTTGTGTTTTCCCTGTCAAAACCTTGATTGCTCCCACTATATTGGAACTGTTCCCATTGGTGTTCCCCACAAGACTGAAAGACCCTCCAGCCATGGAATTATCTGTGACTCATGCCTAGAACCCCAGCATCCAGCATATGTCCCACCTAACATAGTGTCCAGCTCGTGGAGGTGTTTCTAAACATGTGTTTAATGAGGGTATAACCAGACAAAGAGCAAGGGTGTTTCATCTGCCCCAAAATTTTACTTCTGCCCTTTTCCTTTCTTTTAGTTTCCTTTCAGCTACTATAAAAGAATCAGCCACCTCACACTTTGTGTGTTCAAACTTCCTTTTCCAGCACATATTTCTCCTTCAATTTTGTCTTGGAACCCTTAGTTCTCAGAGCCGGGGGACCATATAACTCACCCTGCAAAATATCTTCCTCTTCAGAAGTCCGTGGCCTGACACTGCTTGGGGCAATGGAAAGAGTCCCAGCCAGGGGTCCCACAAGGTACTTTCTGGATCTGGCTCTGCCACTGATTCATTCAGTGGCCTCTGCTACTTACTTGCCTTCTTTGAGCTTTACCTCCTTTGAAAAGAAAGAGTGAGTGCGGATTGGAGATCAGGTGGGAAGTAGCATAGTATGGGGAAACAGGAACAGTGTAGAATCACATACATCTGGGGTCAGATTCCTCTCTGCCACATGTCCTCTTTGTCAGGTAACTTTCCTGAATCGGTGCCTCCTGTGTGAAAAGGGAATGGGGATCCCTCACTCTTGAAGCCATTGTGAGAATATGTGGACAAGTATAAATAGTGCCTGTCATATGGTAGCTAATGAATAAATCACATTCAGCCTCTCCACTTCTAGGGGTCTTCTCATTTTCATATTTTAGATTTATATACACAATCTCAGTCAACACTCCTGACTCCCCTCATATAGTTATGAAAATACTTTATCCCCTTAACCTTTTCTTACTCATTAATTTAAAAATACTTATTCTAGGGATGCCTGGGTAGCTCAGTCACTTGAGAGTGGGACTCTTGATTTTGGTTCCAGTGATGATCCCAGGGTCATGAGATTAAGCCCCATGTTGGGCTCTGTCCTGAGTGTGGAGTCTGCTTAAGATTCTATCTTCCTCTATCTCTGTCCCCTATTCAAGCATGCACATGCACATGTACTCTCTCATCTGTCAAAAAAATGCTTATTCCATTTAAGAAACAAAACAGATAAGCATGGGTTGTGGGGGAAGACAAATGAAGAAACAGACTCTTAACTATATAGAAAAAAACTGAGGGTTCCTTGAGGGCCCGTGTGGGTGGGAATGGATGTAATGGGTAATAAGGATTAAGGAGGGCACTTGTGATGAGCACCAGATGTGTACAAAGTGTTGAATCACTATATTGTATGCCTGAAACCAATGTAACACTGTGAACTAACTGGAATTTAAATAAAAACTTGGAGAAGAACAATTTAAAAAGATAAAAATACTTATTCCATTTATTCATTCAAGATTTTAATAACTTACTTGGAAAAAAAGAATCCTAACTCCACTCTCTGAGTATTGGCTAAGTGATCCTAGAGTAGTGGTCCTCAAAATTTTTGGTCTCAAGAACCCATTACAGTATTGAACGTCAAGAAACAGAAAGAACTTTGTTTATATGGGATGTATCTATTGAGATTAGAAATTAGAACTGAGTGAGGTGCCTGAAAGATCCAGACAGTTAAGTGTCTGACTTTGGCTCAAGTCCTGATCTTGCAGTTTGTGAGTCTGAGCTCCATGTCAGGATCTGTGCTGACAGCTCAGAGCCTGGAGCCTGCTTTGAATTCTGTGTCTCTCTTTCTCTCTGCCTCTCCTCTGCTTGTGCTCTGTCTCTCTTTCTCTCAAAAATAAATAAACATTAAAAAGCATTTTTTAAAAAGAGAAAGGATGGGCTCTCTCTTAACTCTTAAAAATAAACATTAAAAATTAGAACTGAGAAATGAGACTATGTATTAATTTATTATACAATAAGAATAGTCCATTTCATGTTTACAGAAATGACATATTAATGAAGAATAATTATATTTTAAAAATAAAAATAATCAGTAAAAACGGTGGCATTGTTTTATATTTTTCAAAGCTCATTAATATCTTTTTTAACAGAAGACTGGATTCTCATATCTGCTCTGAAATCAGATTCTTTGCAGTGTAATGTTTTGTTGAAATCTGTGCAGAAATCCCAGTCTCACACAGATGGGTAGAGTATAGGAGTCATTTTAATAATCTTTTCAATTTTAGTATATGTGCTGCCAAAGCAAGCACTTTAATAATCTTTTCAGATGATTTTGGATGTTCTTCTTTGATACTACACCAAAACTTGACAAGTGGTAATTTCTTAAAGGTTAGTGACAATGTAAAATCTGAAGCCATACCGATGAACTTTTCACATTCTACTGTACTGAAATCCACTGATCTGTCTTTCCTTTGGATGGCTTTATTTTTCTTTTTTTTGCCCATGCATAATTTTATAACATCATGCATTGGTCATATGGAAAATATCAGTTCATTGAATTATGCAGATCTTCAGAATGTTGACTTATTTCATTATACAATATAAAATATCACATTCCTTACTATCACCACGAGTCTCATCAGAGAAGTGTGTATTAGAATGTTGTCAAGCTCATGATGGCAGATAGGCATTTTCCAGAATTTAAATTCTTGCTTAAAAGTTTGTGTTTAGCCATTGGCAACAAATGCCATGAGTTGTTTTTCTTGAAATGGCAGGCTCTTTTTATTCAATTTAAAGAAAATGTATGACATATACCGAAGTCTAAATTGCCATAGTTTGTCAGTCTCTTACAAGTAATAAAAATATTTTTTATTGCTCCCTAATAAAAGTTTTGAGTGAAATTGGCTTTTGTTTTTATCTTTTAAGTGTGAGTACACAGTGTCAAGGAGTATAATTATTAATACAGTTTGGTGCTACTGCCTTGACTCATGCTAAAGCATCAGCTGTTTACTCATGATGGCTTCTGCACCATCAGTCAACACAGTGTCAGCACAAATGTCAACACAGTGAAAAAAGCAATACTTCTTTCTATTATTATGAAAAATCGTTTTTACCTCACAGACCCCCTGAAAGAATCCCGGTATTCCCAGGGTTCATAGACCACATTTGGGAAGCATTGCTATTATTTTTTATTTTACAAGGTGAGCTAGCCTCAACTGTGGAGTAGACATCAAGCATAATTTGAAAGCATTTCTTACTTTTCTTTGACAATGACCATGGCTTCTTTTCCAGATGACATCTGCCTAGTATGTAATTGGTGACTACATCCAAGTAAACATGTGGAAAATGAGAGCAAATGGCTGTGTGGGCTCAGAGGGAATTGCTTGTTTGGAGGATGTTGGGAGAGCACAGTTCTGGAAGGAGTTCAGTTCTATGAGTGTATATTTCTGGTCTTCAAAAGATTACCACATACATGCTGTCATACAGTTTATAATGTGCCTGAGGGAGGTAGCTTAATGTAGAGAAAGAACATGGGCTTTGCACTCAGCCAGTCTTGGGTTCCAATACCAGCTCTGTTGCTACTGTCTATGTGATCTCTACCAATTAACTTTACCATGCTAAGCCTTGATGATCCCACCTTGAAAATGAAACTACACTGCCTAGAATAACACAATGCTAGGCATTTAAAGAATGGGACATTGAGTGGATGCTCTGATGTACCATACTGACCCTCCTTCAGGAATACACTCCTTACTGCAGGGAGTGCTGGTAAAGACAGCTCTCAGTGTCAATCTTCGTGAAAAAAACTGCTTTGCCCAATGTAACAATCCCTCTTAAGGGGCAGCCTGCTTCCAATGACTGATCAATAGCCTGGCCACCTCATCTCAACTTGGTACATTTCTGAAAGGCCGTCTCAGCTCCAGAACTCCTTGTGGGGTCAGCTGATGTCTTTGTTGGACTGTATCAGAGCTCAGTTTCTCACTTTGCCCAGTCCTGTGTCCCTCCCCTTCCCTTCCACAGGTGTCATCCTAAGCCTCCAGAATAAAGTCCTGTTTGCTAATCTTCAATTCACATTCTAGTTTCTGGTGAACCCAACCTGATGCGGATGTTCTATTAATGTTATAGCTATTATTCACAATCTTCCACTCCATATGATGGTATATGGGCCCTGGCAGCTGGGGACCCTTTGTGTGCTGATCCCTGGTGGTTGTAAGAGGAGGGTTTTGAAGCTGGAGCTAGGAGATGGCTGAATTAATCTTCATCGATTAGTAGAAAGTGAATATAGTTTGTGGGAAGGAAGAAATGGAGTTGTAATGGGAAGAGAGGTGGGGAGGATGGGAGAGAAAAAGACAAGAACCTCCTTTGGAGTAAGACTAAGAGGAGACCGGGGCAGGGGGAGGTTGGACACATCTGACGAGGATTTTTATATAATTGATTCTGGAATCACCATGTTTGGGTACAAGTCCCTGCTCTTTCTCTTCAAGCAAGTTGTTTTATACCTTTATGCCTCATTTTTCTCATCTGTAAATAAAAATATTTAAGAGTACCTACTTCAAAGAGTTGTTTTGAAGATTCAATGAACTCATTAGAAATAAAAAATGAGAACTAATTTTTTCCTTTTTGTATCACTATCCAATGGGAAGTTAGAGAAGCATACAAAATAATAGTAATAATGATGTAGATATAAATAACTTAAGTAGTTTCATTGGAGACAGAGTTCCTACGACTACTTAGGAGAAAGAACTGAAGTCTTTGCAGAAGAAGGAACATTTGAGAGTTTGGAGGATAAGTAGAAGCTTGCCAGGGAAGACAAATATGGCAGGACAGACAGGATAACACCTGCAAAGGCTTAGAAATATGATAGTTCTGGAGACCATGGGTATTTCTACCGTTACTGCTTTGCTCTGACGTAAAGATACAATCTGCAGGAGGAAGTGAGTGGTTGGAGATGACATGGAGGACTGGGAAGCCCCCAACCAGCCCTGCTGGATCCTGTATGTCAGCTGGGATTCCATCCCATGGGTGCAAAGTAGCATAATCACAAACCTATTTGAGCAAGGATGTTTACAAAGGATCGTTTGTGGGACACCTGGGTGGCTCAGTCAGTTAAGTGTCTGGCTTCAGCTCAGATCATGATCTCATAGTTCATGGGTTCGAGCCCCGCATTGGGCTCTGTGCTAACAGCTAGCTCAGAGACTGGAGACTGCTTCGGATTCTATATCTCCCTCTTTCTCTGACCCTCCCCTGTTCACACTGTCTCTCTCTGTCTCTCAAAAATAAATAAAAAACATAAAAAAAATTTAAAGCATTGTTTGTAATAGCCAAAGACTACGTAAGTATGGGATTGATCACGTTTAATTATGGTAATTTAATGGAATACTATGTGATCATGAGGAAGAGTGAAACAGAAAGGTGTATGTGCAGACATGGGACAGTCTCCACTTTCTACTTACAGGAGACAAAAGGAAGATGTAGAGCACAACATAGAGTGTCCGTTCATCTGTGTAGACACATGTTATGCATGAAATGAATGTCTTTGGCAGAATACTCAGAAATTGTTAATATTAATTGGCTTTGCAGAGGGGAACATGCTGATTGGTCTGGAGTGGAAGAATGTTATGGAATGAGTGCTTGTGTTGCCCAAAGTTCTTATGTTGAAGTCCTAACCCCCCAGTGTGGCTTATTTAGAAATGGGACCTCCAAAGAAAAAATTAAATGAGCCCATAAAGGTTAGATCCTTATCTAATAGGAGTAGTCTCCTTTTAAGAAGAGACATCAGAGAACTCTCTTGTGCTCTGTCCAGGCACCAAGAAAAGGCTCTGTGAGGGCATAATAAGAAGGCACATACCTGTAAGCCAGGGGGAGAGCTCTCACTGGAAACCAAATTGGCAGGAACCTGGATATTAGACTTCTATCTCGAAGACTGTGAGAAAATAAGTTTCTGTTGTGTAGGCCACTCAATCTGTGGTATCTTGTTATGGCAGCTGTAGAGAGACTTACTTTTAATTGTAATTTGTTCCCTTTATATTATAGATCCTTTAAAATTATTTGTGTTCCCAGGTTTCACCATTGTTTGAAAGAGCCACTAAACTGGGAGAGTAGGAAGCACCTACCCTTTCCTTCATGAGAATTTCAAAGGTCCTAGTTCTCTCCTTTCAAGGCTCTTCCCCTTTCCTGACAGTGGGCTGGAGGTCACGTTTGTCCCAGAGTACTGCTATGGCTGACATCTCTGTGCTGCCTACCAGACTCCAGAAGTAGTCCTGCTGCTGGTCCTTCATAATTTGATCTTGGGCATCAGTGTTGTCCCGTTTGCCTTAGCTTTTCCCCAGATTGGCCTGGCTAGTACAAAAACAGCAGCAAAACACAGTAAAGAGTGTACTGATTTCACAGTTAGCCAAGCTCATGATTGAGACCTTGGCTCTGAACCTTATTCCTGGACTTGCATAGCCATCTCTGAAACTTCTCTGAGCCTCTGTTTCTTCATTTAAAAAAGAAGAGCCCCATTATGAAGATTAGTAATGAAACACAGAGTGTGCCTGGCATCCAGAAGACACACTAGATGTCAGCTGTTATTACAAACGACACTGTTATTTTTCTTTTCTCTTTTGTAGCTCTCCGGAGTGACTTTGCCAACCCAACAAACACCAATGTCCATTTTGTCCCTGATGAGTAGGATTGCTTATTTGCTTTCTCTGAATCAGGACTGTAACTTCTTACTCTTCCTGTTTTGTTATGGCCTCTGATTTGGAGGAATTTGGGATACATTTTTTCTGGGCTGGTTGGAGGACATTTGTATGGCAGTACCAGTAGCCACAGATAAATTTTTGCTGACCTTAACCACCAGACACTGATTTTCTTTTAACTTACAGTTATTTCCTGTCAACCTACAGCTTGAGGACAACCTTTGAATGGACTGCCTTTGAGAACTTAATACTCACTAACTGGAGGAAGCAGATTCCACAATTTCTTACTTGTCTCTCAGGCAGATAGTTTAATGAAATGAGAAGAACGTTGTCTTTGAGGTCAAATGTTTCTGCATTGATCTTGATTTTGTCTCTGCAAGTTGGGTGAACTTGGACAAGTTATTTATCTGGCTCCTTCATCTGTCCCATGGAGGCAATTCCTGTCTCACAGAGTGGTTGGGAGAACTCAATGGATTATTAAATCAAGTTTACTGATACAATGCCTAGTATGTATTATAGAACTAGTAAATATTAGTTCCCCTTTTATCTACTTGCAAATAAGAAAACTGTAGGATTTCAGAGGTGTGCTAGAACATCTAAGTCAGCATGGGGATTGAAGTTGGGCTCCTCCACCCTTCAATTAAAATTAAATTGGGTGCAGATTCTTAAATGTACCCAGTTCACACTATAGATTAGAGAGCCACAGCCCATTTTAAATGATAAACAGTAGCCTTTTGGAATAGCCTCATATGAATTGCTTTTAACAATTTTACAAGGTTATTTGTTATGAAATTCTAAACACTAATTGTACACACACCTTTAAAATTATCCATTCACTCTGCTTCTTCAATGACTTAGAAATATTTTATTTTGTATTGACATATTTTTGTAAGCTATCCCAAATTTGTTGTGGAAAGAGTAGCAGTATGAACACATAAACAAAACAATGAAATGAAGTACAATAAATGAAAGAGCCAAAGAAAGGATTCGTCCAGGGCAACTTTCTCCCTCAAAGTGTGTTTTGCATCTTAATTAGCCTGAAAGCTTTGAGGGAAACATGCCATTTTAATGACCAAACACTACTTGACCTTTCTTTTTTTTTTTTCCCTACCCACAAAGAAAACATCTAAAGAACAAAACTTTCTGATATGGAACAAATTCTTATTTTTCTCTGGCACATCATTTATGGGCTTGTCAAAGACAGAGGGAGAAAGGCTTGCTGAGGGTCATGGGAGCATGTGGTGCTTAAGAGGCACCTGGCATTCCTGGCTCTGTCTCCTACTGGGGCACAGAGCTTGTGTGGAGGGCTGGACATTTTCAATCACACACTTGCTTAGTCTGAAGCATTAACCCTATGAGCCTTCTCCACTCTTCCCATAACATTTGCTGTGTATCTCCTTCCCCAACCCTGAGCTGAGAGAACAAACTAGTAAAATCCATTGATACAACCTCTATCAGAAGCAACTGGGTTAGTCTTATCCAGAACCAATAACATACTACACACATGATGGCTGAGGTCCAAGATTGCTGCACATTAACATACAAGAGGGAAATTATCAGTGGAGAAATACAATCAAGCCATGTGGATGGGTGACAAGAAGTCCTTTGGCCAGAGGAACAGATTACATACCAACACTGCCCTGGCTCACTGCCCTGAAGGAATACATAGCAATCCACACTCGGGGAAAATTCCATGAAATAGCAGAGCAGAAACCTCCTGAAGCCAATGGCAGCACACTCCAAGAAAAACATCCAATGAACCAAACCCCAAACAACGCAGACCTCAGAAACGTAAATAAAAATTAACTGAAAAAGGAAACCTTCAGAGTCTTGGGAAGGAACACAACAGATTAAGTGACCACAAAACACTAAAACACCAACTAGTTATTTACCCACTGCTTTGTGGTAAACACAAGGCCCGTAGTCTCCAGGAGGTTATTTCTGGGCGCCAATGACTTAGCATATAGGCCAGCAAAGAGCATGGACTTTATTTTCCTCCCCAGAGCAAGTGGCATTTATAATGGGCCTGAGAACCAGAAGGAAGTTCCTTTGAACCTCTTAGTCTTATAGCTATTTATAAGGATGAGAGAGGAGCAGAGATTGGGAAAACATTGGGGTTAAAGTCAGAAGCCTTAGGTTTGTGTGCCCTGCCCCTTGCTAATTCTGCTATCCTGGGCAAGCTACTGAACCATGCTGAGTTTCAGTCTCTTCATTTGGAGCAATGAATGAATAATAATAAAAATTTCTCCCTCACACGGTTGATATGAATATTAAATGTAAAAAGGGATATAAAGAGAATTTCATAAGATGCAAACTACAATAGGACAGCCAGTTGTTCCTATTACTTTTCTACTTCATTTATGTAGTATTGGCATCTACCTACTTTGGGTGAATTTCTTGATAGCTGAGATGTGCCCCTTTAAGCATCATTTTTTTTTCACTGTTTATTTTTGAGACAGAGAGAGAGCAAGGGAGGGGCAGAGAGAGAGGGAGACACAGAATTTGAAGCAGGCTCTAGACTCTGAGCTGTCAGCACAGAGCCTGATGCAGGGCTTGAACCCATGGACCATGAGATCATGCCCTCAGCTGGAGTCAGACGCCTAATTGACTGAACCACCCAGGTACCACTTAAGCATCTATTTCAATCAATTTGGTTAAAACCTATAACAATTCACCTAATTTAAAAGATAATATAGAGTAGAGTTTTCTTTTTGACTTAGAATCAAAGTTATAAACACTTTCGGTTGTTCTAAGTAGTAGTACAATTCCATGCATTTGTTTTGGATTCTTTTTCCTTCTGGGAGGTGATGCATAGCCTCAACCACTCAACTGTCTTAAGGGCTTCTCCTACCTCTATTCTGCTGGGCTATTTCCACTTTAGTCAAAACCAGATAGCCAAGCTCATTAAAAATGAGTGCTAACCATGAATCAGTGAGTCTCTATTTAGAATCTTAGTAATAAAATATGTGGTGTTCATGCAGAGGCTTTGAAAACACCACAGTGGGGCTCAAAGATCATTTTTCTGGCTTGAGATTAGAGAATGGCAGGTGTTAGACAAGTTGACCTCAGGGTGAACATGTGGTGCATGAGTACTTAGGGTGGATTTGGTCTGCTTACATCTCTCTCACCTTTTGAAGTAACTCCAAGTGTGATAATGGTCATTTTACAGTCGACGAAGAGTGAAGGCTGAATCAGAGGATTAACATGAGGGACAAGAAAGTTTCTTGAGGACCTGTGGGCCATTCCTGTGTGTGTCAAACTATACATAATATTTTAGACTGTTTTGACTAAATTAAATTCCATTTAATTAAATTCCATTAAAATCTATTTAGACCCAGAATCATTCAGTTCAGCTAAATTCGTTATTGGGTTGATTTCTTCTCTGGACTGACTCACTGTTTTATTAATTTTCTCCAAGTAAATTGTTGGTTTAGCACCATAACCTCTCACCATCATGGAATCATGATAGAATCACAGAGCTTTTGTAGAAGAAATCTCCCAAGTCATACAGTCTGCTGGCTTCCAAACACCACTCTGAAGACCCATGTTGGTCCTGATAAATTTTCACCAGTCTGTGGAGACATAGGAAAAATAAGGAAAATAGGATAATATATTCTTTTCATAAAATTAATTCATCCAATTTAAAGTGATGTCTCGCATTTTGATATCTTGCTCTTCCTTCTTTTGTCGTGTCCTTTACCTTTTCCTCTGTGATGATTGTAATGTTAAGTAGCCATTATCTGAAAAATACCTACTAATCAAATAACAAAGCTGACCATGCTGTGTTAGGCTTCTGGGCTGTGGATGTTTTGTGTGGCTGTTTGATCTATAGATTTCAAAAATGGGAGAACTACAAATCTAGACCAGCTCCTTCATTTTCAGATGAGGGAACAGCGACTCCAAGAAAATTTACACAACTGAAGTTCACACAACTGGGAAGTTGGAAAGCTAAGACCAGAGCCTGGATTTGCTGTTCCCTCAGCTTCAGGGCTGTGTCCTTCCTTCCATAGGTAAAATGTCAGTATTATAACCAGTTCTGTGGGATCTCAGTATTATTCCCGGTTCATGAGACTCTTGAAGAGGAAGGTAGTGGAGAAAAGGGAACCTTTATTTCTAGAGCATGCTGATGTGCCTAACCCAGTGCTGATGCTTCATCTGTATTGTTTCCTTTATTCCTCCAACAGCCCTAAAAAGAAGCTAAAATTGAAAGCATATAACTGAGGAAAAACACATTCAGAAACGTGAGCCAATTTGACTCAGAATCCATCCAAGAATCCTACCACCAACCTTAATGTCGTCCAACAAGCATTTGAGTGGCTTCCCTGTACAAGGTAAGTCTAGTGCTAATGTAATGGAAAGATTTTAACAAATTATAAAGTGATAAACAATATCTGGTAATTTTTTTTTTTTACCATTCCTCTCAACCAATCCTATGAGGCTGGTTATTATCATCTCCATTTTACAGATGAGAAATAAGCAAAGAGCATGTAAATATTGCAGAGCTGAGGTTGGTTTCCTCACTCCTCATCCTGGCCTCTGTCTTCTATACTCACTATGCTAGGGATATCTTATTCTGGAGAAGAAACATGGTGCACCAGAAACACTTTAGTCTGCAAAGGAATACAAGTCAGTCAGCCATAATTGTTGCTTTGAAAAGGCAGGAGCAAAAGAAGTTTGATGGAGATTCCAGGCATGAAAGGGTCGTAAGTTCTGGGCTTTCCAATGCTAAGCCATTCTCCTCCAGATGATTTTAATAATCTCCAGCACATGTGTTCTAACCCCTTGATGCTGTACAATATGTGTAACCAAATAAAAGATCTCTCCAGATTCAGAGATTTACTGTTTGTGATGGGAAAAGGCCAACCAGATGACATCATTTATATTCCAAATATGAGCTGCTGCCAAGGCTGGTGATGTTAAGCTGGAGAAATTGATCCTCAACATTATTCTGTGAAGGAGAAAAGAAAAAAAGATCTTGGCTTAGATAGTATCTTTTTGTTATTTATGTTTGGATGAAGCCTAGTTTAATAAACTTCTATTTTATCTAGGATTGCTTATGTCCAATGTATGGGCTGTTGGACACACAGTCACTTCCATATAATTAAACTTACCAAGTTGGGTGATCAGAGTTACCATTTGGTTGTTGTTGCTGGATGGATAACTGATGATGGGTTGACCTTAGGCTTCTCTGCTCCAGCAGACAGGGTATCAGGGCTGCGGTCACTTGTTCAAAAGCAAAGGTGCCCAGTTTGTAGTGATGGAGGGCAGTAGACTCTGCACCCATGCCTCAACTTCTTCCTTCCTAACATGTGTTTATTTTCTACCATCCATATTCTCCACTACCATGAAATTTAGGGAAAGTTGACACCATTCCCAGTTTCAAAGATAGATCTTGATTAATCTAAACTAATAAACACATGGCAGTTCCTTCCATGACCAGTGATTGAGGAGTGACTTGTGAGTATGATCAGCTAAGTGAAAGGGCTTAGATTCCATAGTTGAGGAAGTAGGTTTTCCCTCTCTTCCCGGATGGATGATAAGAGAGGCACAGAGCCCTCATTGCTAAAGACATCCATTTTGTAATCGCAAGGAGGGCCAGGTTTAGAATGAAGGCAGTGTTGAGGATGGCTGAATGGAGAGATGGGTAAAATCAAAGTGCTTGATTATATCGCTCAGCCTCTGTGCTGTGCTTTCCTTGACTCTTTTTTCACATAATATATCATTTCCTCATTATTTAAGCCAATTTGAGTTTCTTTTGCTCACCTCTGAAGGCATCCTGATTGGGAGAGGTGCAAATTTGCTTCCTGAGGTCCCATCAACATTTGAACCACATTTTTATGGTGTTTTAAAGTTAGAGTCTTGAATTTATGTCTAAGGACTTTATGTGTCCAGTTGATGCCACACTCAAAGTGGTCCAAAACAAAAATGCCTTGCAACATTCCCTGGCCTCTTGATCTTGACTCTTTTAGCCCCATGTCCAATGCTTCCAGCCTCATGTCTACCCCCATTCATCAGCCCCTCTATAATCTTTCAGTTATTCAGGTATGCCATCCTGTCTCTCACCTCTAGCCTTGCTCATGCTTTTTCCACTGACTCTAATGATCTCCTTGACTGCCTTTTTCCCATATTCCACCTCCATCAAATCTTGATTTAGGCACCATTTCCTCTGGGCAGCCTTCCCTTCATTGGTCCTTCTAATACTTCTCTAGCACCTTACTCATCCCCATTTGGAGCACTTTCTACTCTATATAGAAATGACCCTGTTGGACTGTGGGTCTAGTGAGGACAGGAAACATCTGTTCTGTTTACAGTTTTGTCCCTAGGGCTTAACTCATAGTTGGTACTACATAAAATATTTGTTGAAAGAATGATGAATTAATTACTTAAAGCTATTCAAACATTCTGCATTGCCTAGTGCCCAAGTGCCTTAATATGGCTTTCAATGATCTGGCCCTGACTTCCTGTTCAGACCCCTTTCCTGTTACTCACCAGTAATTTTTTTTTATTTAAAGTGCACTGAACAACCTCTGCTATTTCATGTCTTAATGTCCCTAAGGCCATTTGCTACTTCCTAAAACTACCCATGTTGTGTAGCTCCACTTCTTTAGTTGGGAGATTGCTGTGAAACAAATAGTGAAAGGAATTCAAACAAACAAACAAACAAACAACAACCCAACAACCCTGGATTCAAATTCTACATAGCATCTTCTCATTTGTGTGACACTGGACAATGTACTTAATCTCTCATCTCCAATATGGGTGTACAGTTGTGCCCAACCAGGTTGTTGTGAGGATAAATAAATCAAGGAATGGATAAGAAGCCACCTGGCATAATACTTCCTGTGCTAAGTTCTCAGAATAGCCCTGCATGCTGAATCATTGTTGAAGTCTGACTTCTGGTTTCAGCATCAACCACCAATTGGATTCTAGGTTGCCTTGAACATGTAAAATCAAAGAATCAGAATTGGCCATGAGTTCAGACTTCAGGAAGAAAACATGTTTGAGAGGGAAGAAAGTGGCATTGCAGGGTCTTTATTCTCTACTTTAAAGTCTGGAAAGTTTGGGGTTAGCAGGAGTACAGTTTGAGAAGTTATTTGGTTTGGCTAAAATGGTTGTTATGGCAGAAGCTGCAATTTCCAGGAAGTTTTTGAGTTCCCATAGTTTCAATAACAATTGCAGTGCCCACAGAGCAATCCTTCAAGGCCAAGACCAGATGAGAACATAGTGGCAGGTGTTCAGTGGTGCTTGTAAGATGCTGCTAGGTAAGAGTAAGAACTAGGTGGAAGCCCATTAAAAGCTTTCCGAAACAGGAGGGAACCACATTGTCTAGATTCACAGAATGAACTGGACTGACTGTCCTTGCAACTCTTTCCCACATTACTGGGTTCTTTCCTTTGACCAAGCTCCTGGTGCTTGATCCCTAGCTTCTGTTCTATGCCTCCTAGAGTTTCAACCTGTTTAACAACTAGCTTTCCCTAGAGACAGGTTGGAAGAGTAGAGGAAGGAACGAGATGGCTTCCAGAAAGGGGTACAGGAATCAGATGCTGCATCTAAACAGGTCTTTACTATCACTTAAATGTCTTCCTTGTTGAGTTGAAGGAAAAAATGTGTGCTTTGGAACCAGAAAGCTGGTTTTGAATGTTGGCTCACCCACTAATTGGCTAATGATTTGGGGGCATATTCTTTGACCTCTTTGAGCCTCAGCTTTCTCATCTGTAAAATGGGAATCATAGCTGTCTTGCACAGTCTTGGTGGTAATGAAATTAGACCATGAATGCAGAACATTTAGCAGAGCGTAACAAAGTTGAATTTATTGCTAATTTTAAAAATTGTTATTTCCTAGACACTGATGTCAGTTACATCAGAGTGAGATGGGAGGTACAGCATTCTTTGGACCTGGTTTATAAGCCACAATGGAAAAGAGATATAATTCAAAAAGTATCAGCATCATGCTTTACATTTAACCTTTCTGGCAGCTCTAGCCATTATGAAGGTGGGCCAGGACAGTGTCTTAGAATGTCAAGAATTAGATCCAGATTCCTCATTGTGGATGGAAGGGAGTAAAGGGTGCAGTGAGCTATCTGTGTAGTGAAGATTAAGAGTGAACTCTCATAGAGATAAGGATTAACTGGATAGGGAATGAAAAATAAAGGTGTGAATGGGAGTAAGAACATCCTGAGACCCAGTTTCCTCATTTGTAAAATAAAGAGATAGGGTAAGATTACTGTCTCCTCACTGTGGGTTTCCTAACTCTACATTTTCTAACTGGGATCTAAGGAGAGGGGAGATAAAAGGAAAGATAGAGGAGCAAGAAGCTGAATGAAGTCACTGTGCGAGGCAGCAGGAATGGCCAGGATAAATGTAGTGATGTTTTGTGTCGTTGGTTCATGGATTCTGGCTAATGCTTAAGGTCTCTTCCAGCACTTTCCCTTTCTTTTCTTTTTCTTTCTTCCCCCTCCCTCCCTCCTTCCCTTCCTCCTCCTCCTTCTCTTCTTCTCTTTTCCTCCTCCTCCTCCTCCTCCTCCTCCTCCTCCTCCTCCTCCTCCTCCTCCTCCTCCTCCTCCTCCTCCTCCTTCTTCTTCTTCTTCTTCTTCTTCTTCTTCTTCTTCTTCTTCTTCTTCTTCTTCTTCTTCTTCTTCTCTTTCCTTTCCCCTTCCTCTTCTTCCCCTTGCCCTTCCCCTTCTTCTCCATCTCTCTCCTTCTTTTCCTCCTCCTCATCTTCCCCTTCTCCTCTCCTCCTTCTCCTCTCCTCCTCCTCCTCCTCTTCTTCTCTTTCTCCTTCCCCTTCCCCTTCCACTTCCCCTCCTCCTCCTCTTCCTCCTCCTCCTCCTACTTCTGCTGCTGCTGCTTCTTCTTCTTCTTCTTTTTCTTCTTCTTCTTCTTCTTCTTCCTTAAGGACCAACAAATAGTGAGTCTTCCAAGAAAAATTTACTCAGCTAAGCAAACATTTACTGAGCAGCAACAAGCAGTTATTATACTAAGTATGAGGGGTATGAAGATGACTAGAATGTGGTCCATCACTCCAGTGATTCCTATAGTTTAGTGGGAGGGACAGAGACTATGCCTGAAACCTCAACATAATGTGATGAATCTGTGAGGTAGGAAGCCCATGGGCCATGGAAACTCTGAAAAAGCGACTTGATTGCAGATGTCAGGAAAGACATCCTCAAGGAGGTGATGCCTCAACTGAGCTGTGAAGGATGAATAGGAGTCTGCCCTGTGAGGAGAGGTGAAGGACTGTGTATCTACTCCAAACAATGACCTTTGCAATCCTGGTTTATTCTGCTGCATTGCTCTTAGGGCAGCAACATGGAAATCATTCCAAATCGTTGGCTTGGGATGGTTTATTTTGGATGTGCTCATCACTGAGTACATATTTTTCCAGGATTTCTGAGGAGATGGATTTCCATATGTGCTGTGCTTCAGTGTGTCTCCTCAGGGTGTTTATTTACTGTGCTTTATTCCATAACCTAGCAGGGTGTCACAGCTGGAAGCAGCTGGTGGTAAATAAATAGCTTCCATTACCCAGCCCCATCACCATCTTCCATCCTGCTTTGAAAACATGGTCTCAGCCCATGCGTTCCTCCACCCTCAGATCCATTGCAAAGTGTCAGATCCCTGTGGAGCTGCAGGAGTGTTTCCTTTTAAAAATGAAATTGAGAGATAAAGCAAAGGACCATTTAAGGCATCAGAGAATTCAGACTCTAAAAAGATAGACTTTCCTAGAAAAACCAAATCAGTCATATAGGCTCCTTGATAGGAAAACAAAGTCACAAACAAACATAAATCAAATTTATGTTGTGGTCTGCTGTGAGAGGGATTTGGGAGTGACTGAATAAAACATGTCTTGGTTGGGACTTTCCTATGTGCTCTTTGCTTTCACAGATTTTATCTTACGTGGTGGTTCTGTGTTAGGTTTGTCAAACCAGTGATGGACAAATACAGAGCAAATGGGAGGGACAAAGACAGGGAACTAGCAACATCTACTTTCTGCCTGTTGTGATGCTGGGGTGACAGAAGTTCTGATATACTACTTCCTTATCTCAGAAACTATAAGAAGTTAATAGCTCAGCCATTCTCACCAGTTTCTTCACTCATCAGACTTGCAGGCTTTCCGCTACATACAAGTAAAATGGAGGATATTTCTCTTATCCTCCGTGTGTGTGTATTTGGGGGAGAGGGGGTCATTGGCATGCAGGAAGGGGAGAAGAGGCACTTATTAAGGAATGTCTTCTCTTCCTGAGTTAGCAAACTCCAGGAAGCCACTGAAAAAAGGTGCTTGAAGCACATATTTGAAAGTAAACAGAGTACTCATCCATTCAGACATTTAAGATTTTTAAAAGGTCAAGGCATTTGTCTAAAGGTGGATTAAATTGAATATCTATAATTTTTTCTTTACTTCCCATTTAAAAAAAATTTTAGGGGCACATGAATGGCCTATTCGGTTAAATGGCTAACTTTGGCTCAGGTCATGATCTTATGGTTCATGAGTTCAAGCCCCACGTCATGCTCTGTGCTGTAAGCACAGAGCCTGGAGCCTGCTTCAGACTCTGTGTCTCCCTCTCTCTGTGGCCCTCCCCGCTCACACTCTGTCTCTCTGTCTTTCAAAAATAAATAAACATTAAAAAAAGAGGGAGAAAGAGAAGAGCTGTCAGCACAGAGCCCCATGTGGGCTCGATCCCATGAACTGTGAGATCATGACCTGAGCCAGGATTAGGAGTCAGACCCTTAACCGACTGAGCCACCCGAGCACCCCTCTTTACATCCCATTTAATATGAGAATTAGTGAGTGAATGATAAACTGGAATGAGGAATTCTTACAGCTTTGCCCTGGTAATATCCCCAATAATATTCTTCTGCTAGTAGACATTTTTCTTGAGGTTAAGCTTGGTAAGTCGGAGTGAATAGTTCTTGGCAAGGAACAGATCAGGATAAGACCAAAATATTGTCATAAAAACAGTTTCTATTAGACTCTGCAACATGCAAGTAAGTCAGCCAGCAGTTCTACTGGAGCTTAAGCAATCAGAATGAATCCAGGAGAAAAAGCCTTGGAGAAATAAATGCTAACAAATTTGAATACAGGCTCCCTTCTTAGACTTTCCTGTTATCATTATAAACTTAACATCAGATGAGCTCACTAAGAGCTAAGGAGAACAGGAGAGGGAACAAATGACAGAAAATCTTCATAAAGGAATTGCGGGTTCTGCCTTTTGGGAGAGATTCATTCTACTCTTCGGTCTATAATTTTGTTGTTAGTTACTTAGTCGGTTAGCTGTTAGTTTTTAATGGCAGACAGTTCTTGGCACCTGTGAAGTCTTGATATTACTGAGTATGAAACTTACTTTATGCTGATCTAAATATTTAAGCCAGATAGAATTAGCCACAGAAGTGTCGATGCATATCCGAATGCTTCCAGAAAGCAAAAGGTTAGTGTGTCGTGAGCATATCAGCAAAGTGCACATGCCCCCTTCTCTAAAAATGTCCACGTACTGGCCTTCTCTAGGCAGTTTTGAAATAAATTCATGAGAAAGGCCATGAATCTTGAGATTCAGCTGTATATACAGAAAGATTATTTTATAATATTGAGAATGTTGGTTTTTTTAATATCTCTATATGCCACCATTAATGACTTTAATTGCAAGCCATATGGAAGACAAAGACTAAATAACCAAGTAGTCAAGTTAGGAACATTTTGGGTTTTTATTATTTTGTTTTAGTTTTATCTTTTTGTTGTCAATAATATATTTTCATCTAACGTACGGAAGATGATTATTCAGGGTGATAAGCATTGGTAAGTGTGATAAAACCAGAGTATAATTTTTTGTGACTTTAATTTTCTTCCTAAATTTACTGGGTTGTAGTAGCATTATGCTCCAGAGGTCCTTAATATAATTTGTGTCATTCGGCATTTGCAAATCTATTGACTTATGCATAAGTGGCACAAAACAGCATGTATGAAGTTAAATGTCGGTTCCCTCCTCTGCCCCAGTTCTTTTTTCCCCTTCTCTGGCTGGGGGAATAGAGTAGAGTAGGAATCTGTAAAGACAGATGGACGGCGAGATTGGTGAACAACTCCAGATATGTTTTCTTCATTTAGGCCAAAGGGATCAGGCTTTATCTGCTTTGTAACTGTAAAGGCTTTGAGGTCATAGAACATCACGTGACTCATAATCTCACCTAGGCTTTTTCTTTCTTTTCAAGCTCTAATAGCATGACAAGGATCTTCATCAAGTCATCTAACAGAAGAATTGCATGTAACAGTCTGTTAGCTCCTCTGCTCCCACGTTTCTCTTCTTGAGATAGCCGAGTGGCTGCATTACCGCCTTAGGCATGTAACCTTGCCTTTTACATTGGGCGGAGGCCAGCCACTCCTCCCTGTCTGTGGAGTTACCACTTTTGCTTGCCCATGATCACACAAAAGCATGCCATTTCTTACACTCAGTGCCTCTTTGCTGTTCGATTGTCAGATAGTTGGACTGTGGGGTGTAATCTGATCTTTTCTTCTTGTTGACATTCAGTACCCAAGTACCTCCTGGGTCAGGGTCAGGGTCACTGGGTGTCCAAAGCATTGAGAGTATTATGGCATTCTTTTCTCATGTGTAACTCAAAATAAAATCAAAGTGAGCCATGAAACATAAAACTGGTAAACTAGACAAAATTAAAATCAGTCCTTCCTTTTATTTTTTATTTTTTTGAAAAATAGTTTATTGTCAAATTGGTTTCCATACAACACCCTGTGCTCTTCCCCATAAGTGCCCTCCTCCACCACCACCCCCTCTTTTCCCCCCTCCCCCTTCCCCTTCAACCCTCAGTTCATTTTCAGCATTCAATAGTCTCTCAAGTTTTGCATCTCTATCTCTCCCCAACTCTCTTTCCCTCTTCCCCTTCCCCTGGTCCCCAGTCCTTCCTTTTGGAGCATCCTGGATAACTGTGCCAGAGCAGAGCTATTTATTGGTTCATTTAAAATTACTTGTTCATTCATTTGTTTAGTCATTCACTCATTCATTCATTCATGTATTTGGTTATTGATTAGGTATTCCTCTTGGGGGCGTGGGTTCAGTTAGCTGCTCTTAGAGAATCCAGCACTGACTAAGCCTCTCTCAGTCTTGCTCATTCCACTCCTCCCTCTTGATATGCTGCCTGGTACACACCTGCCTGCTACAGATATCCTCTTACCGTGCCCTCCAGAAAGATGAATGACCTTAGAGAGGACTTTCTCCCTTGCCTCCTCTCTTGGTGGGGGTTGGGGAGAGAGGAGGTAATTACCCTGGTTAGTACTGAGTGGCTAATTAAGTTTATGCCTTCTTGAGCCTGGTGAAGTCAGTTTCCTGAAGTCATTGACTTGGTGGTTTTGTCGAAGGCTGATCCATATTTAAGATCTAGTTTGGCCCATTTCACTTCATAAAACTTTTTAAAAAGGACTGGTCTTTTTCCCCTTGAATTTCTTTAAGTTATTTGTACACATTTGTATTTATGCCCCATCTTATTCCAGGCAAGATTTAAGCAAGCACACACATCTCCCAGATGACTATGTGGGAACTGCAGTTTCGAAAGATTTTGAGCCCGAAACCTCAAACAATTTGTTTAGCTTTTGGTCCACAACAAGAGCACTTGTATTTGCATCAGTAAGTTTTGGGGCTGGTTTGCTTTTGCAGGGGTCTGAGTAATGTCTAGTAAGGCCTCTTCTGTTGAAACCCAAATACACTTCTGTTGTCTGGGTCTGTTAGACCCAGTCAGAGGAAGCCAAGACCCAGGAAGGCTGCCAGATGTTTACACTGCCTTTTCATGGAAAGCTAAGCTTTTAATTTTTGTTTGCTTATTTGTTGAGCTGTAGAAGGGAAGTTTGAACAAGGCCCATTCCAGGGCAATGAAGGGCAGAATGTTAAGAGGTACTGATGAAATACATGACTGATCTCTATGTGGGTAATGGTTGATAACCAGAAAAACCTGAGGTCCCTGGAGGACAGGAGGGACAGGACCCTGGTTTTGGCTCTGTCGCTTGGATACCTATTTGACTGCTAGGCAAGTCACAGTCCTTAGGCAATATGGCTTTGCAGCTAAGGACATAGGCCCTGGAATTTGTTCTGGGCTTCAATCTTGGTTGCATGTCAGGCAGGGTGCATCTTATCCCTGAGCTCCAGGTTCCTTATCTAGAAGTAAGGATCATATCTTCTTGAGCTCTTGTTAGAAATTAATGATATAATAGGGTGCCTGAGTGGCTCAGTTGGTTAAGCAACCAACCCTTGATTTCGACTCAGGTCATGATCTCCTGGTTCATGAGTTTGAGCCCTGCATCTGGCTCTGCTGTCAGCCTGGAGCCTGCATTGGATCCTCTGTCCTCCACTCTCTCTGCCCTGACCCTACTAGTGTGCTCTCTCTCGCTCTCTCTCTCTCTCTCTCTCTCTCTCTCTCCCTCTCTCCCTCTCTCTTTCTCAAAAAAGAAATTAATGATATAACCTAGTTAAAGCGTTTAGCACACAGCCTGCCACTTTACTGAAGTTCAGTTCTTTTGTCCACAGGTGAGCTACAGGAAGCATCTGGCTTTGATGTTCTTGGGACTCACAGTGTTAGCAGGATTTCTCCAGACCATTTGCTTTCACAAACAGCTACCCTTTTCTTACCACTGAATGCTTTTCAGGGCTTTCCTCATCTATTCTTGTTGCTGTGACAACTCAGGCACCAACTTGAGGCAAGCTTCCCTCCATGTGAGTAAACACATTGATGGTATGTATGTATCTTGGATGAGGACTTGTGGTCTGTGTCATCAAGGAAGCAATTTCCATCGAGTCACAAAATCAGCCACTGGAGGCAAATTGCCATTTGGGCACTGGAGGTCAGAAAATGCAAAAGTGTATGTTTTAGGGGCCTTCTGCTGCATTCTTTCCATGCTTGCTTGTGCTGACCCCTCACAGAAAATGTCTCCCCTCTTCATTCTATATCCGACCTCCACTGAGAGGCAGTACGGAGAGGAAGAGTGGGCAGCACTTCGTAATAAGACACCCCTCGATTTGGTCCTGTTGATGCTATTGTCTCCCGGTGCAACCTTGGACATGTGGTAAACTATTTTGACTTATTTGAGGTAGTGTGCATGATGGTTACAGCACGGAGGATGGAACCAGAATATCTGGTTCTAAATTCCAACTCTACTGCCTCTGAACTCTGTGACCTTCACCATGTTACTGACCTTGCTCTCAGTTTCCTCACACTTGCAATGGGGACAATAATAGCACTTCTCCCATTGCTTATTGTAAGGATTAAATAAAATACATACACACACTCAGTAAGTGATAAGAATGAATATATATATGTATATGTACACATGTACATGTATCATTTACTATATACATTTTATTTATGTAAATATATATACACACATAGCAGTTAGAACAGTGTTCCATGAATAGTTACTGCTAAGAGTCAGCTTTCACCATAATCATCATTAAAGTCCTTACTTGTAAATAAGTGATGATAATCCTGCTTCATAGAGTTATGGAACTGCCTTTTCTTTATTCATGCTCTCAGCCCAGCTAGAGCTAGTCAGCTTCCTTCCTTCCATTGCTCCTTCTTCCTTCCCTCCCTCCCTCTTTGCCTTCCTTCCTTCTGTCCTCCTTCTTTCTCCCTTCCTTCCTTCCTTTCTTCCTCACCCCTTCCTTCCTTCTTTCCTTTCTCTTTTTTTCTTTCTTTCTCTCTCTTTCTTATCTTTAGGGTTTTTTTCTTTTTTCCCCAGAACATTACTGTCTCAGGCCATAAATTCAGATCAAGAAACACTACAATTAGGACAACAGAATGTGGAGAACAATAGTTTAAAGTAATATATAAAATGTTTGGAGCTGGTTGAAAACAGAGCTATAAGAACTGCTTTCATTAAGAAGTTTTTTCAAGAGCAAGAAAAAAAGGAACTTAGATTGAAAGTCATATGAACTTCAGCAGTTCTGGCAAATGTAGAAGCATGAGAAAACAACATAGGCAAGACGTTTGCACGTAACAGTATTTTGTGATAGAAACTTTGTTAGGCAAGTCTGGTCTCATGCTCTTTCAGCTAACCTGTCATTTCTCATCCTCTGGCCCACATCACTTACCTCTTTTGCTATCTTTGTCACCCCAGCATGTGATCTCTTTTAGTAAAAGTTAAAGAAATGTTGCTTAAAGGATAATTGGGATCGTCATTTTCTACTTCCCTTGAACATCCAAGCCTCAGCTCAGATCTACCTTTGCCTCCCTGGAGGCCTTCCTGGGTTCTCCCACAGCAGCTCTCTCTCTCATCTTTCTCTATACGCCTGGATGGCATGCTCTTGATTAATAATCAAGATGGACAACTGTCCACAAACATCCCTTCTTCTATCTAGCCTACAGTTAGGTGCGATTTCCCACTCCCCCTTCCACTAGGTGTGGCCATGTGACTACATTCTCTCCAAAGGAGTGTTAGTGTAAGTGAAGTCTCCATGCACAGCCCTGGCCCACACCAGTCTCCTACATTTGCTTCTCCATGCTCATTCTCTCTCCTGGTCTACTGAGATGTGCACACCTAGGACTACCTTGGAAGCTACAAAGTAAATACTGTAAGCCACCATCAGTATAAAGGAGAGGAGCCCTTAAGTGAGCAGGAAGTACATTTCAATGGTGTTAAGTGACAGCAATTTTGTCTGTTACCACAGCCTAGCCTAATACAATGCTGGACACACAAATCAGAAAAATTTTTTTCACCAGAAGAATATGATCACAAGCTCAGCTGAGCTACCAGAATCAGGGGTAATGAAAATTAACATTCCTTTTGTGCTCACTAAGTACCTGAACTAATACTTGGCACATGCATTGCTTAATTCCTTCCATATAGTTTGTCTTGGAAGCCCCTGGTCCTAAATATTGTGATCGTGGCTTAACAGGTGAGGGGTCTGAAACAGAGAAAGGTAGTGTAAATTGCGTAGCAAGTAAATGAGAGAACTCATATGCAAAGGCAGATTTGATGAAGCCCAAAGCTCTTTTGCCTAACCGTGTTGCTCATGAGAGGATGTCCAGTCAGTTGTTCTAGTCCATAGATGTTTAATGGGGACAAAAAAGCATCACATAAATTGATATATGTCAATCTAATTTTCAGAGAGTTTGAATAACCATTTTTTTAACCACATACCCTTAAGACTCTTGCATGAGAAGTCTCCACTCCTGCCAACTGAGGAATCGTCTGTCTCACGTGGCGTAGCATTAACATGGCGGCTCTCTAAAGAGCCTGGTATGTGGTCTGGTGCCAGGTCAGAGCAGCTGACCACAGCTTTCCTGGCTCTTTTTAGGGTTCGTGACCTTCCTGGCTTCAGCCATACTCCCCAAAGTAGTTGTCTTGTCTACATTCTTTGGTCTTTCCATATAAACAGGGCACCCTAGGCCACTTGTGCAACTTTCAAGAGAGGTTTCTAAACACTGAGACATTTGTAAGTCGCTTTTCTGCCACTTGTCTTACTGGAAAGTTAGGAAGGGCAGGAAACCAGTCTTCCTCCAGTGGGGTCACCGGACACATGCCTAGGCTTTTGTGTTCACCTCTGCAAAAGAGGAAGCTGGTCTAGAGCTTAGCACCAAAGACACTATTTGGCATAATAATTGGTCTCAAGTACCCTTTAGTTTTCAGTAGCCATAGAACCAGATCTTCTCTGTCGTGCCTCATACAATGGCTGGCACAAAACTCGTGTTTACTAGATATTTGCTGATGGGATTAGAGTCTGCAAAACTTCATTAAGCTCACCAGTCATCAGTGCTCTTCACCAAATATTTCACATGCTCTCCCCTTCCAGACACTGTGAGTTAGGATCACTCTGCCAAGTCCCCTTGTGACGGGGCCTGGCCAACTGACTTGTTCTGGCTGGCGAGCTGTGAGAAAAAGGTTAAACATTTTATCTCCAGTGCCAGATTCTTGAGAATTCTTGTTTCCCTCCATGGGAAGAATGACCCAGTGTTCTAGGTTGGGGCTGCTTGATCAGCCTGGGTCCTGGAATGAGGACAGGAGTGCAGAGCTGAGCCCTGGGCTGACTCAATGGATGTGCAGTGGACTCCTGGATACCCTTCTGCTGGTTGAAGGCACTGAGGTTCGGGCTGTTTGCTGTCCTAGTGTAATCTGGCCTGTCCCAACTGATTCAATAAATTAGATCATAATCAATTGGCCTTCCCATTTTTAATAATCATAGAACTTTGCATCTTGCATTCAGAGCCTTTAATAAGAAGGAGCCGAATGGTGTGATTACCGATAACATCCCTGCCAAAATCAAAGCGGTGGCATCATTTCAAGAGTGAGAGCCACAACAGGACAGCTTTATTCCACTTAAGAATCTGTTGGCTTTTTAAAATGCTTGTGTATAGCTTAGGCGCTCGTTACTCCTTCAGCTCTTGTTTTTATCCAGTGTGCCCCATTTCTCTGGCCTAACGTGTCCCAGAGGCCTTTCTCATCTGGCACTCTGGAAGGAACATGCTGTTTGGTAGCAGCATGACATCTGACCTTTCCTAATTCGTTTCCTTACTTATAAAAAGGAACGAAAAATCTACATCTTGACGTTGTTATGAAGATCGAGTGAACTGTTCTTTCTGCTACACTTCAAGCAACATGCAGCACTTGTGTGCTTGGGCCCCTGAATGCGTTAGGTGCCTTTTGGTTTGAAATGTGATGACCATGTGTGTCTGTGTGTGTCCAAATGTCCTGCACCATTCCAGTTTCTGCTACGTGTTCTTCCATAAGTAGGAATAGGGCTTCCTTTCCATCTTAGAGATTTCTGTTTTGAGATCAGAGGCCTGTGGCTCTAAGCTCTGAGATTGAATCCTGGAGCTCCGTGGTTCTGTGGGTCTCCGGTTCTCCAGGGTTGCACACATCAGGGTCTGTGCAAACTGCTGTTGCCTGTAGATGTTCCTTCGGTCATTCAGTCACCATTCTCTCCTACAAGGTGTTCAAGATAGACATGCTTTATCCTGAAGTTTTCACATTCCTGGGGTAGCAGACCTCTACCTCTGTCAGAGGCACAGGAGGAAAGACTGGAGAGGACCCAGAGATCATACTATGCAGCACCTCAATTTTCCCTGGAGAAATAGGCCATAGGAGAGCAGGGGCTTGTCTCAGGTCACATAATAGTTGGAAGGCCAGCTGTCATGTCTCCTCATGTCATGTTCCTAAGATGTGTGCTAGCCTGGCAGTGCTTGAGTGTTTGAGCCCTGGGAGGGGGTTACAGGGACCAAGGCCCAGTTTTGCTACATAAGTACTTCCCACCTCTGATGTCTGGCTAACAGTGTCTAACTCCTGGAGCTGAGAATGTTTAGTGAATTAAAGCACGTGGTGTCCTCAGAGCACGCATGGAACACCGCGAATGGGCAGAGAACACCACCTGCCTTCCGCTGTCACCATCATCTACCTCACAGTTCCAGCCATGGGCATTGCTATTTTGTTAGAGCCTGAGGTACGTGAATACTCACCTGGTCTTTGTCTTCAAGGAGTATCTTAGCCAGCTCTCTAGACCTCTTTGCAAATTCTTTATAATCAGTTCATCTTACTAAAAGTGGGGCAGGAAATGGCTGAGGAGAATCTGGCCATGTCCTCCCATAATGCACTGTGCAAACCTGAAAGTTAATAATAGGATAAATGCCAGGGGCACAGACCCCAACATCCACACTGCTTGGGGTCACATCCTCACTTTGTCACTGACCATGTGACCTGAGTAAGTCCCTCAGTTTCTCTGTACCCCTGTTTTCTCATCTATGAAACGAGGTGGTTATAATCTTACAACAGAGGGTTGTTGGGATGGTTAGTGAGCTAATGTGACTAATATTTTTGGAACATTGTCTAGCAAATAGTAAATGATGTATAATGCCAGATTTTTAAAAATTGTCATTACATGTGATGTTTATTCTTCTCTATCTTTCTCTGCCCAGGGCAGCTCTGCTCATTGTTTCACTCTATCAGGACACTGACTTATGGACAAGGGGGATCGTTTTACACCCCCGTTTCTCCATCAGGTGGTCTCTCTTTTCCTCACGTTCTCTTCCAGTTTTTGACAATTCAGACTCACCAGTGTTCCCTGGCTGTAATCATACCAGATTACATCAACTTACTTTTTCTTTCTTTTAACTTTTTAACATAATATCAAATTTACAGAAAAGTGCAAGAATAGTGTGAAGAATGCTCATGTCTCAATTTGGGTAGCTCTAATAAGGCACCAAGTTTGGAGATATTATAAGCAACAGAATTTGGTTTTCACGTATCTAGAGAATGGAAACTCCATGATCACAGTGCCAGCATGACGGGGCTCCAGTGGCCTAGTGGCAGACTGCCAACTTCTCTTTGTATTCTCCCTTGGCTTGAAGAGAGAGAGAACAAGAGAACTATCTTACTACTTTTGTAGGGCACTGATCCATTCATGAGGTTCCTGCCCTAATGACCTCATTTGATAATCCTAGCTATCCCCCAAAGACCCCACCTCCTGATACCATCACAATGGAAGGTAGGGTTTCAACCAATGAATTTTGAGGGGAACACGGTCAGTTCATAATATCCTTTATACCTTTTCCTCAGATTCCCCAAATGCTAATATCTTACTACATTTGTTGTATTATTTTTCTCTTTCTCCAATGTTTTCTGAAACATTTGAGAATATGTTGCAGACATGATACTCCTTTATCTCTAAATCCTTCCATGTATGTTTTTAAAAAACAAACAAAAAGAAAGGACATTCTTTTTCAAAACTACAGCATAATCAACAAAATCAGAAAATTAGCATTGATGCAATGTTATTATCTAGAGACCTTATTCAAAATTCACCAATTGCTCCAAATAGTCCTTTATAACAAAAGAAAATCATGGCTTATGCATTACACTTAATTGTCACATCTATGCAATTATATTTAATCTGGTGCAATTTTGTTGAGTCTTTCTGCGTCTTTAATGGTATTGACATTACTGAAGTGTACAGGTCAGTTATGTTATGGAATGTTCCTCACTTTGGTTTTATCTGATGTTAACTCATGATTAGATCCAGATTATACCTTTTTGGCAAAAATATCACAGAATGATGTGTTCTTCCTAGTGTTTCATGTCAGAAGTCACGTGGTATCAAATTGTCCCATTACTGATGTTAACTTTGACCCCTTGGTTTTAAGATGGTGTCTGCCAGTTAATTCTAAAATTTCTATTTTCCTTTTTGTAATTTAGTAACGTTTAGAGAGATACTTAAAAACTATGCAAATATCCTCAGACCTTCACCCATTAGTTTTCACAGCCATTGATAATTCTTTCCTGAATCAACTGTTATTGTTATGGTTGCCCAATGGTGGTCTTCAAAATCTAGTACTTTTTCTATTTTTCTTAGTTTGCTTTCTACAGTAAGGAAGAACTTTTTGTTCTCTGTCATATGGACTCATGTATTTTTATTATTCCATGGGCTATAATCTCTACTATATTTATTTGTTTTGGTACTCATATTGTATCACTGGCCTCCTCTGGTCATTTTCAAGTCCGTTTCAAAAAGTACTTCTTTAGGAAGGAAGTCTGGTGCAGTCTACTCCAGCCAAGTTCGTAGCTTGCTCCTTTGTCTGCCTCTGGATTATGCGCTTTCCTCTCCTTACACATGTCTGTAGTTCTGTTGTACTTGTTGGTTTCTATTTACACATTAGCTTGTGAGCTCCTGAGTAGAAGAATAGTGTCTGATTCGTCTCCATACCCACAATACTTACTGCAATAGCTGGCACAAGGGGGAAATTCAGTTCATCTTTGTTAAAAGCATGGAAGGAGGAAAGGAAAACAGCGCTTAGGTTTCTACCAGTCTGCCTCAGTATTTTTGAGGGGAACTCATTTCAGCTAGCAAAAAGGAAATTATTTATTAGTGGTCATAGCAGGCTACTGTGTGCCTTGCAATAGCAAAGCCAAATCAACGTGGATTACATTGTTGACATGTTTAAACTTAACATAAATGTTTTCCCCCCTTTTCAGAGGCTGTTTGCCAACTCTGATCTCATATCCTTAAAATTTCTTTACCAATGGCTTGATATGGTGTTGTTTTCTCTACCAGTTCTTCATTCATTAAGAACCTCTTTCCCCAAAGATGAAATAAAGAGGGTTTTATCAACCTTTCCTTTGGAGGTGGTGAATCTAGTAAAAAGGACCTGGGCACTTGATCAGGGGAACTTGGTTGGCTTCCTGTCTGTACAGGTAGACATGTGACTCTGGGTGAGTTCCTTTAAACTCTTTGGGCTTTTGTCCCCTTCACTCTGAAATGGAGATCATAACACTGGTGATTCAAAGGATTATCTTGGGCTCTAAAGAGGTAACCTACAGGAAATCACCTTGAAACTCCTTGGAGCTTCGGAACCTTTCACTTGGAGTTCCATTTGTCTGAATCGCCCGGCCTGTTCTTTGCTGCCTCTTTATTGGCAAATCCCTCCTCATCTCCCAGAACTCTGCTTATGTATCATCTGCTTGCATGTGCCTCCTCAGACAACATGTTATACCCCTCTGATCTCTGTTTTGTCTGGATACAACAGAAAAGGTGCACTGGGGCATATACTTTCCATTCATAAACTACACACTGAATAGTTGCCCCTGATCTGCACCTGCGTGCTTATCTCTTCACAGTCCTGGTATGTTTCCCTTTACATAGTAACGCTCCCCCGGTTAAATGTTCAGTCCTCTGACTATAAAACTATGCTTTGGCTCCCTCCCCTTCTCCAGAAAAGGCATTTTACCCCCAAATTTTCATACCTAGACTTAGCCTCCATGTGAGACACTCATTCCGAGCTCAGCCTAACCCAGGAGCTTTCCCCTAGGTTTGGGCAGAAGAAATCTGTTGTACATGGCAAGATAGACTACAGAGACCAGAATTTTGTATTAAAAGGGTAGTAAATACTTTCACCAGGAATTTTAAAAAAGAGCGAGTTGGGGCACATTACAATTTTTTCTTTTGTTGTGCATCACTAATAAGGAAATACTCATCCCCTTATACCCCACCTTTGGAGAGTCATTGGTAGTAGGTTCATGGTATGCTATTTTGAGAAGGATTTTTAATTGTCCCTAGGATGGAATGGAGTAATTGGTTTGTGGTGTCTGTTGAGGGCATAGGAAAGGGGGAAGCAGCGGTGCATGTGCCATATTTGTACCCTCCCTCACCTAGTCTGACCGTTTACACTACCAGTGAATCTTATTGCCCTCCTTTGGCTAGATGTTCTTATTGGTCCTCGATGGTTTTACATTCTCAGAGTCTGGTCCCCGTCTTTCAGGTGGACGTGTGGGAAAGATGCTCTCCAAATGTGGGGAGGAATTGGGGGATGATGGACGATATTGCTGCCGCTATATCACCCTTGAATTTTCATCACTGCAGTCCTGATTTGACAAGTGATTTAGCGTCCAGTCTGGGGAAGGACTAATGGATGAATCAGTCCTCTGTGCATGGCCATTGGGCAGGAAATTAATGAGAACGCTGGCTGACATGATCTATGGTACTGTAAGCTCATTATGCCTGATTAGCTTCCAGCCTTTCACTCCCTCTGACAGCCAAAGGGCTGCAGGGTTTCCAATGGCAACCATTTCCCTTTCTCTAATTGATTGCTAGGTCTCTAGCCATGAAACCAGACCCTTCCACAGACTGTCAGAGTGGGATTTTTCTGCATCATGTTACCTCTCCTTTTTAACATTGGGAAGGTGAGCTCATGGATTGCCTAAGTGGTGTTGACAGTGAAGCCCTTTGAACTCAGGAAACAAAGTTCAAAGGGGTCAGTTCATTTCAGTAGATCAAGTTCTTATCGAACAACTTACTATGTGCTGACATCTGTGTTCAGTATGGAGATGGCAATAGAAGTAGATCATGTGAAGCAGAACATGGAGGAGAAGTGTTTTAATTTATGTAACAAAGTTATGAAGTATAGTGGCACCTGATACCACTGTTGTAGGTATTAGGAACAAAGGGGCTTGAGGAAAGTAGGGAAAATCAAGTAGATAAGAGTGCTAGAAATCTATTCAATTTGGGGCATTTGGATGGCTCAGTCGGCTAAGCATCTGACTCTTGATCTTGGTTCAGGTCATGATCTCAGGATCGTGAGTTCAAGCCCCACACTGTCAGTGCAGAGCCTACTTGGGATTTTCTCTCTTTCTTGCTCTCTCTGCTGCTCCCATGTGCTCTCGCTCTCTCTCTCAAAATAAATCAACAACATCAACAACAACAACCACCCAACTCTATTCAATACATATAAAATTAATATATAATTATATTAATATAGTTGAAAGAATATTCAATAGACTGCAAAATGAATTGATGTGTATACCTAAATAGAATTTAGTTATATATACATACATTTGTATGTATTTTCTAAACACATCTATTATACCTACTACACCCTCAAAGCATTTATTATATCTACTGCACCTCTCTCTAGAATCTCCCAGTTGCCCGTTCTTCCTCTCCCCAAACACACACTTTTTCTTATTTCAAAATGCGCTTACCTTTTTTAATCTTTTTTTTTTACATAGCCATAGATTAGCCTCCACCTGTCATTCTGAAGGAGATGTATGGGCTGAGATTTCCATTTCAATAGAGATGAAAATGCCAATGAACAGCAGATAAAATGAATTTCAATACATATTACCAGCCATTTTCATAATGATTATTCTTATGAATGTGGGTTCTAAGCAAATCATTTGAGTGTGCTGTTGATGATTCTTCTCCCATAGTCAGCTACAGGGAGACTTCTGAGAATACCTTGGTAGAATAGAAAGGAAGTAGGTTTTAGCATCAGGGCTAAACTCAAAAGTTATTGCTTCAGAAAAGTCTTCCCTGATGTCACACGCAAGGTCAGGTTCCCTATTGCGTGGGAAGTGTATTGATGGAAACTGTATCTCTGAAAGCACTCTGTAAGTTTTAAAGGGCCATGCAAATGTAGACAACTCTTATCCACTTCTAGGACATGATGAGAAGGAAATAAAATGGTAAGCGAGACTTCTGCCCATCTCTGGGTTAGGTCTAGTTTCATTTTGGCCTCTGGAAAAGGGTGAGCTTTTATTCTTCCTCCCATCATTCATGGCCACCCACAGGGGACCTCATTAGTGACTAAGTTTGTACTTGCCACACCCCCAACTTGGCCCAAGAAGTAATAGGCTCTGAAAACATGGCCTTAGAACAATTCAGACATGAATTTGAATTTAATAGCATTTAAAGGATAACAATCAGACAAATGTGCCTGGCTTCCCCAAAACTGTCTCTCAATGACCTCACAAAAAATAAGTATCTGAAATAGTGGGAAGTACATTGGTCTGGGCAGATTTTGTCTTAGTCCTGCAGTTAAAATGGAAACAGAGGGCCACACTTTTTTACATTCACTGGTATCTTGTCATAAGCACAATATTCTGGCCCAAGTTTTATTGAAAAGATTTTTTTATAGATTTTCTAAATATTTCATGATGCTGTTTTTTCCTCTTTCCCAGGGACCATGGAGGGTGGTGTGGTTTACTTTCCATGTGAACTCAAGTTGAGTCATTTCATGTCTGTGGCACTGTTTCCTTATATATAAAATGGGGATCAAAATCCTTCCCCCGCCCACCTTTTAAAGTTGTTTTAGAAATGAATGCACAAAGAGAGGTAAGATCCCTTAAAACTCTTTACTACCAACCGTCTTTGGGGGCAAAAGAGGATACATGCTGTCTTAGCAGGTCAGCACCAATGTTTTCAAAATCAAGTTGACACAGATAAATTAATAGCCCCATCTTGACACGCTCACTGGACAAGAACAGTATAAACAGCAGAGCGCTGGCTGACCCACTCACCCTGCCCCATCCTGGTTCCTCCAAGTGCATATTTGTGGTTTTGACAGCTCAAATGGAGAAGTGATCAGCTTTTTCTTCTCTTTTCTTTTCATACTGTAGATCAGCCTACATCTGTCATTCTGAATAAGACATAAAGGCTGGAATTTCAATTCTAATAGTGATAGGGAGAGCAAACTGATATTGAATACATCTGATTTAGCTAAATATTACTGGCAGTAATTTTATGATGACCATTCTAAGTACAGAGCTCTAAAGAAATTCACCAGATAGCTTTGTTGGTGGTTCTCTTTCCCATAGTTGGCCAAGCAGAGTTTTGCTCCTCTCTTGGCACAGGAGAAAGGGGATAGGTTTTCACTTTAGGCAGTTCTGAGTTCCAACCATGATCAAATTACTTTGCTGTGTATGTATTGTAACAGGGATACTTTTGTCTTCAGAAATGTTCAGTTGTATTTTCATATCTAATAAACCTTATTGCCTGCAGGCCTTCTCACTCTTGAAGCAACAAATTTCAGAGCCTTAGGGGGACCTTCCTAAAACAACAGGGCCATTGCTCAGTTTTGACTTAAAAATTAGATATTTGTTTGAGTCCATGGGAAGTTAAACGCTTAAAACTGAGTTTTATAGAGGAAGAATGTATCAATTAGGATTTGCATTGGGTTGCATGTAACACAAACCTGGCTACTAAGACTGAACCCACTTTTGTTTGTTTCGGTTTCTGGTTTTGTTCTCATTTTTCCACACAACAATAAATCCAGAGGCCGGTAGTCCAGAGCTAATGCTGTGGCAACGTAATGCTGTTTAGGACCCTGTTCTGATGGTTGGTTTTGTATCAATGTGGGTAGGCTACGGTCCCCAGTTATTCACTCGAACACTAATCTTGTGCTGTGAAAGTATTTTGTAGATGTGATTACAAAGTGTATAATCAGTTTACTTTAAGCAAGGAAGATTATCCCAGATAATCTGGGCGGGTCTGATTTAATCATCTGAAAAGCTTTAAGAGCAGAACTGAGGCTTCCCTGAAGGAAAAGAATTTTCACCTGTGGGTTTGCAGCATCCTGTGCCCCAGTGTTCCAGCCTGTCCTTCCCACTGGGCTGCCTTACAGGCTGCAGACTTGCCTAGACAGCCCCCACAATCATGTAAGTCCTTTCTTTGCAGTACAAGCCCTTGGCCCCAACTCCACCTCCCTGATGGTTCTGCTTGTCTAGCGGAATCATACCTGATAGAGACCCAGGCTCCTGCTTCTTTTCTCTATTAACCTCCTTAGCGCTTGCAAGCTGGCTGGTGCACCTCCAGGCATCATATCTGCATTCCTGCCAGGGAGAAGGGGGAGAGAAAAAGGGCAGAAACCAAACACAAGCACCAGTTGAGCCTGTTTTTGTTTGTTTTGTTTTTTATAGGAGAACCCTACCCAGCGCCTTCCACTCCTAGCTCATTGGCGAGGACTTGGCCACATGGTCAGCCCCTGGCAACCTCTGGGTCTGGGGAGGAGAGCACTTTCCATTAGGCATCTATAGTCAGGAAGGACAGGGGAATTGGTATTGAGTTGGCAACTACAGAGAGATTTTTCTAAGTTCCTTTGTCATATGAAGAACCAAACCTGAACATCTGAAATCACAGATTCTTGTGTAATTGTAAAAAAGTTACTCCTTTCACCTGTGGCAACCAGACCTCAAGGCTTGTTGCCTTAATGTGGAAGAACACATGTGCAGGAAATGAGACCCCTGCACCCTCTGCCTCTAGCTGGACAGGCTTTGGGAAGTAGGAGAGACAGGCTGAGTGTGCCCTGACCTCTCTCTGCATCTCAGCCCAGAGTGAGGAGCGGTAGTAGGTGTTAGGTGAGTGATATGGGGGTGGGGGTGGGGGCAAGAAGTACTCCTCTTAGCTTATGTGTACACAATACAGAGGCAGAGGGAGGAACAGAACTTGGCTTTGCCAAGCCACCTGTTCTTCCTGTGTGGTATGATCAGGTGGCTCAAATTTCCCATAGGACCCTAGGGAGGCACGGAGAGTCATGGAGTTGAGTCAGCAAGCTTGTTACAGGGTCTGCTGCAGCAAGGGGGAGGGACAGAGACAGGACGGAGACCATGGAGCACACTGGAGGAGAGGCCTTGGCAAAATCTGAGGTGTCTGAGATAAGACTGAATAGGTAGCAAGCGCTCCAGGCCCTTGAGAAGCTGAGGAGGATGGAGGGAGAGAAAGACCTAGAGTTGCCCACTTGCCGCCTTCAGCAACAGAGGACAGGCCAGCCCCCAAGCATAGGAACTGTTGCTCGTGGTAATAGCAGTGGCCATCCAGGGTGGAAGAGACCAGGGATGATCTGAGGGTACCCTGTAGGTACACAGCCCTCATTCCATGCTGTTGTCTCAGACCTTCCTTCCAGACACTAATTTCAAGAGGAGCAGGAGAAGAGGACCTAAACATAAAGACTTGAGTCAAGTTTACCTACAGAAATCTAAACAGTGATCTCAGCCAACCAGTAACATTATTGCATTAGGCTAGAAGTGTAGCAGACTGGATTAGAATTTAGCCCCTCACCCAACTGCCCAATGGATGGAGACTCATGAATAGTTAAACCCAAGAGAGTCTAAGAGGAAATGAAATGTATTTCTTTACACATCAGAATTGGCATGTCATTCTGCAACCCCCCTCACATGTAAAATGAGGATGACACCATGTACCTCCTGAGGTGGTTGAGTAGAATGCAGATGGAATCTCACCCCTCTGTAAAGCAGTAGGTGAGTAGGGCATAATTAATATGGTGGCTTGACTTCAGTATCCTGCACTTGCTGATGAGTGGGTCTTCATGCTGTCCTTGGATGGGAAGATGGTGAAGGGACCCAAGAGCACATCTTGCCCCTAAACAGATTGTCACATTTGCCACCCTGGACCCTCCTCCTCCCATCACCCATATTTGCTACTGTATTACCTACATCTTTCCTTTCATAGCACATCAGAATGCTATCTGTGCATTTTTATTTGTTTATCTTGCATTTCTGGAAGTGTCAGATCTGTGCTTTGCTACAGGGCTCCTGACTTTTGGCTGAGAGCCCTTTAAAGGACCCAGTCTGTCTTCCATGAATATGTCTTCCATATGTCTGGGAGTTGTGTCCATGTGACCAACCTAGACACACACAATTTTATTAAAGATCATGATAAGAAGACCTCATTTCTTTAAAAATTTTTCATGTTTATTTGTTTTTGAGACAGAGAGAGAGAGAGAGAGAGAGAGAGAGAGAGAGAGAGAGAGAGGGAGAAAGAGCAAGTGAGCATGAGCAGGGGAGGGGCAGAGAGAGAGACACACAGACACACAGAACTCAAAGCAGGCTTCAGGCTCCACATTGTCAGCACAGAGCCCAATGTGGGGCTTGAACTCACAAGCTGTGATGTTATGACCTGAGCTGAAGTCGGATGCTTCACAGACTGAGTCCCCCAAGTGCTCTGAGAAGACCCCCATTCCTTGAACTCTGTCAGTGAGAGGGCTCATTTAGCACCTTCTCTGTTCATGGGAGCTTTTCACCATGCTCTCCTCGAAGCTTCATTGTTATAATGGCAGGAAATTGGAAAAAAATTCTCATGCCCAAAATGCTGTGCTCATTACAGACCAGATAGAGCTGCTAAAGAAGGGTGTCTGTGGAAGAGAAGGTTGCAGGAAAGAGGCAGGGGGGTAGGGAGGGGAGGACCGGCATCATGATGGAGAAAAGAGAAGACAGAGATGATGGAAGAGCCATGGAGAGAGCAGAGAGGAGAGACACAGCATGGGGAAGGTACACAGAGAGGAGAGAGGGCAGAAGAGAGAAGAGACACCAGGAAGGGAGAAGAGGAAGCAAAGGCAGAGACCCATGAAGGATATCCAAACTCAGAAGACATAAGCTAATTTTTAAATAGTGTATTAGTTACTTTTTTCCAATAATGTATTTGATATACTTTTCTGCCATCTCCAGACACCTTTTAAGTTGAAGTATCTTCATACTTAAAGCATTGGATTAAAGTGTTAATCTAAAAAGTTCAAATAAACACACTGTTTTCCTTGTATTCTCAGACCTTTTGTAGTACACTGGCGCCTTGGGAAGAGAGAGGGTCAAGATGGGAGGAGAGAGGCCAGGAGGGGAATAAGATAAAGAAGCAGATTCCTGAACAAAGGAAGCTACAAAAAGAGCCTCTGATGTGCTAATACTGAGGCAAAGATATATAGCAGCCTACAGCTCACCCTCGGCAGCGAGGAACTCTGGAGGCCCAGGCTGGGACATCCTAGAAGAGCATTGGCCAAATGGCATCCCTGAGTGAGGATTTTTAGGCAGAAGTGGATTTGGATTGGGAGGTAGTTCTCTTTTAAAGAACAGATTGCAGGAGTTCTTTCCAGTGCATGAATCTGAAGAAAGGATAAGGAAATCTGGTTTTCTCACTTGTTTGTGCTGTAAGCCCTGGAGATGTTATGGATTGAAATTCTCACTCCTAAATTTCATATGTGGGAGCCTTAAGGTCAGATGAGGTTATAAAAGTAGGGTGTGAATCCCATATGACTGTTGTCCTTGAAAGAAGAGGAAGAGACACCTAGATCTCTCTCTGTGTCTGTGCACAGAGGAAAAGTCCTGTAAGGATAGAGCCCAAGGCAGCCAATCTGCATACCAGGAAGAGATTCTCACCAGAAACTGAATCTGCCAGCACCTTGATCTGGGACTTCTAGCTTTTAGACCTGTGAGAAAATTGTTTTCTGTTGTTTATGCCAACCAGTCCATGGTATTTTCTTATGGCAGCCTGAGCTTGCCAATAGAGAAAGAATGGAGTTTCATTAGAATTTGTCAAGTACCTTTATTTATAGGCATTGAAATTTACACCCATACCTTGCAAATAGTAGTGTGTTGCAAAAGATGAATAAATAGGTTTTTTTTTACCAGTTTACACTAAGCTAATGATAATGTAATAACAGCCACATTAATAATGTATGAGATAATGATAAGCTATGCAAGTGTTGGTTGACTTTACATTTGAACCTCATAGAAACTCAAGAGATAAATCTGTATTATACTTACTTTTAAAGATGGGCAAATAGTCCTATACGTTTAGAGCTTCAGTTTCCTGTAGGACCCTTAACCGGTAGGTGTCAGCGCTATACTCATACCCATGTCTTCTGACTCCCTCCAGTGCTCTCTTCAGCCAGAGAGTCTTCTTGGGGAAGAAGTTAGAACTCACTTGTTGGAGTTTCTGCTTTTTTAGAATCTTTCTGGAAAATGTATTTCTTCAGGGCTCATGTGCTCATAGCCAGGAATTTTCGGCAATGATTTTTAGTATCACAATATGTTCTGGTCTACTAATGGGGTGCAGGGGATGGGGAAGCATCCATCCATCCATAATGCATGAGGAGTGGTCAGAGGGGGCCAGAAGAGGCAAAAGCAAAGCCCCTTTGGAAACAGGGACACCATGTGAACCATTGAAAGTTACATTGCATAGGGAGGAGGATTGTCAAAGTCCTGGCATTTGACAGAAATCCAATAGTGGAGCTTTGAGTCAGGATAATTTAGAAGTTCAGGGCAAGAAGGATAAAAAAATGCCATTTGATACAGGAAAATGTCTCTGACCCAGACATTAAAATAAAATTAGCATATACTGCATGTTGGGAATGTAGGGTTCTTTAAAAGAAAGGGAATTTGGGCAATAATTAGTGACTTCGCTTTATGCAAAAGGAAAATTCACCATATAATAATAGAAAGTCTTCTCTCTTTGACTCCTGAGTGTGCAATTTCAAGATAGATTTATTAAGCACCTGTCTACCATAGCATTGGCCAAATCTACAGGGCATCCTTGTATTGGCTTTCTTTCCTTCTTCCTCTTCTCTTTTGTTTACCTCCTGTCCTTTATCCCTCTTTTCTAGAATTACTTCCTAAATAAACTTACTTACATTTAAGACTTAGTCTTGGGTTTTGCCTTTGGGGCAACCCTGGCTAAGAGAATTGGTTATGGGAAGGTTCCTAGAATGTAGACCTTCAGGATGAGTTTTGGGATTTGATCACCAGGATCTGCTGGATTAAAGTCACTAGCTCCCAAGCAGGGGTGGGGGGAATCACTTCTACCATAAGACACAGCAAGGTTTCAACTAACTTCAGACAAAGCTTCTGACTTCAAACAGTTGGTGAGGCTAGAAAACACGCTGGCTACTTTGGGCTCCTCTATCATTGGACCAACAGGCAAAGAAGAGGGTTGCTGTACTGGTGGGAGCAATGGACCCTAATAACTAAGAGGAGCTAAGGTTGCTGTCACAGAATAGAGGTAGGGACACATTTGTCAGGAACCTGAAGGAATCTGTCTTCAATGCATGATGATTATGGTGAGCCAACAATCAAAGCAAACCATGTGTGGGAGCAGCTGATGGCTTAGCCCCCTTAGGGATGATATCCTGAGAGAGTTTACCAGGAAGGCAGCTAGGCCAGCTGAAGGGTTGGCTGGGAGTGAGGGAGATGATGAATACTAATTAAGGCTTGGGACAGCTTTAAGGGTGAGGACCTAGCTTTTCTCACTTACAGGATGCATTGTAGGGGGCTCCTTAGGAGTCCTGGAAGGATCAAGTGTCAGTCTCCCACAGTGGTCACAGGATGGATCATTATGCATTCGCCCATTAGTCTTCCCTCTGTGTGTCTCACCTGCCCTGGTCCTAACTCCTACTTGCCAGAAGCATTTTCTCAAATGAACTACCTGCATGCTAGCCTTTGTTTGAGTATCTACCTTTGGGGGGGAATTCAGGGAAAGACAATGTAGTTTTGAAATTGCCTTCTGGTTGTATTAGGTAATTAATCTTAGCAATACTGTATTAAGTAAATAATATATTATTAGATTTTTATTTGTTGCAGTGTACTGGAGACTTTTCTTTGTGAGACTTTGAATTATTCATATTTATTATTGTGCTCATAGTTTAAAAAAAATTTATTTAAAAAAATTTTTCCTGCAGTCTATTCTTATCATCAAAATTTTGCTGTCCTATGTTTGGTTCTCATAATGATGATATTTGAGAACTCTCAAAAGGGATACTAATTAGATGGCTGATGCCAGGATGAGTGAGCAATCTATTATATCTTTTATAATCTTTCATAGTCGCTGCATATTTTTTCCCAGTGTGTTGCTTACTTTCTAAATAACTGTATTTTTTAAAAAAACATATTGGCATTATATTTTAATGTTTAATAGGCGACAGTTAAGGAGAGTAAACTATATAAATTAAAATAAGTACTATCTCCTAAAACTGTAATTGTAACTGGAAAGGTATATTTTTGGTATAACATTCCACAAAAAAAAGAGAATATGAGAACTTTTCATGAAAAAAATGAGAATATAACATTCCATGAAAAAAAAGATAATATGAGAAAAGAGAATATTCGGTTGAATAACAATAACCATGAAAAAGGACTGACAGTGACTTTTCCAAGATGGTAACAGAGTATTCTAGTCTTGGGCTCAAGGACAAAAATATTTTTAAAATCTTCTATAATGCTGTTATATTTCTTAAAAATATTTCTTAGAAAAGATAGAAGCTAAATACACACAAGTTTTGGTGTCAAATGAACTGATGGGATCTGAATCTTACTGTGCTTGTGTTTTTCCATGCAAAACACAGGGTTTTGTTCTTTAATTTGGAGAAAGTCACACTTTATTAATAATAACAACCTAATCTCTTGAGGGATTGCTGAGCAACAGCACAGGGCTATGGAATGCTGGGCTCTCTCCTGCTTTCAGGATATTTGGAGAACATTTTCCTGGAAGCTTTCATTCAGTGGCCTCCTCAAACACATCTAACTTACCGGAGCTTAAAGACTTACATTTGTAAAAGCCATTAGTGTCGATTAATGTAGACAAATGATTGAAATTGGGACATTGGGAGGTGCAACTCCACACCTTGTACCATTTATGGGCAGGAAATGAGGAACAATTAGGTTGGTGAGGCTGGAAAACACCCCACTAGCCCTGCCTGCATGGGGTCAGCTTCAGGAAAGCTCAGTGGGTATATAATGGGTGAAGAGCTGAGGCCAGGGCAGAGACCCATGGGAACAACAGACAGCGCTGTTGGCAAAAGCAGGTTTCTCCTCTCAGCCCCAACCTCCCCCCTGCCCCATGTTTAATGTTTCTGATAATAATGACAACTTAGATTTGAGCTCTTACAACTACCTTGGAAGTATACTTACTCAGTTGTTGGTTCACACCTCCATTTATATATTTTTTTCTACCAGTAAATATTTTCTGAGTACTTAGTCTATTCAAGGGATCCCAGTTGTGAATGGGGTGTAATCTCTGCCTTTATGGAGATGATAGTCTAGGCACTTTTCATAGTGTGACAGCATATGGAGGCTGTAGGGGATCATGGAGGAGACTTAAATCTAGTTTTAGATACTATGGGAGGCTTTTCAGAGGAGGTGAGGTGCAAAGTAAGACCTGATGGATGAATATTAATCCTTATTTAAAAAACTAGAAAACAGATATAGAGAGCTGAACCACAAAACAGCAAAGAGGAAGCCACTTCATGGCTTGGATATATTTAGTTCTAAGGGCAAAGTAACGTAAATGACTGTTTCTCATGGGAATTGATCCATTTATATATCCAACACTTTTTGAATTAAAAAAATTTTTTTTGATTGTAATACTTTTAAACAATTATATTTAGTACTGTTTGCTTACGTAGGCTAGAAAAATGGATGGTTTTTAATTTTCTTAAAATTCACTCAAACATACACTTTTGACACTTTGCTTAGCCCTAAGGGGCACACCCCAAATTCTACAGTGTCCTTGTGCTCCAGGGACTCAGTCTGGTGGACAAGGCTGGGACAAGGAACAGGATCTCTTAAGTTGTGCTCTGGGAGATAAGAGAGTAAGACACTCTTCTGGTTTGGTATAGAGGTATGATTGAGAGATCGGAGCGGACCTACTAAGGAGACACAGAATTGAGGAAGGCCTTAAAATAGGAGGAGAGGGGGCATCATTCTTACAAGCAAGCTTTCCTGTAGCATGCTAACCACCTTGTGATGCCACATTTTGAGTGTGATTTTGAACGTGGTGCTTGACCGTGATGGTGTGCCATTTCTATTGAGTTTTCTTCCTCCCACCTTTATCTTTTCCAATACCCATTTTCCTATCAGCCAGCTCATGTGAATGCTTACCTTGTTTGCTGTTCAAACTTGGGTTTGGACTGGAAACATTGATGACTCAACTCACTGAAGCATATGGTAGATTAGATAACACTTAAAAATATTCTGAGCAAGGATATAACACAGGGATCACTGGTTCAAGAGCACAAAACACAGAGAAGTATCTAAGCCCAGGGCAACAGGGGAATCAGAGCCCTGATGATGCACTTGAGAGTTCATGACTTTTATTTAAGTTGGGAAAACTATTATTCAGCCCCAGTAGATTATGGCCAGGTTGGAATACATGTTCAGAGTTACTAGACATTCTGATTTTCTAAGAGAAGGTAGAAATATACATCTTTTGTGTGTAACCTAAAACATTTTAAATTTTGGCAATAAATCAGTAAATTCAAAATACACTATACAAAGCAATTAGAATTAAAACAATCTACAGATTGTTTTCTGCTTATAAGCCAATGGTTTGCAGCTGCTCACCCAATAATAATTACTAAACTAAACTTACTAAGCACATTCCTAAGTGCCTTATTCATATAACTCATTTAATTCTCACTATAAACCTTTGGAAGCAGGGGTGGTGATGACAATAATGCTCATTTACAAATGAAGAAATGAGACACAGAGAAGTTAAATAATTTCCCAAGAATACCCAGCTAGCAAACAACAGACTCAGCATTCAATTCATAGCAATCTGCTTCCAGGAATTGTGTTCATAAACATTATACTATACTGCTTCTCAAGATGAATGCCTTTTATAGAAAATCTCCTTGACAATTATTTGAGGTGCTCAGGGAACTTTTATCTGATCTTAATTTTATTTCAGATGGCAGAAGTGTAGGGGATTAAAATTTAGAGTCTTCAATAAATCCACAGAGAATCTTACTTATTCCAGTTAATTTCTTAGTAGCACAAAACTATAGTGCCGAGATCAAAGGGCTTTGGAAACACAGACTCAGGTTTGAATTCTTGCTCTTCCAGTTACTGGCTGTCTGTGTCTTGGTTTCCTTACTTTAACAAGGAAGATGAAAAATACCCTGCAGTTTTATCACAAGGACTAGAAATAACACATGAAAAATATGTGGCTCAACATAAGTGCTTGTTAAATTATAGACATTGTAATGACAATGATAATTTTGGTCAGGCATTTAACTAGTAAATTTAAGGCACTATGTTGTAGGGAGTCAAATAGCAATCCCATAGAATTCTTACTGTGAGAACAGAGAGGGGTCAAGTCATCAAGTAGAGGAGATGAAACAGTTTTATAAATTGTGATAATTTAACACAAAGTATCAAAAAGCAGTACATGGCTGAGGGTGATATAAGAGGGAGAGATTACTATCCATTGGAGGAGATCAGTGAAGACTTAGAGAATGTGATATTTGAGCTGGTTTTTTGAAAGGTGAGAAAGCTTTGGGCCAGTTGGTTGCCCCTCTTTGAGGTTAGGGAATCACAGATGATGACGATAGCATGAGCAAAGGCACCAAAATGAGACATATTGGCACTCTGAATGTGGAAATAAATAACTGCTTGGCTGACTGGAAGTAGAGAGCAGGGTATGTGGAAAAGACAGTGGCTGTAGAGATTTCTGTAGGACCATTCTTCAAGTTCAACCAACAGGTAGAAGTGTTGTTTCTCTGTGAGTAAGCCAGAGAAGGTCTGTGTGTGCATATTCTCGGGGCTGTAAAGGGGAAGCAGAGGGGACAGCTGGCAAGCATGCAAAATAGAGAGAAAGAACTTAATTTCCTGTTCAATCAAGGTTCTGACTTGTAGAGAAGGAATTCCAGTTGGAAACCCAGATGTCCTCATATAAAAGCAGGGGGAAGATGTGCGAAATCAGAAGAAGTCTATAAAACAAGTTGAAAATTGGGAGTTGTGGAGGTATCCACTCAAAAGAACCATTTGAAATCAATTGGCTCAACCTAAACCTTCAAGACTTTCTTATGTACAGATGGAATGTTCATATGGAAAGTTCTTCTTCATAGTAAAGACTGTGTTTGAATCAGAAAAGCAGTGTTATAAGGTAGGGAAAAGGCTAGCTACAGAGTCATTCATCTTGGGGTCCAAAGTCTGGGTCTTTGCCTGACTAACTGTAAGAACTCAAATGAGTCATCTGTCTCTCAGCTCCCATCTCTATATCCATAAAATGAAGATTATAATAGTTATTATTTTTAATTATATCACAATCAAACTTTTGATGAAGAGATGTTTAAATGAGATTTGGGTGTAATAATGCTGGTGTAGTATTGCCTACACTATGGTGTAAACTCCTTGTCCCTTCTCATTGGTCAGTAGTCTTAACATGGGGTCACTGACTGGTAGAACCTCTTGACGTACATCCATCACTCCCTTCCAAGTGCCTCTGGGTTGCATCTCAATTCTGCATCCTCCCAATGTATCCTTTCAAATTTCACCCAACTATGATTAAGGACTGGCACATAGAGGGAAAAGCATCATGGTGCAAGGGAAATAACTGGAGCCAGACACTGTAGGTTCTTAAGGCTGGGTCTACCAGTAATAGAATGAGTGGCCTTGGACACATTACCTTTTTTTTTTTTTTGAGAGACAAAAACAGCATGAGCAAGGGAGGGTCAGAGAGAGAGGGAGACACAGAATCTGAAGCAGGTTCTGGGCTCTGAGCTAGATGTTAGCACAGAGCCCGACATGGGGCTCAAACCCACGAACCGTGAGATCATGATCTGAGCCGAAGCCGGAAGCTGGACGCTTAACCGACTGAGCCACCCAGGTGCCCCCACTTTACCTTTTTGAGCCTCAACCTCCTCATCTAAAAAAGGAGGTGAAGAAATGAGACAACCTGTTTAGAAGTCTTTGGTACAGGCCAGGTATTTTGTGTATGTTTGATGAATGATAGGGAAGGAAAGAAGAAAACCAAGCGATCCTTGGCCATCAGGGGTGCTGAACACTGGCTGTTTCAGCATAGCAGAAGGTGGTGGAGGTGGGGCATAAGGCGATGCCTTATGTATACCTTCAGTATCAGGCGATGACAGTCCTCTTGTGCCCTTGCTGACAAAATAAGAGGATTTGTTTCTCCTGTGACCTACATATATTTAAGCCATGCAGGTTCCCAGCTAGAGACCAGAACTATTTATTCTTCCTCAGCCACCTCCTGTATTTTTCATATTTGTACCTTTGTCCAGTGTGTGCCTTCCCCCTAATACTCTTCTCTTCTATATTGGACTGTCCTGTCTCTTTTGCTGTACCCTGGAGCTGTAAGTTGAGTCTTATTTTTATCATGTCTCCTGTGCTCTTCCCACATCATCCACAGCAATGTCATGTATGGGGTAAGTTCTCAGGACTTTTTCCCTTAGGCAATGGATAAGGAAAGAGATGTCAAGATTTGGAAGAGAATTTAGTTACTCTTTCTAGTCCAAGGCTGCCACTTCCTAAACTGAGATCCACAAACTACAGATGGAGTTCTGTGAACCACTTGACAGTATAGGTGAAACGTGTGAAATCTAAATGTCCATTTTTTCTAGATGGAGTATTCATAGCTTTTCTCATGTTTTCAAAGCAGAACATGATCCACACAGTGTTTAGAACCTACCCTTTTATTTTATAAAGGAAGCCCAAAGAAAAGTAAATATTTTGGCTAAAGTAATATATATGATACTAATGGAGCCATGAGGAGAAACAAGGCTTACTGGTTTTCCTCCCAAAACTCTTGACAAGTGTATTCTCATTCATTCATTCATTCATTCACTCACTTACTCAACTATTTCTTATATGGTGACTCTTTACTCTTCACTGTTGCAGATGTGAGCTTAGACCATTGAACTAAACCTTCATAGAGCTTACATTCTAGAGGAGACAGTAAACAAACAGTAGAACCCATCCTGTATCAGAAAGTGATTAGTGCCAGAGAGAAAAACAGTGGCAGGAAAGGGGAAGGGATATGCAGGTTAAGGCTCAGGGAACTCATATCTGATTCTAATTTTGTTTCAGATGGTAGGAGTGTGGGGGATTAAAGTTTAGAGTCTTCAGTAAATTCACAGAGCACCTCGCATATTCCAAGTTAATTTCTTAGTAGCACTATAGTGCCGAGATGAAGTGGCCTTGGAAGCACAGATTCAGAGAGTCTCTCTGGAATGGAGACTTTTGAGCTATCAGTAAATTACAGTCAGTTCTTATTATTTGTGAAGTTATGTTCTATAAAGTCACTGTGAATACCAAATTAGCGAATACTGAGTCATTGCCCCCCGGGGGTAATACAGCGTTAGGTTTCTGTGAGCTGCTGTTCACAACACCTTTGTCAACATATCAGTTCATAATCTGGCTGTGTGGGTAAAGACACTCTTTAATATATATTATTGAATCATTAACATTGAACTCACACCTAATAGCATTATAACTCACACCCAAATGAAGCTTATCTAACACACACATTTTATCTATATGCACATCCCAGCCCTCCTTCCCTTAGGAACACTAGACCATACTCTGGCACTATTTTAAACAGTGAAATCACCAACAGAATGCACACAACTGTGGAAAACATGGCACTATTAGGCCACGTTAGCAAACAGGCAGATTTGCAAATATAGACTCCATAAATAATGAGGATGGACTATAGTTGGGTTGCTGGGAAATGAGGTTTCTTGGAAGACTGATTGACTCCCACACATTTCCAAACTCTCTGCTTAGTGTTCTTCATTGGTTTAAATTCTGTGCTTATTCTGAATGTTTCTTCCCTATGTGCTGTGGTATAAGATTTTTCTCTAAATCCACTCAAAAGCTACTGAGTGGGAAAAAGGAAAGAGTGAGAAAAGCCAGACGCAGAAGCAGAGAAACTTTTCCATCCAGGAGTTTTGTTCAAGCAGACAGCCTGCCTGTGTTTCCTGTAGACTTATAATGTGAGGGGCCCAATTTTAGCCACTGTGCAGGGGTAAAGTGTGACTTCTTTCCACTGTAAATCCCTCCTCCTCTCCTCACCCCAACTCCTCGTGCCCAGGGATACGGTCCAAAAACATTGCAGAATTTCTTTTCTGATTTGTGACTTGTGTGAAAGAGCATAATGCCTCTAATTAGGTGATTTTAATCAGAAGGTTAAGAGCAATTTTATGTTGTCTTTAAACCAGAATCCCACCCCCCCCTCCCCGCCCCTGGGCAACGCAATTCCAATTTTTTAATGAAAATCATTGGAAACAGGAAATTTTGAGAAAGGCAGTGAGTTATGGAAAACAGGGCTCAGCAAAGCAGCTTGGCCATGCTACAAGAACTTTTTGAGTGGAGTGATTGTATCTAAGTCACGGACTGGGGAGGGGAAGAAACTCAGGGGCTAGACCGAGCTCTTCTCTGACTCCCTGTGTGACCTTGGGCAAGTTTCTCCCTCTCTGTGCTTCCGTTTCTTTTTTCTTCTTTTTTATTTTTTAAATTTACATGGTATGTTTATTTGTTAAGTTAAATGGAGAAATTTAAAATCAAATATGCACGGTTAGATCTGCCTTTCTTTCGACTTAACAGATCTTTTAGTGAATCAGGTTTTATATCAATCAAAGAAGTCACCTATTTTTTATTAATTTTTTGACAAGGTAAATGATATAAACTCTTAAGAGTACACCTAGCAATTCTTTTCTTTTTTTCATTTACTTAAATTCAGGTGGTTAACATACAGTGTAGTCTTGGCTTCAGGAGTAGGGCGCAGTGATTCATCTCTGACATATGACACCCGGTGCTCTTTCCGAAAAGTGCTCTCCTTCATGCCCATCACCCATTTAGCTCATCCTCTGACCCACCTCCCTTCCAGCAAGCCTCAGTTTGTTCTCTGTACTTAAGAGTCTCTTATGGTTTGCCTCCCTCTCTGTTTTTAATCTTATTTTTCCTCTCCTTGCCCTATGTTCATCTATTTTGTTTCTTAAATTCCACATATGACTGCATGATTATTTGGCTTTCTCTGACCTACTTATTTTACTTCGCATAATACCCTCTAGTTTCAGCCATGCTTTCACAAATGACAAGATTTCATCCTTGTTGATCACTGAGTAATATTCCATTGTGTGTGTGTGTGTGTGTGTGTGTGTGTGTGTGTGTGTGTGTGTACACCGCATCTTCTTTACATTCATCAGTTGATGGACATTTTCTGTGCCTCCATTTCTTTTTTAAATTATTTTTTACCACTTTTATTTATTTTTGAGAGACAGAGCATGAATGGGGGAGGGTCAGAGAGAGAGGGAGATACAGAATCTGAAGCAGGCTCCAGGCTCTGAGCCAGCTGTCAGCACAGAGCCCGACATGGGTCTCAAACTCATGAACCGTGAGATCATGACCTGAGCCGAAGTCAGATGCTTAACTGACTGAGCCACTCAGGCTCCCTTGTGCCTACATTTCTTAATTGGGAAATGGGAAGCTGGATACTCTACCAGGTAACTCCCAGCCTTAATATTCTGGGACATTGGAAAGATAAAATCAATCTAATAGTGCTCTTTATCTGTCTGTATCCATTCATTCCATATTTTGAAGTATGTTTTGATGCCTATTTTGCCTCTAAGAAAATTTTGCTGAGATTAAAACATTTTAGAGTATTTTAGAGTTTTTAGAATTTTAGAATTTGTAGTTTTGAAGTCATCGTCGATGTGTACGATTGTACTTACATAGCCATGGTTTTCTTTGTAAGGAAATCTACATTTCTTAGTACAGGAGCGTGTATGATCCAATTCTTCCCCATTAGTTTAGACTCCAGTCTCCGCACCTTCACTCCCACCCTTTATCATTATTCACTCTTGTCAAACCCTGCGGAATTTCTTCAGTTCCTTCTCCATATGGGGCCTGCTCACTTTTCCTCTCTCTTTGCCTTCTCCCACCTGTCCTTTTAGGAAGGGCATGTTTGTTCAGATTTTTAAAATCTGTTCGTATCTCCTGCATGAAGCCTTTCAGGACTTTGCCAGGTCTGTCTGACTTTCCCTACCCCATACCATTGGAGAGGTCTAGCAAAGTGCTGATAATTCTGATAAACTTATTTATTTGAACACTCATCTTTGCTAAACTGTGAACCCCTCACACACATATGTCTACTTCCTTAATACCTAAAAAAGTGTTTGACACCTTGTACTCAGGAATTTTGAGGAAGGAAGAATGAATAAATAAATCTAAAAAAAGGAACACATGTGGAAAATTTAAGCATGATTACCCCAAATTACATGCCATACTCTACTGTGCGTTAGCCATGGGTACCAAGAATGTGGACCTACTATTGCTAGATCTTCCTAGTTTTAAAGAAAGTCAAAAATAAAGTAACAAAAACAATACTCCCTGAATTTTTATGTAAAATATCACAGTCTTTTAATATTTGCAATTCATTTAAAATTGTTTAAAAGTGACCTGGCAAATATGAACCTCCAGATGTACAGCCTTTGACCCAAGATAAAAATCCATATTCCTGTGTATATAACCCATGCTTTTCCAAACTGGTATTTGCATGCCTCTATTGTCAACTTTATTTTTACCCACTCTTGGCAATCAGTTTCAGTTCCTACCATTCTTTGACAACAGCTCATGCTTCTATGCTGTAAGACCATTGCATTTACTTTTCCTCTTATGGATCTTTTATTCTCCAATTGGAGAAATTGTTTTATATTTCAATATCAGGTCTTCATATCTTACCTATCTCCTGTGAACCCTTCTACTCCAGAGAAAGAGAGATTCTTTCTCTCTAGGATTTAGAACTGAAGGGAGGACTTCTGTTATTGTTCTTGCTACCCTCTATTACAGATATTTGTTGGTGAGATCTTCTAGAGCATTTTTTAATTTATATATTTGTTTTAATGTATTTGCTTTCCCTACTGTGCCAGACACTTTGTTATGTTAAGGAATCAGAAATGAAATCAATATTGTCCTGGTTTCCAAGGAGCTCACAATCTAATAAAAAAAAGGGGGTGGGTTTGGGGGACTATGTTTGTCTCTGAATCTCTAGCACCTTGCACCAAATAATAGAGGCTCAATAGATTTAATTAAATGAGTCAAATACACAATGCTAATTTTCTGAGCATTTATGATGAACAGTGCACTCTGAGGGAAGCAAAAAAAAAGTGTCATCTGGTGTATTGCACATGATAAGTATTACATAAGTATTTGAAAACATGGATAAGGCATGATGTTTCCCCTGGAGTTTTATGATCTGCTTGGGAATATCTATGTCTGTATCCATATATGAATGGGAAATAATGATTGCATTTGAAGTCCCTCATAGAAAGTAGATTGTAAGTGTTGCAGATGTTTAACGTAATGAAAAGTAATCATGAAGTGGGGTAGTTAAGAAAGTCTTCAGTAAGGGCATGGGCTCTGAGCTGTGAATTAAAGGATTAATAGGATTGGCTGGGGGTGGAGGGACAGGCATGGAGGAGATGATGTTTATGAGTGTAGGTGGGGATGTAGGAATAGCTAAGACTTTTTTTGGTTGTGAGTAAAGGGGAAGCTTAGAAGGGAACTAATGCTTAATGAGCACCTCTTCAGGGCCATGCATGATCATATGCTTGTCACACACAATTATTTCATGTCCCTCCCCTATCCAGCCTGTAAGCTCATGAGGACAGGGACCTTTTCTACTTGCCCGTCACTCTGTCACCATACTAAATGTATCTTGTACATTGTAGATCCTCATAAATATTTGTTAATAAGGGGTGAAGGACCCTATAAAGTAGACATTGCTGTTCCCATTTTACAAATTCAGAAAAGGGCAATGACTTGCCAAATGTCCAGGCCAATAGTTAAGGTGACCACATCATCAGCATCTTCTAGGAAATTGTGAGGAAAGAAAATTCTTCAGACCTATGGAATCATAAATCCTGGTGGAACTGATCCATGAGAAAGTTTGGGACCTTCCCCTTCAGGATAGAATGTGATTTTTCAGTCTTCTGTGAGGCGGTGTGGCATAGCAGTGAGTGTGGGCTTTGGTGTTGGACTACCTGTACTCAAATTCTTCATCACTGGGGTGCTGGGTGGCTCAGTGGGTTAAGCCTCCAACTCTTGGTTTTGGCTCAGGTTGTGATCTCACAGTTCACATGATGGAGCCCCACGTTGGGATCTGTGATAACATTGTGGAGACTGCTTGATATTCTCTCTCTCTCTCTCTCTCTCTCTCTCTCTCTCTCTTTCTCTCTGCCCCTCCCCTGCTCAGGGTCGCTCTCTCTCTCTCTCTCTCTCTCTCTCTCTCTCAAAACAAATAAGAAACATTTTAAAAATCTTTAAAAAATTCTTCATCATTGACTATCTTTGTGACCTCAGACAAGTCTCCTTTTTATCTGCCCCTCTCTCTGTTTCTTGGCTTCTTAAACTGTAAGTGGATGATGTAATTGCTCCCTCAGGGAGTTTTTGTGAAGATTCAGTAAGATAGTATGAGTAAGACATTTATCATGTCTGGTATGTAATTAGTCTTCAATAAGTATTAGCCACTATAATTATTCTTCATGTTAATATTATCAGTGGTTTTAGAAAATACTGCAGCTTGGCTCACTCAACACCCACATCACCCCCTTCCAAGGGTGTCTTCTTACCCTGGCTGGAAATCTAAACACTTCATCTGCCAGACATCCTTCAGCTAAGGTGTAATCTTTCACCTACTTTATGCTAAACAAACACACTGATGTTGTGGAAGGAAGAAGAGGCAAGGAGAAAAGACATCCCACTAGGGTTAATGAATCTTCCGGAAAGGAAAAATGAGAGATGTTTGGTTCTTTGGGCGAAGTCGAGGCAGAACACTAGTGTCCAGGGTTAGCAGCATGAGCCCCACTTTGGCAGGGGACACAGCAGGGATTCTGCGCATCTCGCTCCTCAAGGTGTGGATCACAGACCAGCACAGGCATCACCAGACAGCTTGGTTGCAAAGCAGAATCTTGGGCCATGCCATAGACCTATAGAATCGGAATCCAGATCCCAGGAGATTTATGTACATATTCTAGTTTGAGAAACACTCACTGGAGTTCTATGAACTGTACTTAGGGTGCAGTTAGACACCTTTACCAGCCACATGTTAACGTTTAACATTTAGTTATATAACACTGTTTTTGTAAAACTCTTTCTGTTCAAATTAGCTAGTATGGATTCTATTAATCTGCAACTGGAAGTTTGACCATAGAGCCACAGAAATCTTCTTTTTGGGGGAGATTAGCACGTGACACTTTGGAAAGCATTTTTGTAAAACTAACAGGGAATAAAAGGCCACTTACGTAACACAGGCCCAGATTTTCGAGGTACATCCGTTTTTTTCTCTTGAATCTGTTGCTCATAAAGGCGAAAGGAGCTTTGCATTAGCAAGTGTAAAAATCCTCAGCTGACAGGACTGGCTTGTGTTTCAAACAATCTGGAAAATTTCAGAGGAGGCACTAATTTGTGTCCATGCATTTTGGGTAAACATTTATTTCTCCTTACAGAAACCTTACTTCATATGTGCATGTTGTCTTGGTTAGTTCTAGGAAGATGCTGAGGTCATATGTTAGAAACTGACCCAAGCCAGTTGGGTTAAACACACATCTTGGAAATTTTTTTTTTTTTTGGTCGAGAAGAGTAGGTTCAAAGAATTTGGGTGGGAGACTTTTAGCTGTCTCCTCAGAACCTTGCCACCAGGTCATTCTCAAAGCTAATCTCAGACCAAATTCCTTCTTACATGTAAACATTTGTTAAAAACCAAATACATCATTAGCAAGCGGACACCAATGAGTTCATCATACATGTGTTTTCTAAAGTTGATGAAGTTCCAGCTCTTTGCCTTTTCAGAAAGATTTTGTAAACCCAATTTTGAATAAAATGTGGCTTCCCAGGCAAACATGGCAACTTTCCAAAGGCAGTGTTCTGTGACCCTTAAAGCCAGTACCAACCATCCAGGGTGAAAGGTGGAGATATTCTCTTTAAGAGAGTATATCCTACAGACTTTGCTGGAGTCTTAAATCCTGTGTATGCAATGCAAAAATGCAGGAGTATGGGGGAATCTCTATTTTAGCCAATTTTTATGCATTTTATCAATGGGAGCCCGTTTCTAGCATTTGTCTTGCTAATTATTCAACTCTCAGTTTCATAAATTAAAAGCATTTATGGCATTCACTTTGCTAAATAACAAAGCTTTGGAACTGAATGACAGCTATTGCTATGGTAAACTTCTTCCGGACTACAGCCTTTCTGGTGGAATACCAGCCAACCAACTTTGCAGTATTTATGCTTCATAAAAATGTTTGTGGAGGCTCCTGAGTTGTAGCTTTTGACCTTAGGAATGCCCACCTGATTTCACATAATTTATGGTGGGTAAATTATAGACAGTTTAAAAATATGGAGGTGGATTTGTTTGGACGGAGCTCTAGATTAACAGGGAAACCAAGTTTGAGTCTTCATAATGAGTTTATCAATTCACTCTTTAACTCATTGAATAGTGAGCCTCTGCTAGAAACTGACGCCCAATGTTGGACTTAAGGAGGGTGTAGAAGAGAATATGCAATGACAACAATATGGCAGATACCACAGCAGGTGAGCCCCAGGTGCTGTTGTCATCAATAATGGGTGGGGATTAAAGGGGTGCAGTGAAGTGGTTGATGTCCCTGAGGAAGTGACTTCCCTGAGAAATCGACATCTCAGGTGAATTTTAAGGATGAGTAGAAGGTGGCCAGTCCATATAGGAAGACAAAGGAGGGCGGTGGTAATATTTAATTAATGACAGTGTGGTTTGAAATCCATTTTAATGATGGCGAGACCAATAAGATGACATGCTTTACCTTTCCTCATCTCTCGTACTGTGCTCCATTTTGGGGTAGAAAAGAATGAAAGGAGTTTGGATGGTTATACACCATGTGCTGGAGCTAATTGCATTAGACTCAGAAAATCAGAGAATCATAGAATTGTAACTGCCATTTTGAAGATTCTTCTCTAGGAATGAACCTTTTTTGTTCTTTATCATCACTGAATGAGTTTTTCCCCTTTTAGGAGGAAGTAAAGGAAAGGTTTCCATAGCATTTTGTTGTTGTATTTGTTTTTACTTATTTAAGAGATCTAGGTCCTTGTACCTTGTGCCATGTATTTCTCCGAATCTCTCTTCAAGTTCTTGTTCTGCCACTTAACTTAGTAACTGGACAAAATGATTCAACTTTCTAAGCCCCTGAACAGGTCATTATATTGATCTTATTTATTATGAGTTAAATAATTTATGAATGCCTAGTCCAGAGCTTGTTTGACTAACAGCACAATATATTGATAATCACAGTCATGTGGTATTGTTAGTGATATTGATAACAACATTTTTAAATTATCACTTTCTGTTGTCATACTACTACACCGGTGAGACTGACTTATGGTGGTGGGATTGGCCTAGGCCAGGAGTCACTGAACTGGTGATCCATTCTGGCTCTTGAACTTTCTTTTAGTTTTGAAACTAAACTTAAAAAATCATCTTTATGTGAGTGTTGCTCAGTTTGGCAGCTCCACATGAAGATGCTATTTGGCATAAATCTTAGTGCTGCCTCACTTTCCTCACAAGTGCACTTAATACCCTTCCCCCCACCCACCTCCTTCTCCCAGTTGTGGGCATCCTTCCTCCAGGTTGATCCTTTCCCCTGACTTTCAGTGCTCAGGTCCAGGGTGTCTCACTCAAGAATTTCTACTCTATCTGTAGATAGTAAAGAAGGATCCACCTTTCTCTATCATGGAAAGAGCACAGGCTTCAAAGTCTGAAAACCTAGCAGCCAGTCTTGGCTCTGAATAAACAGTGTGGCCTCGGGCAAGTCATTTCATGCCTCTGAGCTTCTAGTTCCTGGGTTGTAGGGTGGGTATGGAATATGCATTTCAAGAATTGTTAAAATGGAGGGAGATGGTGCATGTAAGGAATTTCATACAGTGTTGGTACATAGTTGATGCTCAGGAAATAAGTGGCTGATATTATTTTTTATTGTTTTTATTATATATTTCTCTAATACTAGCTGGTCTTCTGACTAATTGAAAAAAATGAGTGTGCTTTTTTTTCCCCTTTGAAGTTGGGAAGAAGAAATGGTGACCTATGTATGCTTTTTGATCTTCCATTGGCTCGTTTGCTAGTTTTCTTGGATTCTTAGCATCTCCATAGAGATTAGACCCCACCTCCTTAATGCGTGGTGTCAGAGGCATGAGACCTAGCATTTAGGTAGGCTTGACTTATTAAGTTTACTTTTTAAAGTTTTATTAAATCCATTTTTTTAAAATTTTATTTTAGTAAGCTCTGCACCACACATGGGGCTTGATCTCAGAACCCCGAGATCAAGAGTTTCATCCTCCACCAAGTGAGCCAGCCAGGCACTCAATAAATGCATTTTGAAAACAAAACCAAGCTATGCAATACATGAGGGTGGGTAGGACCTAGAACTAGAACAGAGCTGGTCCTTGAGAGGCAATTGGGTCTAGGGTTTAGGATGTTATCAAAAGTGAGTTTAAAAGTGCAACTGACTTAAACTGTCAGAACCAACAGCAGCAACATGCCTTGAGGTTACTCCTTCCTTCCTCCCACACTGGGGGCTGGGGCGGTGAAGGCAAGGAGGAGAGGTGGGGGTGGGAGTACATTTTAACACAGAAAGGACAGAGCAGACCCAAGTCCTCAGAGGAGAGAGGAAGGCTTGGCCTTAATTAATTCCTTCCTTCTGAGGAACTGGAGGCCTTGGAGAGGAGCAATAAGAGAAAGAAACCCTGGAAACAGCTAGAAAGACACCATGGCTCTGGGAACTAAATGGAGACAGAGAGCAATTTAAGGGTGAGGTGGCCAAGAACATCCCAGAAGGAACAGAACGGGGACTTGCCCTGACCACAAACTTAAGGGAACATGGGTACTTTCCTCTAGCCTTGTTTTCCCTACCACCTCATGTAACATATTTGCGTACAGATTGTGTTGCTCACAGAAATTCTAAGTCACACATACAATTACTTTTGCAGGCTGTTGACTTTTCACAGGACTTAGAAAGGAAGGGTAGAAGGAAGGCAGAATGGATAAGGGACAGTCACCCACCCATGGTTCAGTTAACTCATTCTCCACTGGCAGCTTAGATGCCAGACAGCACTAAAGTAAGAGCAGATACTAGGTGTTACTATATTTCAGGTTCCTTCTTGGGAACTTTATAAATGTTGTTGTTAGTAGCCTCATAATAACCATATGTAATGGGAATTACTATTCCCATTTGTAGAAATAGAATTCCTGAGACTCACGGACTTGCATAGAGTCACACTACTAGCAAATGGCCTAAACTCTCCTTCCAAAGCCATTGTCCCTTTCCCCTCCTCATGCTGCATTTGGAGTCCAGTCTTTAGAGACACAGGGTCCCTTTCACTATCAGAGAGTGATAGACAATCTGGTATAACCTTTACTTGGCAGCTGTTTCAAAGAATGATGCCAGACTTTTTTGTCCAGAGGAACCCCTCTCTGTTGTTTAGCTGTTCCTCTCTCTTTCTCCTCCTCATTTTCTCTTTCCTCTCCCCACTTGTAGCCCAGGAGAATTTTAAGGAAAATGAAATCCATATGTTTTTTATTCATTTGCACTTAACTCATCAAAATATGATTTTGAGAGAGAGTAGATTTGCAGAGAAGTAAATTTTAAAGCCCTTTCTCCCTGGAAAACAGGATGTCTACTCTGGCCAAAATCATAAAAAGTTCGAACTTCAAGTGTTAGGATTCAGTACAGTACATAGAAATAACATGATTTGAGGGAGCTGTAATTTTAGACTAACACTTTGCTGCAAGCCAAGTGCAGGAGGATGTGTACACATGTTAGTGTTATCTGATGAAGATGTAGAGGTGCCCAGTTGGGTAAATATCTTCCATTGCCATCATCATCATCATAAAGGATATTGACATTGTGGGCAAAATAACATTCCTATTTTAGGATTGGAAAGAATGTCAGAAGTCACCTCACTCCATATTCTTTTTATGGGTTAGGAAACTGGGCCCCAGTAAGATCTGGGGCTGTGCTCTGATCCCAGAGCTGGTCCCAACCTCCTGCATATCGGACTCTCCATTCATGGTTCTTTTCCGTGGCTTGCTATAAAACAAAAACAAAAACAAAAAACCCACATGACATTGCCTTTTATCTCTCCAAAATAATATCATGTTTTTCATGGGTATTTTTAAAATTTTAATTCCCGTGTAGTTAACCTACAGTGTTATATTAGTTTCAGGTGTACAATATAGTGATTCAACACTTCCATACATTACTCAGTGCTTATCAAGAGAAGTGAACTCTTGATCCTTTTCCCCTGTTTCCCCCATCTCTTTCACCTACCACCTCTCTTGTAACCACCAGTTTATTCTTTGTATTTGAGTCTGTTTCTTGGCTTGTCTCTCTCTCTTTTTTCCCTTTTGCTTATTTGTTTTGTTTCTTAAATTCCACAAATGAATGAATTCATATGGTGTTTGTCTTTCTCAGACTGATGTGTTTCACTTAGCATTTTACTCTTTAGTTCCATCCATGTCATTGCAAATAGCAAGATCTCATTCTTTTTTTTTGACTGAATAATATTCCATTATATGTATCTCCATCTTCTTTATCTACTCATCTGTCCATAGGCACCTAGGCTGCTTCCATAATTTCGCTATTGTAAATAATGCTGCTGTGAACATAGGGGTGCATATATCCCTTTGAATTAATGGTTTTGTATTTTGGGGGGTAAATATCCAGTAGTGTGATTACTGGGTCCCAGTATAATCCTATTTTTAAATTTTTGAGGAATCTTCATACTCCTTTGCACAGTGGCTGCACCAGTTCACATTCCCACAAACAGGGCATGAGGATTCCTTTTTTTCCACCCCTTGTTGTCGCTTATGCTGTTGACTTTAGTCACTCTGACAGGTGTGAGGTAGTATATCATTGTAGTTTTGATTTGCATTTCCTTGATGATGTGTGATGTTGAGCATTTTTTCATGTGTCTGTTATACATCTGGATGTCTTCCTTGGAGAAATGCCTGTTCATTTCTTCTGCCCACTTTTTAAAAATTTTTATTTATTTTGAGAGAGAGAGGGAAACATAGAATCTCAAGAAGTCTCCATGCTGCAAGCTCAGAGCCAGATGCAGGGCTCAAACTCACAGACTGTGAGATCACAATCTGGGCTGAAGTCAAGAGTCAGACACTTAACTGACAGCCCCCCAGCCACCCCTCTTCTGCCCATTTTATAATTGGATTATTTGTTTTGGGGTATTGAGTTATATCAGTTCTTTATATATTTTGGATGCTAACCCTTTATTGGATGTCTCATTTACAAATATCTTCTCCCATTTCATAGGTTGCCCTTTAGTTTTTTTTATTGTTTCCCTCGCTATGCAGAAGATTTTTATTTTGATATAGTCCCATAGTTTATTTTTGCTTCTGTTTCCCTTGCCTCAGGAGAAATATCTAGAAAAATATTGCTATGGCCAATGTGAAAGACATTACTACCTGTGCTCTTTTCTAGGATTTTTATGGTTTTAGGTTTCACATTTAGGTCTTTGATCCATTTTGAATTTATTTTTGTATATGGCAAAATAACACCATCTTTGTTTCAGATGTTGAACTAAAAATTTTTAAAATAAATGGTATTTCCTGTCTCTAGGGTGAAAGAAAAAAAATCTCAGATTGTATATCAGCATTAAGAAATGACCCTAATTCACCTGAGATAAATGACACTTGAACTTCACTCACAACTTCACTCACCTACCATCATAGGTGGTAGTAAATATTCCTTTACAGATGAAAGGTAGGAAACTAGTAGACAAAAATAGCCAGTCAGGTACCTTATATAGGTTTCTTTAATAATAGCAACAATATTAATAATTAATAGTTCAGAGGGTATTGCACATTATTTGTGGGTAAGGGTTTATGGTCAGAGTCAAATCTATGTAATTAACCATATGATCTTACTCAAGGAACAGCTATGTTAATCTAGGCAAATTAAGCCTCAGTATAAGCACCTTTACAATGGGACTGATAGCAATGCTCACCTCACAGAGTGTTGTGGAAATCCTGCATGGCACACGAGCCCTGCCTCCACTGTGCACAGCAGGACATACTGATGGTGACGGGGTTGAGTGCTTTCAAGGTACCAGGTGCCTTCTTGAGCAATTTACAGTTGTTTATCTCATTCTTCGTTTTTACATTTATTTAAGTTTTTACTCCAGAGAGAGAGAGAGCGAGCAAGCACACAAGCTGGGGAGAGGGGCAAAGGGAGAGATAGAGAGAGAAAGAGCCAGAGAGGAAAGAGAGACAGAGAGAGAATGAATATGAAGCAGGTTTCATGCTCAGCACAGAGGCCAGCATGGGGATTGATCCCATGATTCTGGGATCCTGACCAGAGCCGAAATCAAGAGTCAGATGCTTACCTGAGGGAGATACCCAGGTGCTCCATTTATCTCTTTCTTGACCACAACACTGTCAGCCAGACATTATTGAATACTATCTTCATTTTACAGGTGAGAAATCTGGTTTAGAGAGATTCATAAGGAACAGGTTAAGAAGAATAGAGGCTCTAACCCAAACCTGACTTCATAGCATGTCTCTTTAATCACTCAACTATTTTACTATTAAGATAATTAGATAGTTTCATGTAGATGTCACAATCCCCTTAGGATTGAGTATTTTTCTCTCCATCTTATAGATGAAAAAAAGTGCTGCTTACAGAGTTTAATACTTGGCCAAGCTCACGAGGTTATCATGTGGCAAAGTGAAAACCAAGACCCCTGTTTTCAGATCCCAAGTTCTGTGCTCCTTCTAGTGTGTCCTGTTGCCTCTTAGGGAAAGTTTGATCAAAACATGGAGTCCTGGAAAAGCTGATTAAGAAAACAAAAAATTCCAGAGATTGGTTGGGGTTTGGGAACTGGATAGAGTCCTGGAAAAGCATGAGCGCAGATCTGCTGTGCTTACATCTTCCTGACCTGTCGAGTCCTGTGAAGCTATTTATTAACTCTGCTCCCTGTCCTGTCCTCTGGCTTAAACAACGAGGCTTTTTGAATTCCAGCAGTTTATGTAAATTCAATCTTTCCAAGCAGATTGGAGTGGCTTCTCTATTCAGGCTGCCTTGTCTAGACCAGTCCTTTGGGGTAGGCTGCTCCTGAGGGCCCCGGGGTGCATGGCAGCCCTTGACACATGAACTTGTCTCACTGCAACTCTCCCTTACAAGGACGTCAGAAAACCTTATCTCCCCATCACTTCCACCCTTGGATTCGGATTCATTCTTACTAGGAGCTGGGAAAGAGAAAGAAAGGGTTCTCACTTTGTGCCTTTCAAAAGGGTTTTTCATTAGGTTTAATGAAATCTGTATTTCCTAAATGTTTGTTCAGTATCAGGCCAGTGCTAAGGGCTAAAGAGGCAGAGATAAATAAGTGCAAGTGGGTGTTTTTGTGTGTTTTCTTTTTTGTTTCTTTTATCCCTTTCTTAACCAGAATCCAGTCAGAAAAACAGGACCCAGCCAGGAAGTTTTAATGGGAGGATTGATCATGGTGAACTGGTGACAGACTTGTTAGAAGAGATAAAAAGTCAAATGGGGGCGGCAAGGCCACCTAGAGTTTAAGAACCTAAGAGAGAGTTGCTTGCATAACTAGGGTGGTAGGCACCACAGGAAACGGCTTTGGCAGACCCTAGCCAGGGGAGCACTGAATAGGAACTGGGTACAGAGAAAGAAGCGCTGTGGTGGAAGGAAAGGCCAACATGGTTGGCGACACCGCTGGAGCAGAAAGAGAAGGGTGGAAATAGCCTGGCATCTCCACTCCTCTCACTCGCCCACCATCCATCAGTGCCTCCCATTGCCAAGCGGAACTGAAGCCAGTTGGTGAGGGGAACCTGGGAATTAGAGTTCTGCAGGGTCAGCTCCCTGCGCTGCAAGGCCCTACCAGGTGGGTGGTGGATAGTGCAGGCCTCTCCAACTCCTCCTTCCTCTCTTCTCCATCCCTGCCACCTTGAGTCCCTTGCCCTTTATATCATGGGATGATGAAGCAGCGTGATTGGGTAGAAAGGTTTGCTCCAGCTCTAAGTGCAAATCTTTCAGCTGCCCCCACCATCAAATCTGAATATGTTACCATGCACACATAGTTCTCTTTGATTTCATCCTTTTTGCCATTCCTGTCTTATCTTTCCCCAATTCCTGACTACTGCCTGCCTCCTAAGAAACCAAGATCCATGAATTTCCTTTCTCTTGCTTCCTTTCCTTTGGCCAGTTTGCTCGCTATGGATGTGTGGATATTGCCCTCTTTACATAGCATTTAGTCATCCAATAGATATTTTCCCAGGTTCTCTCTTGTATCAGAATCTGTGAGAAAAGCAGAGGTAAGACATGGTCCTTGCTCTGAGAGTGATTCTGGTGCCTTCCTCCCTCATGGAGGATTGGACAGGATATTTACACAAAGAGAAAGAAGAGACAGAGGAGAGCACAACTTGAGTCTCCAGGGTATTTCAAAGATTAAGGTAGGAAATCAGGTTCAACTGTCAGTTTTGACAGATAGGTACAGACCAGAGATTAGAGATTAAGCTAGAGGTAAGAGGGTAGATCATTGATGAGACCAAAAAAAGAGATGCTGAAAGGACTTGTAATACATAGACTGGAATTAGTTTGAGTTCTTCTTAATTGACCTAGCTACACGATGAGCTGATCTGGTTTAAAGACATAGATTGGCCTTGCCATTTACAGAGTGGTAGAGATTGTCTGAGCATGCATATTCCTTTAAGCCAGGTGTTGACCAACTTTTTCTAAATGGACAAGAGTAAATGTTGTAGGCTTCACTGGAAACGTGGTCTCTGTTACAACTACTCAGCTTTGCCATTCCAAGAGTGGCCATAGACAGTACATAAACAAATGGGTGTGTCTGGGTTCCATTAAAAGTATTTCTACAAAAATAGGCATTGGTCCTTGGACCAATTTCTTCTAAGTCCTCAGACCTGTCTCTGCATCTCAACTGACACTACACATAGGTGAGGCTTTGACAGTCTTACATCGATGTCTGACTCAGTCTTGGGGCCTTGTCTTCATTCATTTTGCACTATGTCACCCCGTCTCCCCCCGGTTCCTGACCTTCTTCACTTCTCACCTCACCATCAATTAATTTTTTTTTTTTTTAGTTAATGGTTTTGCCGCATTCCTTAGAGCTGATGTTCAACACTACCTCTCCAGTGTTGACATCCTTCTTCCTATTTTGGAAATTCCTCTACCATTAACTCCAGCTACATTTATTGAACTTGTACTAAGCATCCAGAATTAAGCCAGGTGCTTTATGTTTATTTTATCTATATGAAACAAGTCAGTATTTACATTAACTACATTAAGATAGCTATTACTACTTTAATTCAACAAATGATGAACTTGAAGCTGAGAAGTTACTTTATCCAACAATATAGCCAGTGAATGGCATAGCTGGAATTTTAAATCATGTATATTTAAATAAAAAGCACCCTTTTTCCCCTCTATCAATATACTACCAAACCACATCTAAATTTCTAAGAAATGTTTATTTATTTATTTTGAGAGAGACAGAGAAGAAGAGAGAATCCAAAGCAGGCTCTGCACTACCAGTGCAGAGACCAAAATGGGGCTTGAACTCATGAACTATGAGATCATGACCTGAGCTGAAGTCCAGAGTTGGATGCTTAACTGACTGAGCCACCCAGGGGGCCCCCATATCTTTTTTATGGGATCACAAGAATTTGACATTAGGATTGATGTGGTTCCTTTGCTGTTATCAAGAATGGAGTATGAAGAGAGACATTTTGGTATAAATGAGGTAGCAGGGAGCTGGGAGTCATGCCTCTGGGCTCCGTCCCGGTCCCATCAGGAGCTAGCTGCATGACATTGCTCCTGTAGGATGACTCCCCCTTTAGCCCTGTATCCTCTGCTATTTATCCTTTCTTAATTTCTGTTGGAGGAATAAGTTTGCCTTAATGCTCACAATGCTGCTACTGTATTTAGAAATTTTGCAGAACTATTCACTTAGGAGTTGTCTTTAGGATTCTAACATATGTACCTAAATTTCTAATATTTTAATAAAATCTAATGTTAATCAGTGTCTACATTCTGCTCCCAAAAGAGATATGAACCTGAGCATGTTTTAACATCTGTCTGCTAACACCCTGCTCTAACCACCATGATTTTGTTACCTAATTTTGTAATTCCAGCTTATTTTAAACATTTGTGTGAATATTGTCATTCTTATCATTATTCATATCATATTTAATATTTATTTAGATTTCCCAGTTAGCCAAATTTTTATTTTTCTTACACTTCTTTTTTTAAATTATTAATAGTTATTACCAAGTTGGTTTCCATGTAACACCTAGTGGCTTCCCCACAAGTGCCCCCCTCCATGACCATCACTCCTCTTTCCTCTTCCCCCCTCCCTCTTCAGCCCTCAGTTCGTTCTCAGCATTCAGAGGTCTCTCATGATTTGCCTCACTCCCTCTCCCCAGCTCTTTCCCTCCCCTTTCCCCTTCCCATGGTCTCCTGTTAGGTTTCTCCTGTTAGACGTATGAGTGACAACAAATGATATCTGTCCTTCTCCGCCTGACTTATTTTGCTTAGATGACTCCCTCGAGGTCCATCCATTTTGCTACAAATGGCCAGATTTCATTTTTATTATTGCCATGTAGTACTCCATTGTGTAGATAAACCATATCTTCTTGATCCATTCATCAGGTGATGGACATTGAGGCTCTTTCCATGATGTGGCTATTGTTGACAGTGCCACTATGAACATTGGGATACACGTGCCCCTACGCATCAGGACTTCTGTATCCCTTGGGTAGATCCCCAGCTGTGCTATTGCTGGGTCATAGGGGAGTTCTATTGTTAATTTTTTGAGGAAACTCCACAGTGTTTTCCAGAGCGGCTGCACCAGTTTGCATTCCCACCAACAGTGTAGGAAGGTGCCCTGTTCTCCACATCCTCGCCAGCATCTATAGTCTCTTGATTTGTTCATTTCAGCCACTCTGACTGGTGTGAGGTGGTATCTCAGTTATACTTCTTATATCTACTCCTTTCTAATAGTTTTTTTTCCATTAGCCAAGTTTCATAGATAGGAAGGTGGGTATGGAGTAGTATGTTGGTGGTTACTTTGTTATTTTTATATCTACTTTTAAAAACCATCCTTTTTTAAATCATTGTTATTCTTTCCTTTAATTCTTAGAACATTTATAACATATTTTTACATACCTTTGTAGATCACAATAGTACCTCCAGTCCTCATATTTTAATTTTTCTATTTTGAAGGGTTTGTGATTCTTCTTCCATGCATTGATTTGTGTTTTGCAAATGTACTTTAGAACCTCATCTTCTATGTGAGTGAAATTATGCAGGTGTTCCTCCCATACTTGCACGAGGGTGTGAGCTTCCCATCTGGATTATCACCTGAGCATCATCTCTGACCTTTCTAAACTCTTTACTGCATCTTAGAGTAAAGTGTGAGAATCCTTACATTTCCCCGCATCCTTTGGGAAGGCTTTGACAACGAGGAGCACCCACATGAGGATCAGAGAGTGAGAAAGCTGCTCTTCAGCCATATGTGCTGCATAAGTGCACCACAGCCCATGGTTTCCAGATAGCCTCTTGAACAATGCTTGAGCACAGTGTTGCAAAGGAGCAGGTGTAACTTTTTTAGACTTTCTTGGCATATAAGGTGCCTTTTACAACTTTCTTCCTCTTTTTTTACTTCTCTTTATATATATAAAAAAATCCTTAGATAGCTGGCAGTACAGTAATGGACTATGATCCAGGTTTGGTGTTCTGACTCCCGCTCTGCAGAATTCCCACTCCAGGCAACTGGGCTCACTGGGGGCAGTCCGCCTGCTGTCCTGCTCTTTCAGACCCTGAAAGCTGGCAGTGGCCACACTGACCTTACTTCCCACACCCTTCCAAGGCTGTCGAAGAACCTAAATTCCCTAAGGTAGCATCTGGTTTCTTATTCAAAGCCTACAAGGTGCTTTGATGGTTGTCCTTGAGCGAGACACTGTAGAGGTCATTGCCTCTAAATTGGTGTCCATGCTGGTTTCTAGAATTTTGGTTTTCTACCTTGGTAAGACAAGTTGGGTCTGATCCTGGTGAGGCATAATTTCAGAACCCCCGTTTCATGCTGAGTTCCACACTTAGCCAGAGTAGGTAGGCTTGCTTCTGGCTCTGGCCTAGTGCTACATTTTAGAGATTTTCATATCCTGTTGCATAGACAGAAAGCCTTTTCCTCACTCTTTGTCCACACAGGGATCTTAGCTGCAGATCCCCATGGTGATGTGGGTCTTGACCCAGTCTTTTTACAGCATAACCATTGAAACTGTAGTTCCTGAGGCTTGTGTTGGGTTAACCCCCTCGGGACCAATTTACCTTCCACTTCCACTAAGCACTGGGGTTCCCTCTAAATTTCTGGCATAGGGAGATCTCCTTCCTTGCTTTGTAGTTGGCTTGTGTATACTTTAAGGAATGTTTTATCCAGAATTTCTCTGCATTTAATCTTTGGAAGGGGTAATTTTAGCATGTGCTTCATCTACCCTCTCGACCTGGAAGCCCAGCATGCACATCTGTGAAGGAAAGTTGTGTTTAATGATTCCCAAAGTCCCCTCAAGTGTTCTGCTGTTCTTAGTTGCTACATCTAGGCACATTGTCTTTATATATAAATATTGCTGCCAACACTCAAACACATGTGCTGGCCCAGTGGTTATTTATCATTGAAGGAAGACCATTAGTAGGAAGTTAAGCCAGCACACGTTTAATATTTGGCAAGGGAAAGGAGAAAAACAATGTGGCCAATATGTTGCATGCAATGATTGAATTCATCATGTTAACCAATGCCAGTGAATCCAAAAACTCATTCAGCACCAGCTATTGTTTACAAAGGTACCATTCATGGGGCGCCTGGGTGGCTCAGCTGGTTAAGCATCTGACTCTTGATTTTGGCTCAGGTCATGATCCCACAGTTCATGAGTTTGAGCCCCATGTCAGGCTCCACACTGACAGAGCCTGCTTGGGATTCTCTTTCTTTTTCTCTCTCTCTCTCCCTCTCCCTCTCTCTCTCTCTCTCTCTCTCTCTCAGCCCCTCCTTTGCTCTTACTATTTCTCTCTCTCTCAAAATAAATAAAGTAAATATTTAAACAAATAAACAAAGGTTCCATTCATTGAAGGCAAAGCAGTGTTAAATAGCACCACACAAGCCACACTTGATACCTGGGCTCTATGTTTCCATTTTCAGCAGCCCATAAGGAGGTGCTGAGAGGCTGTCCATAACAGTAATGTTCAGATGTCACACATTTTTCATCCCCTCAGTTGAAGAGCTAATCCTTTAATTAATCAATTCACCGTATATTAACTGAACTCTCACTCTGTGCCAGGCATAGGGTTTAGTGCCCAAGATACTGGAGTACATGAGAAAGTCACCATTCTACTCCTTACAGAGCACATGGTCCACAGGAGGAGACAGATATGGAACATATATTACAAAGATTGTTGAGTGAGACTAAAGATTAAGTAAAGTGTGACATGGGATTATACAGATCTACAGAAGGAGAGCTCAACTGATGTGGGCGGTTCTGCAAGGTGAATCTGCCCAAGTAAAGTTCAGACTGAGACTTGAAGTCTGAGTGTTCGTCAAGGAAAGGTATTCTCAGGCACATGGGAGGGCTGAGGAGGGGAACCTGGAGAGCTGGGTCCAGAAAAGGGTCTAAAATGGGAACAAAGACACCAGCTCTGAGAGGGGCTCATGAACACTTAGGGATTTGTAGTTTATCCCCAAGTCATTGGGAAATCATCCCTGAATTTTAGGTGGAGAAGTAATATGGTCATAAAATGGTCCCTGAGCTCCAGTGTGGAGAGTAGAGATGGGGAGGTGAATTAGAAGGCTTCTACGGTGGTCCAATTGACTGCTAATGATGTCATGATCAAGGTTCATGAAAGTGGGGAGGGAAAGAAGTAGGTAGATTTTTAGGAGATAAAATTTTTAGGAGAACTTGGAGCTTGAATAGATATGGGGTTTGAAAGAGAGAGAGCTTCTGATTTGAGCCACTGTGTAGATGGTGGTTCCATTTACTGGGAGAGAAAGGAGGGCAGGGAGAAAGTGAAACACACACACACCCAGATTGAAAAGGAGAGGGGAGGAGGGATGGGAGACAGAAGAAAGAAGGCTGAGCGATGGAAATGTCATTAGTGGAGCAGACACAACTTTGGAATTAGGGAGATCCAGTTTTTAAAAATAGGTTATATGGAAGTGATGAATCACTGCATTCTCCTCCTGAAACCAATACTATACTGTATGTTAACTAACTTGAATTTAAATAAATAAATAAGTAAATAAATAAAGTAGGTTCTGTCACTTTCCTGCTCTGTGCATTTAGACAAATTATTTAAATTTTCTGGGCCTTAAGTCCTCTATCTATAAAATGAAGATAATACCAGCTTTCAATGTAGTTATATGCCCAGTAAAGATTAAATGCACAATGACTGTCATCCAATAGGTGGTCAGTAAGTGATATTTCTCTCTTGTCCCCCATCTAGCCAATCTTTTCTGTCCAATTATTGGTTGAAAGAGTAGTACTGAGTGACAAGAATTCAAGCCTGGGGATCCAAAGACTAGAGCTATACTTACTAGTAAGTTGCTGTGTGACATTGGGTGAGTGGCCACCCCTCTCTGTGTCCGTGTCTTCCTCCGTTTCATGAGGGCATCAGTCTGCATGATTTCTAAAGCTTCTTCCAGTTTAATAAATAAGTGGTACTGCAGTCAGAATGTCTATAGATCTCAGAGGATCCTGTGCAGAAATCTCTCGTGGGCACAGGATGGGGGTGGAGGGAGATGGAAAGGGTGCAGAAAAATCTATGTGCCTTTGATTCAGAGCAACACGGATCCTCTTCTCAGCAAGCAGCTTTCCTTTCTCGACATCAGTGACATGCCAATTGCCTTGAAGTACTTGCACTTTGCTCTCCTTGTCAGATCTTACTGGTGAAAGATGTATGCATTGATTTCTCAAAACCAACAGCTTCATGGAATGGGTGTGCCTGGCAGAGAAACTCACATGAAAATGGGGATTGCCACAAAGCTGTATTTTCAGGATAGTACAGAGGAGCAAGAATCTGGTTTTCATTAGAAATGAGAATGTTTTCTTAGATGGTGCAGGCAGCCTTAAGTGTAATAGTCTAGAATGAGGGATCGATGTCTCCAGTGTATACTATCCTGGTCAGACCACAAATAGGGATCGTGTTTTAGAGCTGTCATGTATAAAACCTCTGACTCTGCAATCAGAAAATCCTGGGTTCAAAATGTGACACTATTATTTTCTGGCTGTTGTGACTCCGGAAAAATAATTTAACGAGTCTAAGACTCAGTTTCTCCATCTTAAAATAGGGTTAATAATTGCAACATTGCCCGCATAGGTTTCTTGTGAGGATTAAATAAGAGAGTGTAAGTAAAGGAAGTTATGCTGTGCTGTTGATGACTGAGCTTTGGCCCATAAAACATTCAAGACCCCATCTCTTGTGGAATCATTACAGTAACTGAAGGTGCTTGGCTGGGACATGAGGATGTTCAGAGCTTATGATCACAAGTTTTAAAAGACTAAAGAGCTATACTGAGGAGGAAAGCAGACTCAGAGATGGGGCTCGACCCCAGATGGAGAGTTGATTAGATAGCTTTTATTGGCGCTTTTGGGTCTGGGATTCTGGGACTCAATGGAAAGTCTAGAAATAAGCTGCTTTATTTGTTCCTCCATATTGTTAATATCTGTAGAACACACACCATCTTTGTCAGGTGCAGAAGGATGCAGAAATAAAAAAAGATAAGTCTTGGTCCTCTAGGAGCTCACGATCTGATCAGTCAGAGAAATCACTGGACAGAGAGAGTCAAAAGACCAGTTTCTATTATAAAATCCTGTATCAGATCCACATTCCAACATTACATTTTTTATGTTTATTTATTTTTGAGAGAGACAGAGCATGAGTGGGGGTGAGGCAGAGAGAGAGAGAGAGAGGGAGACACAGAATCTGAAACAGGCTCCAGGCTCTGAGCTGTCAGCACAGAACCTGACATGGGGCTCGAACCCACAGACTGTGAGATTATGACCTGAGCTCAAGTCAGATGCTTAACTGACTGATCCATATGCCCCTCCAGCATTAACTTTTTATGTAAGTCCCTTATCTTCCTGAAACCTTAGTTTCTTCTTCTATAAAATGGGGTTCACATTAGCCCTATAAATTTATAGTTATTTTGAGAATCAAATAAAGTAACAGAGGTGGGAAACATGTTGCACTTTGATGGAATAAGTGAGTGTTAGGTGCTGAGTGAGACTTTCTTTGATTTTCAAAGAATTACGGCTAAGACCGAAAGATGAAAACAAAGTGCTTTAAGTCTCCCGGATTCACATTTTAAGATGGAAAAGTGTCAAATTTGGGAGGCAGTGCCCTCTCAGGAGGGTTTGCTGAGAACACTAGCACCTCCTTCCCAGTCTCATAGCGGAAGAGAACTGGGGGAGAGAATGACACGCTTTAGGAAAGTTCCAGTTTCTTCCTTCAGCTCAAGTGTTTTCCCTTCTTGAGGCAAAGGGAAAAGAACCCAAGAAAAGCACTCCTAGAGACTGATGACGCTTAAGGGATGTCCCCTAAGCTGGGGACTGCTCACCCTAGTGGTGCTGAGTCAGTGACTCAGCAAAATGGCCCCTGCTGTCCCGTTGTGGAAATGTTGGAGCAAGATGGTGGAGTTGAATGCCAAAGGGTAGTCCCAAGGACATGTGAATTCTTGTTCATCAGGCAGTGACTGGGTTTGAGCTATTTTGCTGAAACTTCCTGAATACTTGGGAAGTAGGATACCCTAAGCAAGAGAGGGTGTCTGGGGTGCCTTTTGATAGGGTATTGAATGGGAGGAAAAGAGGTCCAGTGCAAACTAGTAATTTCAGGTCAGGATTCTTGTGGGAGTGCTTTCTGCCTACCTAGAGGGAACTGATGGCCAGTAGGCATGAGAGAAGTACCGCAATCCAATCACCACCTCTAGACCAGTCACGGAAGAAGGGACAGTGCGTCCTTTCCTGCTTCCTCCACCTCACCCCCAATATCAGATGGGAAGCATAGGGCCAAAGGAGAGTGAGGGGATATTTGTAAAAGTTGACCATAGCCCCTGTCCTCAAGGACCAGAGCCATTATCCAAACCTGTGTAGGGGGTGAGGAGGAAGGATTGCAATGAATATGAGACTAAGGCTTTAAAATGAATGACACTAGGGGACCCTGGGGCGCTCAGTCAGTTAAGCATCCGATTTCGGCCCAGGTCATGATCCCACACTTTGTGGGTTTGAGCTCTGCATCAGGCTCTGTGCAGGCAGCTCAGAGCCTGGAGACTGCTTCAGATTCTGTGTCTCCCTCTCTCTCTGCCCATCCCCTGCTTGCACTCTGTCTCTCTATCTCTGAAAAATAAAATAAACATTAAAAAAATGAAAATGAATGACACTATCTTTAAACTTGGAATGAGGTTCTCTTAGTAACAGAGTAACCAAAAGCTGGGGCGACTTGCTGAGGTGCGAAGTAGGGAGCTTGAATCCTACCCTAGAGGGGGATTTAGTGAAAGAGAGTTGGCAAATGTTAGCATAAGAATAAAACTCTTTCAGGTTTGCTCCTCAACACACAGAAGACACCTCACTAAAGTACTTGGGCTGAAAATGGCTTAACAAATGGCAAGGTCCTCCAGCCATTCTGTTGCTCACTGCAGAGATCTCTGTTAGTTAGGATCCCAGAAGGCAGCAGATGGCTTACACCAAGATGGGGTGTAATAATAGGATTGTTTACAATGATGTGCTCAGAACCTATGGAAGTCAAGAAGTGATGGATCAGTGCTACAGGTCATTGTCAGCCGGGAGCCTTGACCACCGCAGACCCAAAGGGTCAGGAGAGAACTTGAAGATTCGAGGCATGGAAATGGTTCCTGCAGAAGGTAGGGCCTTTGATGAAGGATGGAACCATCCCAGGACAATGTAGCAGAGAACTTGCCGACCTTGCCTTTTCAGGTCCACCTTCCAGGGCAGAGCAGAAATGGAGGAGGTATGGGTGTGGAGGGCAAATGGAGGATGGCCTGCATGTCTGTCAGCTTTTCCCTCTAGCCATCCATGCTATCTTGAGTGACGCAAGTAGAAAACCATCATTCCCTGACACCATTCTGCCCACATTCCAGCTCTAGGTAAATACCATCCATTTAACTGCGTGTGTCAGATATAGTGCTTTTGGGAGGCCTGGAGACATTCTCCAGGAACTAGTGAAAGGGAGGCATATTAATATATCAGTAGCCTTTACCCCTCACCTAGTAGGCTCTAGAATTAGTATTTGCGTTATTCTAAATCTCAGAGGGCTGTGACTTGGTGGCAATCCCAGGCATCTTGTTTCTAACTTCTGCAAGCCCCTTGAGGTTGATCATACCTTTCTATGCCCCCTTTTGCCAGTCTGTTAGGTAGGTGGACTTGGCCTAGTGGTTAGGAGAGGAGAGCTTTCCCTGTATACCAAAAAGGGACAGACCTGGTGTTTGCTCCTTCTCTATCCCCAAATGCCTTGTCCTTGGCAGAATTCCTGGATTTTCCTAAGGTCAGGTAGCACCCAGTAGCGTGATTTGGAAAAAATAGATACTGAATAAATATTTGTTGAATAGAAAGTAGCAGAGCTAGGTCTGTCTGGGTCCAAAGCAGCTTTCTTTTTTTTCCCCTACAGAATGTTTCATTTGAGGCAATTTCCTGTCAGAGCTCTGTCAGAGGCCATCAAAAGTTGCTTGCGTAAGAGCAGAGTGCTCCAGACTGTGCCTCAGGTCAGCCCCGCCTAGATCAGTAAGGTTTATGTAAGGTGGTTTTATATAAGCTAGATTTGTGTAAGGAGACTCAAACAAGATAGGGCTCAGCACCTGGGAGAGATCCAGAAGGTTCTGAAAGTGCTTGTGTTCTTTGATTTACGTGTTGTGGCATTCCTGCAGAAATTACAAACCCCATCGAAGGTGCTTCCCAGTTGATTTTCAGAATTCTCCCCCAAATCCTGGAATAAAACTGGTGAGACTCCTACTTGACAGGTGAGGACACAGAGACTCAGAGAACCAGAATCACTTGTATAATCGTGTCAGAATGCCCTCTCAAGTTCATTTGATTTGAAAGGACCTTTCTCTATGCCACATTTTACTTATGCTCTGGTTAATCAGATCAGCCCAACTCCCTGGGGTGGAATTCCCAAGACTTCAAGAGAAATCTTAATAGTCCAAATGTGTTAGCTTCCCTACTACGTGTTTATAATTATTGTTGAAGTTGCTTGAGTCTGAAGAGTGTTTATTCATTTGAAGACCTGAATCTGTCTCAGAAAGGAATTAGTGTCTCTTCTAGATCCTGCAGGTTTCATCACTGGGGCAGATGACTATGACATAAGAGAGGACCCTTCCTTCCACCGTGGGCACTCAACTAGCCAGACCTCTAAACCTCTTAGCCAGAAGTACAGTAGATGTCCTCAGTACACCACCGCCCACTCCCATATCCCTTGTATCTTTTAGTGAAACTTAGCAGACTCCCAGTTACCAGTTTTGCATCTCTGTGTTTTGGGAGCTATAGAAGACCACCCTGGCCAGCATAGCAGGCTGGAAGTGCCTGGGGATTAAGTCCCAGTTCCCTATTGCAGTAGCTGACTTAGTAACACACCTCTTGTTGACCTATTCCTTCCTCTGTTTTTCTTCTCTGTTTATCTACCATTGTTGTCTGTACAACCCAAATAAACCTTTGTACTCAATTCCTTATCTCGAGGTCTGTTTCTGCAAAGTACCAAAACTAAGAGAGTAAGAGTCATGGTTTTGTGTCTGACTCCTGTTCTATGAGGGACAAGTCTAAACTTAAAGTAGAAAAATCGCTTTGGTTCTGGCGTCACATTCACATGGCATGGAAAACAACACACACCCTAGTCGCCCTGTAGTTGTTTCTGCCCAGGGAATTTCAACCTCTTAACAAAACAGTGTGGGCTAGGTTTTTTTCAATCATGTGATCTCTGGCTCTTTGTTCTTGCACAATCTGGCTTTGGAGACAATCACACACATTCATTCTGAATGCTCTTGCTGTCTCTCCTGCTGTTATTCCTCTAATGCTTTCATCAATAGCCCTACTTGATTTGGAAAAATCCAGACTTCTAAGTCTTAAAGCCATTTCATTGTTGCTGACACCAGTCCCTTGCTCGGGCTCTAATGCCTCACTTTCTTTGTTAGATAGGAGATTTTCTTATGATGCTGGAAGATGTCCTGGTAGATAAAATCTTAAAGGTATCTGGTTTCTATTAAAAGCAGGTCTATAGGATTAGAAGTTTCTAAATGCACAATTATGAAATGCACAACACCAGATGTAGTTGCCCACATCTTCTTTCATATTTCTCTTTTCCTGTTATTGCTTAGCTTCATGTTTGCATGGGGGAGGAAAACTTCGGAATCTTAAAGGGAACTGTCAGCTAATGTTCTGAAGAACACTCAGGCTACCATCTTTCACTTCCACGCCTCTTCCGAGGCTACCTCATCCTGAAATCCAGTTCTGCACAGCTTCGTTGATTGCAAAAGTTACAATGGACCCTGCCTGGCAGGTGGAGCATGGTATTCATCGGTCACGGTGACAGATACTATGTCCTTCCAAGGCAGGGGGCTATTTCAGAGGTCACACAAGTGGTAAACTAGTAGTTCTATTTATAAAGTAGATAAATTAGCAGATGACATCACAGAATCTCAGATGGTAGGAGGCCTGCAGGGTTAGGACCTGGGCTTGAATCTTAGCAACAGCTTGGTAAAAGCAGTGGCTCTTCACCTGTACCTGAACAAAGTAGAAATTTGTGAGTATTCTGGAACATTGTAGAAATTCTGGAAAGAGGATGAAGACAACCACACTGGGGCTGATATCATGGCTTCCTCGCCTTTATTTTGGAAATATGTCATCTTATGCTCAGAGACTCAGTGGAAACATTAGGCAGCGTGCCTATTTTTTATTAGAAGAAAATGTGACAATGTCATGAATAGCATAAATTCAATTTATTTAATATTATTGTTCATCCTTTGATCTTCCCCTCGATATATGTTTCTTGAGATCAAGTTTTAACCTTAACTAACTTTGTATTCTCAGCACCCAGCACAAAAATTGCTATGTGGTAGACACTGACTAAATCCAGTCTTTGTTGAATGAATGTTGAATAAGAAACCATTTATGACCATAGGACTTAACACAATGCTCTGGCTTGCAAACATGTGTTGAATGACAGAATTAAGTAGCATACAAAATATTGCGCAATGCAGGGACCTGGTTAGGAAATAAGATGTATTGTATTGTACATTGTACAATGTTGTACACATTGTATAGTTAGGAGTAGGCTTAACTACGAGAAAGGGAGGGAAATGGTTTTAATGTGGGGAAGGGTCTAGCAGAGGACAGCATTATTATTCTGACTAAAAGCAAGAGAGAAAGGGGGCAGAAACTTTTCTTTTTTCCCCAGTTCCCAGAGCCACTCAAGCCGTCATTGATTTCATATATTGCACAGAATAACCACTAAATGGAAACAGATCATCCTTATTTTGCAAATATGGAAACAGGTTAAGCAAGCTGGCTCTATCTCTCTGTAAGGCTGAGAACTTGGAATAAGTATCATCATTTACAGTTCCTCTTTTGGACCACCTAGTGTCTCATTCATTGGTTGTCTCCCTAAAGAGTACACACTTGAGAATACTTTTCCTGGAGTTTGCCCCAAGAACGTTACTGACATTAATGCAAATTCATCATGTGATTGAGGAATAAAAAGGGTGATAGGAGAAAATTAATTTCTCAGAGGAGGAGGTAATCTGGGGTAGTGGAGAGAATCGGGAAACTGGGTTTTATTCCTAGCTATGGCACTAGCTATGTGACCTTGGAAATAAATCAAGAAACCTCTCCAGACCTCAGTTTCTACATTCTCAAAAATCAGGAATCGTGGAAGTTATTCTCTGTTTTCTGATATTTTGAGTCTCTGTAAGATTCTTCAACTAAATTAGGGCACATAAAAGTATTAGATCTCGGGAACACTATCCAAGAACCATCAAGAGGGAAGTTAAGCCAAGTTCATAAGGCGATTTAATCCTTAGAAGCAAGACCCAGCCAATCACTGGACGGGCTGCGATTCCCTGTGCTATGTTTTCCTGCTTTTGTGCCAACCCCAAAATGCTAAGTCATTGCTTTTGCTAGAAGGATATTTTCTTATTGCATTCTGAGGATTTGAACAAATATTTTCATTTTGAGGAAAGCTTTGAGAACATTTTCAAATTGAAGGTTAGGCCTTCAGGATAAGAGGAGCTTCCAGACTGTAAAATGGAGCTCCCAGGTTTGAACTGACACTTGGAAGAAGGGATCAGCATTGCTGGGCTAAGCTAAGTCTGACACAGCCCCTTTCTTTTCACTGAGACTCAGATGGCTTTCAGCAAAGCCTGTGGGCACTGTGGTCACCATGGCGGTCTTTCATGAGAGGCAGACACTGACAAGGCATTTAGCTTCAGCCTCAGGACTGGTAACAAGCTGAGGCCAATGAGTTGGCCACCTACATGGAAAACTACTAGACCTGCTTCCTCCCTTACTCCCCTTTTGCAGGGATGCCTGCTTGAAATTCCATGTCTGGGTAACTCTCCCTTTCCTTCTGACTGTGGAGCTTTTTTCCAACGGCAGTTGCCCCGGAAAGGACAACATGCAAAAATACTAGGCTGCAAATTAAAATGTCACTTGCGATCACCCTATAAACCAACACACAAGATCTAGGCTCCTGTAATTTCTCTATCTCTTATGTTTCTAAGCACTTTCAAATACTTTGCTTTTCTTCACTCTGGATATCAGATGGGGAAAATGGAAGCTCTGAGGCTGTATGACCTCTCACTGCTGGGTGACAGGGGTCACATTTAAAACAGTTCTACCTATAATTGCGCTCCAAAAGCAGTTACTCATCTAGCTGTCATTTCATCATCTAGGTGATATTTTAGTGAAAAGAGAAAATAAGCTCTGTGTTCATATTCATTCACTTTCAAAAGTCATGTCAGGAATTGTATCTTCCATAAAGCCTTCCCAGAATACCCAGATTAGAGAGTCATCCTCTGACATACATTCCCATGGCACCCTGAACTTGGCTTTGTCACTTGCCAAAATATATGAATACTGAGTTTCTGTCTCTCTGGTGAAGGGACAGAGCTCCTGTGTCTCATTCGTAGTTTCCTAAAATGCCACCTTCTCAAGGAGACCAGCTTATTTGTAGTTTCATCTGAAATCCCACCCTATAATCTCTGATTTGTTTTCCCCATAGTATGTACGCTTTACGACATACTTAACTATTTATTTGCTTATTTCCTAGGGTTATTTTTATTGTCTGTCTCCCTCCTTCAGCTAGGCTCTAGGCTCTACGAAAGAGGTCTTTGTATGTTCACTGATGTATCTCAGAAACCTAAAACAGTGGCTGGTGTATAGTAGGCATTCAATAAATATTTGTTGAAAAAATAAATTGGGAAAAAGAAAACCTCTCTGCATCCTTCAGGTAGAATGTCAGATATTTATTATTCTTTTGAGGGTAAAGTTGGTAGACTAGATTAAGCCAAGGTTACAAAGCATGTTGATGCAATTGGGGAATAATGGTGACTGTATGGTTTTTAATAACATTGTTTGTTCCCATCTATTAGACCTTGAGTCTGGGGTAGGGATTTGACCCAGATAGTGTGAAGGAAAGACGATAGAGCAGTGACTTTGCCTAAGGCTTAATTAGCTACAAAAAATCCTTGGTGAATTGAGAGGACAAAGGGTCAAGGGAGATATTATTATAAGATTTCATTCAGAAGGAATTGATTAATCTTTTCAAGACTTTTCCACAGAGGACAACAGGAAGCCATCATGAGCAGGATACATACGCACAGAAGCATTTTCCACCAATCCTTTTAGAATCTCCAGGAAAAAGGAAAAAAAAAAAAAAAGCTTTCATGGCCAAATTGTGTTAGGAAATTTTGTGTATTTCACAATCTATTATAGCACAGGATTTGACATTTGATAGGATTTGAGGTGTCCTGCAATAAAGAATTTATTTAATTTTGTTTGACCCAGTTTTATTTGACCTCATAAGTCTGTTTTCTTTTCTTCTCTCTTTTTTTTTTAACATCTTGTATAAATACTCCTCTTTTTCTTGTGAAATCTTCCTTAAAACCCTCCTTCCCTCCCATCTATCCACATATGGCCTAAATCCCCCTAAATCAGTTCTAACTTCAGAAATAATCTGTCAGTGACTTCTGAGAGAATAATATCTCTGAGAAGGCCCCAAGCCAAATTATCACCAAAATCCAATAATTATTTATTGAAAAACTGCTTTAAATGAGGGCCCAGTCATAATCTCAGAGAACTTTCTACTTAATATTGGGAAGAGATACATATAGAAGTACCTCTGGTATATGGTAGAGGATAGCGAAGATTGTAAGTGAAATGCCACTAAAATAAACTCAGTTTAAAGATATGCATGTGTTTAGCAACATAGGGGCAATGAGAAGAGGAAAGAGGGTGAAATTGTCTACGGAAGAAGTTGGATGAATTTTGGAAAACTAATCTTACTCTAGCACTAGTCTTTGACAGAGTGATCAGTAATTCAGTGTTCTATATTTAAAGGGGCATAGAAAATGCATGCTTATGGGCACCTGGGTGGCTCAGTTGGTTGAGCATCTGACTTCGGCTCAGATCCTGATCTCAGGGTTTGTGGGTTCGAGCCCCAAGTTAGGCTCTGTGCAGACTGCTGGCTCAGAGCCTGGAGCCTGCTTCAGATTCTGTGTCCCTTTCTCTCTCTGCCCCTCCAGTGTTCACACTCTGTCTCTTTCTGTATTTCAAAAATAAGTAAATGTAAAAAAAATTTTTTTTTTAAAAAAATGCATGCTTAGTCCCAGGAGGCATCAGTAGCCATAGAACTTCCATCAATAAGGTGGAAATGGCATTTCTTTTTCAGGAAGTATTTATCATTGTGTAGCAGCCACTTGCTAGGTATACAGGAAAGAATAGATACAGCCTCTATTCTGGAAACTAGGGTCTAGAAGAAGGCAAAAGGTAGATGATCAGGTTTATCCTGTTACTCTTCAAAAGGAAATGATACATTTTTATTTGAGCAGATTTTCAGGACTCCATGTGAGGTTTCAGGAAACAGGAAGTAAAAGCCAGGAGGAACTTGACTTTGTCGGCAATTCATTCTTTCATGTCAGGACCCTAGTTTCAGGGATTTGAAGAAACAGTCAATTTAAGGAGTAAGTTAGCAAGAAACATCAGCAACCATCCTTTGAGCTGGTCATGTTACAGATGAGGAAACTAAGATTCAAGATGTCATGTAACTTGTCAATATCAGAGTCTGATATGGAGTTTGGTCTTCATGATCTGTCATGATAAGCCATCCAAATATTAGCAAGTATGAAAGTTTTGAACATGTGAAGTAAGATCCGAGTACATATGCAATCAAGAGAATCCAGATTTTCACAGTCTAATTGGTTCATGTGGAAATGTTAGTACTAATAAAGGTGCCACCCTATTAGAACCTGTGGAAACTTGGAAACTGAATTTGGAGTAAAGCAGGGAGGTAGGTGGAAAATGATATGGAATATTAAGTTAGGTAAGTCAAAGGCAAGAAAAAAATTTTTAAATCTGTGTGTTTCCCTAAGTATATAGTGACTATTTTGGACATATGCTGCTAAATCTCAGTAGTATCAGTAAAAACATGTGGCACATCCACTCAGAAATCACATGAAAAGGCTCTGGTATTACAACATCTAGAATCTGGACTCTAAATATACCAAGCTTTTTAAAATAAAACCCTTTAAGTGAGTTTTGTTTTCTACAGAATTTTTCAACCTGGGACATAATGAGAATAATGAGAATATTTTTAAAGTCTATTTATTTATTTTGAGAGACAGAGATAGCAGGGGAGGGGCAGAGAGAGAATCACAAGCAGGCTTCACACTGTCAGTGCAGAGCCTGATGTGGGGCTTGAATTCACAAACCTTGAGATCATGACCTGACCTGAAATCAAGAGTCAGACACTTAAGTGTCTGAGCTACCCACGTGCCCCATAATGAAAATATATTTTTAAAAATAACTGATTACTTTGAGTAGAATCAACGTTTTAACGACTCAGATATTGGTGAAGATTTGGAGAAAGAGGATCTCTTTTGTACTGCTGGTGGGAATGCAAACTGGTGCAGCCACTCTTGAAAACAGTATGGAGGTTCCTCAAAAAATTAAAAATAGAACTGCCCTACAACCCAGCAATTGCACTACTAGGTGTTTAACCAAGGGATACAAGTGTGCTTTTTCAAAGAGACAAATGCAGCCCAGTGTTTATAGCAGTGCTATCGACAATAGCCAAAGTATGGAAAGAGCCCAAATGTCCATTGATGGATGAATGGATAAAGAAGATGTGGTATACACACACAATGGAGTACTACTCGGCCATAAAAAAGAATGAAATCCCCATTTGCAACTACATGGATGGTATTATGAGGGTATTATGCTAAGTGAAATTAGTCAGAGAAAGACAAATATCACATGACCTCACTCATATGAGGACGTTAAGACATAGAACAGATGAACACATAAGGGAAGGGAAGCAAAAATAATACAGAAACAGTGAGGGGGACAAAACATAAGAGACGCTTAAATATGGAAAACAAACAGAGGGTTGCTGGAGGGGTTGTGGGAGGGAGAATGGACTAAATGGGTAAGAGACATTAAGGAACCTACTCCTGAAATCATTGTTGCACTATATGCTAACTAACTTGGATGTAAATTTAAAACTAACTACCTAAGTAAATAAATAAATAAAATAACTGATCAAAGTTGAATGAAATTTTTAAAAAATAGACCATCAATGAACTTAAATCTAAAGGTATACATCTTGCTCTAAATTGCTCTACCTCTTTTTTCACTAGACCATTCCCTTTTCAGTGCAATTCTGAAATCAGTTTCTGCTTACTTAATTGATAACGATGAACCAGTTTGACTAGAAAACGAGATAGCCCTTGTTCTGGTCTAAAGTAGATCTATTTTTTGTGGCTTTCTTGTTTTTGCCCTCCTCCCGTCGTTTTCTGTGTTTCCCATAGGTCTTGCTAGATTTTAGTTTGTTATGGAATAATTATTAATTATAATTATTACAATAATTAATTTGTATCTCTTTATCTTTCTCTCTGTGTGTATCGATCTATGCGCACATACATGTCCTTTGTGACAGCTTTTACTCCCTATAGCAGCACTTGACTGACTTTAAGCCCAGTCTTTAATTTCACTTGAACGTGCTTTGCAAAATTTTGGGTATGTGACTTATATACATATAGATGTATGTAAATGCATAATATTTAAATATTAGCTTCAGGACCCCATTTTTTCCCCTGTCTCTCTAAGTGTAGATCTGTCTGGGTTACCCTTCCTTTCTGCCAATGACCTCCTTGCTATTGAAGACATTCCACATTGGTTTTGCGGAAAAGGCTGAAAATGAAAATTGATTTTCCATTTTCCTATGTCATAATTCTCCTCATGTAACATTGTTAAATATCCCTTGGGAACAGTATTACCTTTTAAGTATTTTGTACTATGTATGATCTTATGGGATACAGTAACACATCGAGCCCTTTCCCCATTGTTAAAGCACCCCACCCCTGCCTGATGCATAATTCGATAGACTTATGTGAGGCTCTACTTTTCCTAGACTGGAATGACATGTGGGTGACTCAGACGCTGAAACGTTGTCACCCATTCAAACGGACATAAATATCTATTTTACAGACATCTTAGTAAAGCTGCAAGGGAAAGAGATGAGAAAGAGGACCACAGCTGTTCATTCTTGTAACTCAGCAAAGCACTAACCCTGCTGCAAACTGGACTCCCCGTCTTTCGGAGGAAGTTCAGTGACCATGGTTTGTTGCTCAACAATGATCTAGGTGGCTTATTAAAGCATTAAGGTTCATTTAGTGCTTTCTTTGAGTGAACCCTTTTGGATTAACTTTCCTCAATCTCGTTTCCTTCTTATTGTCGTATTTCTTTAGTATTTCCTATAGATTGTTGAGCCAGGTAGCCTCAGTCTGGCGTGACCCTTGATCTGGTTCGGCCTCTATCAAATACTGTATCGATGGAACTTGCACTTGACCAACGAGTGGGAAGGCAGTGCCACGCACCAGCTCACAGTGTTAGTTTTTACTCAGGCAGATCATTGGATTTAACAATGACTTGAAAACAATTGCTAGGCAGTGATTAAAAAATGTTTTTCTTTCTTCTTTGTGAAATATTAGTGAGGTCAACTTGGGGAAAAATCAGGTGTCAACTCTATTTTGCTTTCACTTAAACTAAATCATTTAAGTGCTTCCTATATCATTTTCCATTCCCAAACACATTCTCGAACAATGGTGATTATCATGGGATGGGAGGGGGTCTATGCCAATCCTACAGGTTGTGAACTCTGCTTTCCACCCTCATTTAAATTGCAACATAAATAGCCATGAGTTGGACTAAGAGAGTAATTTGAGTAAAGATCTGTATCTCCCAAGCCACTATTAAAATGGACAAAGGAATTTAAAATGGGTGAAAAAGTGCATGAAAGCCACAATAAAGGAGGATGCCTTTCATATTCTAGATATTTCAAGAAATTTCTGATAAAGATGTCCAGCTTACAGCAGTAAGGAAAAGAGATTGTGACAGAGGCCTATTAATAGCCCTCATGTAGGTGAGAGCTGACCGGGAGGAGGAGACATGTTAGAGATACAATGTATTATCCATTTTGAAGCAAGGGTTTTACAGCAACAGCCAGCAAACTTTTTCTGTAAAGGTCCAGAGAGTAAGTTTCATAGGCTTTGCTGACCACATGGTCTCTGTAAGTAACTTACCTCTCCCGTCAGCGCATGAAAGCAGCCATAGTTGATATACAATTGAACGGGCATAGCTGTGTTCTAATAAAATCTGTTCATGGATACTGAAATTTGAATTTCGTATCGTTTTCATGTCATGAAATGTTCTTTTGATTTTTCCCCCATGCATTCAAAATGTTTTCTTAGCTTGCAGGTCATACAAAAATAGGTGCCAGGCATTGTTGGCCCACCTTTTGCAGGCTGCCAAACCCTGACCTACAGCAGGAGAAAGAAGCCCAGGGCCCCAGAAAATAGCTATGGAATAGTTTAGCAAGCATGGAGAGGGCCTTAGCACACAGCAGCACCAACAGGTCCGGTGACAATTACATCATGTGCCTGGCATGGAGGCCTGGCCAAACACAATGCAAAAATGAATGAAAAAATGGTCTGTTGCACAGTAGTTTCAGCAAATACACACCTACACACCCAGATTTTGCTGATTGCTTTTGAAAAGCTAGCGTATCCAGAAGAAAAATAGAGAAGATAAAAGTACAAGTCATACACACCAATAGGCAAGACAAATATGCAGCGTGTTTATAAAATAATATACAAAAGACCCTTACATACATGAAAATTTTCAATCTCATTAGAAATAAAAGGAAAATACATTAAGGCAGCTCAGTGCTATTTTTTATTTGTGATGTGGAAGGCAGTTATGCTCACCATGTACCACCAACGCATACCTCACCTGTCAAATGGATAGAACATTAGACAGAATTTTTGTATCTAGAAAGGCTAGTTGAAACATATTTACCCTTATTTCTCTCGTGGTAGTGTATAGTGTAATAACCATTCGACAGGCCATTTTTGCTATTTCAATATAGAATATATTGAAATGAATCATGATATAATAAAAATGTATGGGTAAGGTACACATTATTGAAATATTATTTATTATGGAAGAATGTTTGAATCAATTAAATGTTCAATAGTAGAGGATCAATTTAGTTTGTTAAATCCATATGCGAATTTTGCATGGACAGTAAATCATTCATAGACCTTTTGACATGAAAATCTGTTTATAGTTTATTCTAAGTGAAGCAAGCAGGTTAGAAATATATATATGGTATCTCGACTGTTTAAAAAATTCTTTTTTGGTATGTAGTACATGGTGTGTAGTGAGTTATGGAACAAAAATTGAGTGGAAAGACACTAAAAAAAAACACTCTATTGTCTCTGTGTGAGGCCATCTTGAATATAGAGATCTATAAATATTATTGTTTTGCATTTAAGATTAATCAGTGTTGATGCATTTATTTTTACCGCTGCATGGTATTCCATTTGATGAAAATACCCAACACATGATTATGAAAAGCACCCCTATGAGCAGAATTTTACAGGTCTCCTACTGTACATGTGCACGAATGTGTCTAACATATATACCACTGAAGAAAATTAATGAGTTGTAAGGAATAATCACGTTTAACTTTATTAGGTGATACCGAATGCAAGCCAAAAATCATAGTTCTATCAAAAGTATATTGCTGATTCTTCCACAGTTCTGAAAAAATGCTCAGCCATTATATAATTGAGTATTCTTTCTTCTCTTTCTGTTGTTTCTATCTGGAATTTTGATTATTCATATGCTAGACCTTTCCAGTGTATATTCTATGTACCTTAATTTCTTGTATTTTTTTCTTTTGTATTTATTTATTTATTTGCCTCTCTGGGTCATATTTTGGATAAGTTTCTGGCTCTGATTATTTCCTCAGTTGCCTGTAATGTGACTTTTAACCAGTCATTGAGGGTTTAATTTTAGTAACTAAAATTTCCATTTCTAGGAGTTATTTTTGGTATTTTTCCAAATATGCTTAGTCACCCCCACCCCAAGTTTCTTATCCCTTGTTCATATTTAAGTCTCTATTTTAATTTTTGGAAAAACATTATACATCCTTATTTTATATAAATATTGAAGAGTTCCAATCAATACATGACATTGGTAGAGCTCTGATTCTTCTACCAGCTTTCTATGTTGACTTTTATCCTTAATACTTTATTTCCTTTTTTGTTTTTGTTATCTTTTACTTAGAGCACATTTTCCTTGGAGCTTTTTCTGTGGGAGTCCTTTGTGGCATCAATTGAACTCTAATGTGTTCTGTGAGGATTTGCATACAGTTCTGCTAATCATTATAGTTCACTATGATTCAGAGCCACTTCACATTAAATTGTCTTTGTGAGGTGTTTTATACCACAAAGTGGCAAGAATTGGGGCTGAAAAATCTTTGTGAAGATTGACTTGTATTAGCACTCTCTAGAAAGATTTTCTTTTTTTTTCTTTAATTTATGAATCAAATCAACACAAGCAAGTTTCCTTGCTTTCCTCTACTAGGAATTTTATTTATTCTTCATTTGCCCTTCTACTGGGGGTAGGGTTCTTTGATGGTTTCTGTGTGGACTTCCTATTAAATTTCTAAGTTTGCCTAGACCTTATATTAGCCATAACAAAATGCCATAGACTGGGTGGTTTAAACAACAGAAAGTTATATTTTCAGAATCCTGTAGGTTGGTGTTTGAGATCAGGGTGCCAGTAAGGTTGATTTCTAGTGAAAACTTTCTTTCTGGCTTAACATATGACTGCTTTCTCACCTTATCCTTGTATGAGACAGAGAGAGAGAGAGAGAGAGAGAGAGAGAGATCTCTTTTCCTATTCTTATAAGTGTACCAATTTTGTTAGATTAGAACCCTACTCTTGTGACCTCATTTAATCTTAATTTCCTCCTAAAAGTACTATCTCTAAATACGGTCACATTGAGTGGGCAAAGCTTCAACATAAGAATTTTAGGGGGAAATAGGTCAGTCCATAGTATATCCTAAACTTTAATCTCCTTATATCCTGTTTGGATAATAGTCAAAATGAAAACTTAGTGCCACCAGAATGTTGCTGAAATCTTTTATCCATGATGATAGCTGTGTCTAGTGTAATTCTGGCTTCCCCTTCATGTTTCTCCTTCACATTCCTTCAATATTGACATCTCAGAGATCTATTTATAGAGCCTGAGTCTTGGTAGAATTCTCTATCAAATCACTTATCTATCTTATTCTATAAAATGTGGGTCATGGGTCATGTCCTTACTTGATTAACTCCAATATCTGGAGGACCTGTGCATCTGAGTTGTAGGTTTCATTTGCTTGTTTTTTTGTTCCCACTCCTAGTTTTCAGATCTACTGTTATATTTGACAGCATGTCTAATATGTTTTCATTAAGTACCAGACTTTGTATATAACAAACTACAGAAGCTCCGAATGATAATATTTCTTCCCAGAGATAGTTCACCTTTTGTGTACTAGGGAAAGAGTAGGGGATTATTACCCAAATCCAGTCAGGGATGGATCTGGGTCAAGGCTGGGTTGCCATTTTGGAAAGTGCATCACTACCTCTGGTTGGCCTGTGTTCCCGTATCTCCCTGGAGCTTTGAACTAATATCCTAGTCTACCAGTGTCTCTGTTCCTACTGGATCTTAAATTCTAATCTTGGCCTTCTCAGCATGGGAAAACTGCCCCATGCCCATTCAGGGGCTTTTTGCTTCATCTCAGAATTTGGCAAGTATCTCAAGAGAAAAACTGAGCATGTGTTTTCCCAAAGGTCTGCTGGTTCCTCTGACCCTTCAATGGCATTTTACCCAGATGTTCAGCCTCTTACCCTCAAACCAGAATTGGGGAATGTCCTCAGAGTAAAAGCAGACAGAGGATATAATCCCACCTCTCTATGATTTTCCTTTTCCATAACCTTGGCCTCCAAAGTCTTCAAAACCTTCAAAGGTTTTCTGATACCTTTTTAAGAGCTAATTTATGTATTGCTTTGCTTGTATAATTGTTCTTAGTAAAAGCATTTGTCTGCTGTACATACTTCAAGTTTCCACAAATGTAGAAGTAGAAGAATGCATTTAATGTGTATTTATCCACATTTAATTCAACTTTGCTAGTCATCTTGATCAGAAAGTTATCTCAAGTAACAAGACTTCATGTCAGAAACTGATTTAGATAGAAATTTTCCTGAAGAGAATCATTTTTTTGTGGTTTATGATATGGTCTAGAAGAACAGGGACTGGCAGCAAACAAACTCAATTAGATAGACATAAAGGCTATTGGTGCTGATCTGCCCTCTTTAATATCTAATTTTTATATGAGGATAAGATATGCATGAAGAAGGCAAGGCAAAAACTTGAACGTAATGCTCAACTAATTATCATAAGCTGAGCAAATGCATGGAGACACAATCCAGGTCAGGAAAGAGAATGATAGCTCCATCCTAGAAATCCCCTGACACCTCTCAGTTTGTCCTTCTTTCCAAAGGTGATCACTGTCCTGGCTTCCCATACTATTACTATACAAAATATTCCACTATGTGAATACACCACAATTTATTTTCCCATGAGACTGTATGCCATTTGGTTATTTCTATTTATTTTATGAATAATGTTTTGATAAACATTCTTATAAAGATGTTTTAATGTGCCCATGCATTTCACAGTTGCACATGATCAGAATGGAATCAAGGGTCATAGGGTATGTTTATGTTCTATTTGAATAGGTAATATCAGGGTTTCAAAATAGTTGCCTTAATTTACAGACCTAAAGGCAGTATGTGAGAGTTTTAGTTACTTCACAATCATAGCAATATTTTGTATAATCAATCTTTTTTCATTATAGTCTATTGATGATGTGATAGAATCTTGTTGTGGTGCTAAGTAACACTTCCTTGATTGCTTTTCCTATGTTTATTAACCATGAAGTCTCTCTTCAAATCCCCTCTCTACTTTTCTGTTGGCTGCCCAAAAGTCCTTTGTCATTTATATTAGGATCATAATCTTGAGAGTAAAAATTATGCTATTAGTAATTACACGGGACTGTCCTGAACAAACTTGAATATATAACATAATTTTCTTTGCTTTAATCAACTTTATTAAGGAATAATTTACATTAAAATACACCCATTTAAAATATACAGTTGGATCAGCTCTGACAAATGTATATACTCATGTAGCTGCTACAAAAATTGGGATGTAAAATATTCCGTTTACCGCTTACATTCCCTCCCATTCAGCTTCCCAGATTTACCTAACCTTTGGCAATCACTGATCTGCTTTCTGCCACAAAAGAATAGTTTGCTTGTTTGTAGAGTTTTCTATAAATGGCATCATCTACTATATACTCTTATGTCTGGCTTCTTTTACTTAGCGTAATATTTTTGAGATTCTTCTGTTTGTTGCCTGTATCATAGTTCATTACTTTGTTTTGCTAAGTAGTATTCCATTTTATGAATATACTACAGTTCATTTATCTATTTGCCTCTTTATAAACTTCTTCTCCCCTTAGATTTTGGGCTATTAAGAGCAAAGCTCCTGTGAATGATTGTGTACAAGTCTTTGTGGCAGTTACATTTATTTTTCATGGATAAATACCTCAGTGGAATTACTAGGTTGTATGGTAACAACATGGTTAGCTACTTAAGAAGCCACCAGAATTTTTTCCAAAGCATTGTACCATTTTATATAAACTGCAGTAATAAGATAATTCTAATTGAAGATGAGTTCTCTACTTCCTCACCAACACTTGGTATTGTTAGTATTTTTAATTTTAGCCATCGTAGTGTTATCTAATGATGACAAATAATCTTCAGAATGGGCAATTTTTTCCTCTGATGAAATATAAGATGAAGTTTCTGCTAAGTCCATCCAGTGAAAATTCTGTTTTGGATACTATATATTTTTTTACTTCTTAGAAATTACATTTGGTTCTTGTAAAAATATCATTCCTCACGTGTTCATGTCTTCCTTCAATGCTTTGGGCATATGGAGCATATTCATAAGAGCTTTATTTATTTATTTATTTATTTATTTATTTTAATTTATTTTTTTCTTTTACAGTCAAGTTGGTTTCCATGTAACACCCAGTGCTCATCCTCACAAGTGCCCTCCTCCATGCCCATCACACCCCTTTCCCTCTTCCTCACCCCCATCAGCCCTCAGTTTGTTCTCAGTATTCAAGAGTCTCTCATGGTTTACCTCCCTCCCTCTCCTTAACTATTTTTCCCCCTTCCCCTCCCCCATGGTCCTCTGTTAAGTTTCTCCTATTCGACTTATAAGTGAAAAACATATGGTATCTGTCCTTCTCTGCCTGACTTGTTTATTTCACTTAGCATGACACCCTGGGGTTCCATCCACATTGCTGCAAATGGCCAGATCTCATTCTTTCTCATTGCCATGTAGTAGTCCATTGTATAGATAAACCACATCTTCTTGATCCATTCATCAGTTGATGGATATTTCATAAGAGCTTTTTTAACATTCATGTCTGCTAGTTCTATTATCTGTATTATGTCTTGGTTTCTTTTCTTTTTTTATTTTATAGAAAGAGAGGGAGAAAGAGAGAGCAAGTAACCTGAGGGTCTATCTCTTGACTGGGGGATCACAACCTGAGCCAATATCATGAGTCAGGTATTTAACCTACTGGGCCTCCCAGGTATCCCTCTTGGGTTATTTTTATTGACAGATTTTCTCTGGCTGATGAGCACATTTTCCCCCTGCATTATTACCTATCTGATTAATTCTATTAGATGCTAGATATTTTAAATTTTACACTGTTGAGTTCTGGGTTTTGCTATATTTTTCCAAAGAATATTAGACTTATTCTGACAGTTATATATCCCATGCTAAATAGCTTGATAATTCTGAAGCTTGTTTTTAAGTTGTTTTCTTTTGTTTTGTTTTTCTAAGACAAATTCAGAATAGCCTTTCCTCTATAGCTAGTTTAATAAGACACACCTAATGACTAATAAGGCATGATTCTTTGGGGGTCTCTACTAAATGCCATGTGTATTCATTGAAGTTTCTATGCCTGATGAGAATTCAAATGATTACTTATGCTCTGTATACCCTAGAAATTGTTTGGCTTCCAAGTCCCCAGTAATTCTACTTTCTCCTAGTGATGGTCTTTCCCCAGTTTCAGAGTTTTGCCCTATGCACCTGGATTGGTATTTAGCCAAAGACATAAAGGGACTCATATACAGATTTCTGGAGCTCTTTCTCTACCTAGCTCTCTCTTCTTATACTCTTTGCCCACAAAGCCTAGCTGCTAAACTTTCCCCCAACAGAAATCTTGACCTCTTCGACCCAACATCAATGTTGGTCTTTGTCTTGGTTCTCTTTTCTGCACCCTGGTCCAGAAATTGCTTCCAAGCTAAAAGCTGGAGTGATTCTAGAGCTTAATTTATTTCTCCTCTTTTAAGGATTATAGGTAATTGCCTGAAATTGTTACTTCCTCTATTGTGTTCATTTTCTATTTGTTGACAGTGAAAAGGTAATTCTGGAACCTGTTAATCCCTCAAAGTCAGGGGCAGAAGTTCTGGTCATTCTGGTTTTATGTAGTATAAATATCTCCACTCACTCTGTATAATTAGTCTCTCCACTATCTTGATATATTGATATATAATACTATTGTTATTATTGAATTGTAGGTATTTTCTAACATTTAAGTTGTTACTATATCTCAAAATGTCTGTGTATCACAATTAAACATTAAACAAATTAAAACTACAGTTTTTACTTGCTAATAATATTTCCTATTGACATCTATGGAGATTTAAAAAATAAAATATTTAGGGGTGCCTGGTGGCTCATTTGATTGAATGTCTGACTCTTGATTTTGGCTCAGGTCATGATCTCATAGTTCATGAGGTAGAGCCCTGCATCGGGACCTGTGTTGACAGCAAGGAGCCTGCTTGGGATTCTTTCTCTCCTTCTCTCTCTACCCCTCCTCTGCCTTGCTCTATCTCTTTCTCAAAATAAACTCTTAAAAAATAAAATATTTAATGTCCACTTGTCAAATAAATAGTACATGTCATGTGTGTCTTCATTTTTATTCTATATTCACTTCTAATGTAATCATACTGAGTTGGAAAACATAAGTGATATAAATGTTTGTTATTTGTTGATGTTTGTTGTGACGTGGTTTATAACCTTTTGGTTGCCATATTCCCTAAATGCTGCTTGTGGACAGGATGTAAATGTTTTGAGTTGTTGTAGCCATTATATATAAAGATCAGCTTGTTCATTTTGGTCACATCTGCTCTATCCCTATTTTGTGTTGCTTTGATCTGTCAAATACCGTTAGATCTGGCAAATACTGGAATGATGACCCAGAAGTGGCTTCCATATATTCATACGGTCTTTAATGTGAATGGTACCTTCTGAAATCAGCCACAAAGAGCTTCCTTTCAACCTTAATAACGATTCCCAATCTCTGTGCCTTGCCCACATGTATAGTCCCATTTGGACAAGGCCCAGTTCCCTTAGCTTCTGGCTCAGCATAGAAAATGAAAAGAGACAGGTTCAAGGTCAGTACTGGCTTACAAACCAGAAAGCCTCGACTACAGACCCCCAACACATAGATCGGAAGCTGTGGAAAACAGGATTCTTAAGTCAAAACTTAATCAGAAACTACTGCAGTGAATGTTGCAATGAATTGTTAACTTATTCTTTCAACAATATTTGTTGAGTTCTTTCCCTTGGCAAGACACCAGGGAGGATGTGATGCCCCCAAGATAGTTTAAACAATTCCCTGAGTACTGAATTCCAAGTTTCAATAAATTGTTCACTCAGTCTAATGGCAGCAGGCTTTCTCTGATGAATAAAAACAGAGGATTGTCGTTGTCGTTTTAGAAAAGAGTAAGAAAAAACACCAGAGGAATTTCTGGTCTCTCAGATGCAGCCTCAGGATTACACGGCAAATGGTTATTAAACAGAATGAGAAAAATCCAATGGTCCCATCTTTCCCACACTGGCTGTTTTTAGAAAAGGACAATAAACAGTGACATTGCAAAACTTGATGGGACAAAATGAATGAGGCTCCAAGAAACATTTTCAGTCTGCACTTATTACTCTTGCAACAGCCTTTGAGAATGGGCCAGCTAATTTGTACCAGATCTGATGTCCGCTGACATACTTCAACAGGTGTCTTTTATTTCTGCTTGGACAGTTTTTCTGCAACCCATCTCCCTACTGCCACTCTCACTCTAAACCTCCAACTTCTTCTCTGAACACAGCTTGATCATTCACTCCTTGGTTCAACCCATAAATATAGGATCATTGTCTATAAAGTGTTTATTTTTAAGTTTATTTATTTATTTATTTATTTATTTATTTATTTTGAGAGAGAGAGAGAGAGAGAGAGAGAGAGAGAGAGGGAAAGTGCATATGGGGGAGGAACAGAGAAAGAGGGAGAGAGAGAGAATCCCAAGCAGGCTGTACATTGTCAGAGCAGAGCCCCGATGTGGGGCTTGAACCCATGAACCTCCAGATCATGTCCAGAGCTGAAGTTGGATGCTTAACCAGCTGAGCCACCCACATGCCCCATTCTCTATAAAGTATAACTTCTTAACCATTACCTCCACCCACTCTTCTCTCATAGGCCACACTGTTACACATGCTGCACCCTGACCACACATCACTGGACACCATCTTTTTGAACTCCTTCACCCACCCTTCTCCCCTCCCCCACCCTGGTCCTGTGCCATGCTTCTGTGCCTTGCCAGATCCTGCCTGGAATGCCGTGTCTCCTAGCCTTCATTTGAGATTTCTAGTCACCATCAGGCCTATAATGAAGTTTGATCTCAGCTCAGGTGAACAGATATTTAAGGAGTATCTAGGCTCATATAAAACCATGAGATAGGTAGGCCCTGAGGATATGAAGATGAAGAGATAATTCAGGTCCTTCTCTCCAGGAGCTCCCAGCCTAGTTAAAGACACAGACATGGGCGGAGAATGTCCACATAACAAAGGCATGCCTTCCTGACCCCCTCACTGTACAGGGCATTGCAATGGCAGGGTGCTGTGGTGGCTCAGGAGAGGCGGGCCCTGCTTAGCCTGGGTGAAAGTGTTGCTGGAAGAAATTATCTGGTTTGGTGTCAAATTAAAAGTTATTCATAGCACTGAATGTGGGGAAAGATGTGGTAGGCAAGAAGAGCTTGAATAAAGATTGTAATCTTCTGTGATGTCTCCTCAGCCTCCCCTCATTCCTATAATCACATTTGTGTTATTGTTGCTGTTGCACCATTACAATACTAACCATACTCAGCCTGGCATTTTAGTTACTTGATTGTAATTATTATTTATCCAGTGTCCAGTACGATTGAGGCACTGTGGTAACTCATGTGAAAAGTTGCCTATTTTCTTTTCTTTCATTCCATTTCATTATTTTTAAAGTTTATTTATTTTCAGAGAGACAGAGAGAGAACAGGGGAGGAGCAGAGAGAGAAGGAGAGAGGCTCCATGCTGTCAGTGCAGAGCCCGACACAGGGCTCAATCCCACGAACCGTGAGATCATGACCTGAACCAGCACCAAGGTTGAATGCTTAACCAACTGAGCCTCCCAGGTGCCCCAAAAGTTGCCTCACTTAAATCATATGGTTCCATATGTCTATTATAGCACATTATGTGTGTGTAGAGAAAAATGTTTATGTAAATATATAATATCTATCTATCTGCCTATCTATCTATCATCTGTCTCTAATTAGTTTTGTTTCTCTGGAAAACCTGACATACACAGAACTATGAAATATTAGGATTCTGTACTTTTTTTCCACACCAGGTCCCACAAAATTACTATCCCTTTCTATGCTGTCAGTAACTTTCTACAACCTCTCCAATTCACTTGTCCTACTGAATTAGTGATTTTGCTACAATACAAGTCTGGCTATGTCACTCCATTACTTAAACCCCTACCATACTTCTCATCACTAAAAAGAAAATGGCCACCATACTTAGCCTGAAGTTTAATGTCATTTGAAATCAGATAACTTATCTCTCTCCAGCCTTTGTGCTCAACATCCTCACCTTTGCCTCCTCTGTAGAGCCACTCTGAACTTTTGGTTTTACAAATTTGTGAAACTATCTCCCACCTCTTTGTAATGCCCTCTGCCTGGAATGTCTTCCCCAGATCAAACCAATTGACAACAACCACTGATTCTTTAAGACCTAACTCAAATGTTTCTTCCTCTGTGTCTAAATTCCTGATTCTCCTAAGCAGAAACAATCATTCTCTCTTTGGTTCTGTATATCTATCATACCACATTTTGTTTATTACCCTATCTTTTTCATTAAAGGGTGAGCATCTTGAGAGCAGAAACTGAGTCTGCATCCTGTCCCTTTTGTCAGTAGCTGGCACAGAATGGTTCAGTTGCATTTTGTTGAATAAATTCATAGGGGAGCAAAGGAATGAGTCAAGGAATGAAGGAGTGGTTGAATGAATGAAGGCACGTGTCTTTATTTCCCATCTCACATTCAGTCCATCAGGAAATCCGTTGGCTCTACCTTTAAAGTATTTCTAGAACCTGATTATTTCTCACCACCTTTATTGCTACCCTGCCTCCTAGTCAAAATCTCCCTCATAGTTTCCTAATAGTTCTCTGTCTGTGCTTTGATCCTTGATAACCCCTAATGCCTATTCCCAACATGGAATCTAGACGTGTCCTTTAAATGTAGAAATCAGATAAAAACCTTCCTCAGGCTTCCATTTCATGCAAAATCAAAGTCAAAGTTCTTTCAGAGGCTGACAAGCTTTGTATGAACTACCACCCCCCCCCTTTCTGTGTCCCACCTGGCCCTGCTTACTTTCTAATCTCTTTTACTACCACTCTCCACCTTGCTTCTTCCACACCAGCCACTCTGGCTTCCTTGATGCTCCTCAAATATACCAGGCTTGCTTCTGTCATAGGGCCTTTTCACTGGCAGTTCCCACTGCTTGGAATGCTTTCTGCTATTTCCTGGCCCACCCCCCAACTCCTGCAAGTCTTTGCTCTGATGGTACACATTTAATGAGCCCTACTTTGACTACTTTATTTAATATCATTTTTCTGACTGCCATTTTTTAATTCCATAGCACTTCTAACACACTATATAGTTTAACTACTAATCACATTTATTTAAAAAAAATTTTTTTTTACATTTTATTTATTTTTGAGAGACAGAGAGAGACAGAGTGTGAACAGGGGAGGGCAGAGAAAGAAAGAGATACAGGATCCAAAGCAGGCTCCAGGCTCTGAGCTAGCAGTCCACATGCTGGGGCTTGAACCCATGAACCATGAGATCATGACCTGAGCTGAAGTCAGATGCTCAACCGACTGAGCCACCCAGGCACCCCAACTAATCACATTTATTATTTATTGTCTGACTCTCGTTACTAGAATGTAGGCTTTATAAGGACTTGCTCTGTTTTGTTCAGTGATACATTCATATTGGCTGAACAATGCCTGGAACATAGTAGACACTCAACAGACCTTTTGAATGACTAAGTGAGGGTATGACTACTCTAGGATGTAAGCTCGTTTTTTCTTGTTGGGGGACATGGGGTTAGGGTATGCGCTTGGTAGGATGTAAACTTCTTTTTTTTAATGTCTATTTAGTTATGTTGAAAGAGTGAGTGAGTGGGGGAAGAGCAGAGAGGGAAAGAGAGAATCCCAAGCAGGTTCCACACTGTCAGCACAGAGCCTGATGTGGGGCTTAAACGCCCAAACCATGTGATCATGAGCTAAGCTGAAATCAAGACTCAGACTCTTAACCGACTGAATCACCCAGGCGTCCCAAGATGTAAGCTTCTTAAGTGCCCTGTTTTTGTTTCCCTAACCCCAGATAGAATGCCTGCCACTTAGTAGGTACTCAACAAATATTTGTTGAATGAACGGATACATATGAATTCAGTTTCAGTGGGTCACTCTTAAGGGATAAAAAAAAAAAAGGCTGTCAGCTAATAATCAGTTTAGTTTATTTAAAATATCTTGGTGTTTATTTTAACAAAAACCTTCTTGGAATTCTAACACCAAAATAGGATGTCACTGAGGCCTCTGTGGTTTTAGTGGCTATGACCTTTAGCATCTTTCTCAGGATGGGAGGGTGAGTGTACATGGAGGACCTTAATTAATCCAACCCTGAGGCCAGAGTGATGCACTGACAAAATAATCAGGAAACCTTACAGACCAGCTTCCCTAAAATAACCTTACAATTGTTCCTAACTACACCAGAAACTCCAATTTGGGCAGTTTCTGCTCCTCTCAATTGACTCAGAGTGCCTTTAGCTAACATCAAATGCTTAACAAATCTGAAAGTTTCCCACGAGAACCTTCCATTAAGTTTGTGTTCTGCCAAGCTACAGAAAAGGAAGGTCTGTGTTTTACAAATACAGAAAATAGCTTTAACCGTACTCCATTTTTGCAGACTCCTGGGTAAATGTTCCAGTCAAGTACCAGTCTCTGTGATCTGATTTTTGATCAAAAATAATGTCTAACAGGTGGGCCGTTTGGGACTCAATCTTTGCCAGGTGCTGTGAAATAATGACAAATGATCATAGTGCCTAGATATTAAAGATCACAGGTCACTCTCTTTGACCTGTGGTTCAGACCAGCCTTCCTAGAAACCCATTTTCAAACTACACCCACTGCTGCGATTGAAAGTGGATATTTTCAAAATTGCTTGGCTCGGCACACTTGCTGCTCAGGAACTACTCTGACTTGTGGCTTGACTGACAAGCTTATAGAATAGAAATTTGATATCTGAGTAAATAAATAGCCTCCAGTTTCATGCATGGAATCCGAAGCATGGCATTTTTTTAAAGCACAAGTAGATGCATCATCACAAGGGTCCTTATTAAAAAGATATTAACTTTACCCTGGAAATTAGGGCCAAAAACTATTCATCTTTATGCCATAACAAGTTCCTTACTTGTAAATATTTAGAAATGAATAAATAAATTGCAAATCTCTTTTAAAATCACTAAAGGAAATATCACTGTTGATAATATGATTCTTTTCAATAGTAATTATTTTTTTAATTTTGGTTTATAGAAAGCTAAAAGGTGTCTTTTTTTTTATTTCAGAGAGAGAGAAAGAGAGAGAGAGAGAGAGAGCGAGAGCGCATAAACCAGAGAGGGGGTGGAGGGGGAGAGAGAGAGAGACAGAGAGAGAAAGTGAGAGAGAGAGAGAGAGAGAGAGAGAGAGAGAGAGAGAGAAATCCCAAGCAGTGTCCACACTCAGCAGGGAGCCTGACATGGGGCTCGATCCCAAGACCCTGGGATCATGACCTGAGCTGAAATCAAGAGTCAGATGCTCTACAGACTGAGCCATCCCGGTGACCCTAAGAGATGGTAATTATCTATTAGCATAAGTAGTTAATAGATTTGTTTTCTCTTTTGCCTTTCTCGTTTTCAATATACTATTTTGTTTTAATATCTTACTGTATCTTCCAGAATCATACTTAACTTTAGTTTCAAAACTATCTTTGGACATGCATTGGGCAAATAACATAAACAAAAATGGATACTTTAGATGTACTGTGTTTCTTCAATTCAATTTCCTACTAGAAAAATATAGCAAAATCTTTGCTTTCAGAAAGAAAAATGTATTTTGTGTGTATATTTGATATAAGTTAGAGCAATCTCTTTCATTTCAATAAGCCTTTATTCCATGCCTTCTGCATGCAAGCCTCTATGCTAAGCCATGGGTTAAGAAGTGATAATGGCAAGTGTAGATACAGGGACATAGACACCCCCACGGGCAGCTGCAAAACAATGTGGTGATGCTTCCATTTATATGAAATGTCTGGAGTCAGCAAGTCCAGAGAGACAGAAAAGCAGATTAGTGATTTCCAGAGACTGGAAGCAGAGGGAATAGGGAGTGACTGTCTAATGGGTGTGGGCTTTGCTTCTGGGGTGATGAAAATGTTCTCTAGAACACTCTCTAGGGAGTGCTAGTGGTTACCCAACAGGGTGAGTCTACTAAATGTCACTAATGGTTCATTTCATGTTATGTGTCTTTGACCATAATGCATTTTTTAAAAATATTAAAACAACAAACAGAAATCCCAGTGTAGTAAGGAAAAATCATTCCTTCATTCATTCAACAAATATTTACTGAGAGATTTTTATGTGTCAGTCACTGGTGACGTCCTAGGCACAGATGGCTGAGCAACACCAGACATTGTAATTCTCTCATGGATTATGTCTAGTAGAGAGACAGAGAGTTAACAAGAATTTTTTTTAAAGTTTAGCCATGGGTAAATGCTATGGAAATAAAATGGGTAACTAAGACACTTGGCATAATTGAGGGTGTTGGACAAGGGTCAGGGACGATTATACAGAGAAAGGACCCACCGATCTGAGTCTTGATGGATGTATAGAAGCTGGAAGGGAACTGGGGCAGAAGGGTGAGGTAGGGGCACCGTGGGGAACACGATAGACTCTTTAGGAGCTTGCTGTCATGGGCAAGGAGGCGGTGGATATAGAAACAGTGCAAAGGGTGTTTAGAAGATTAATAAGACAAGATCTGATGATAGATCCGATCTGGGTTGTAGAGTCAGGAGGGAAGGAGACAAAGGGGGAGAGAGAGAGAGTGCCTGTGTCTTAGTTTTCTGGTTTGCAGTTCTGTATGACTGACAGTGTCAATCAAAGATAGGAAGTGATCCACAAGCACCTTTTCCAGGTTGCGGAAGAAAACACCTAACATTGGAAGTGGGTCACATTGACTCAGATGGGAAGCCTGACACAGCCTCTTCCTCAGTTCTTCTGTAAGAACGTTTCCTATGCTCTTTAGAATCATAATTAGTAGTCAATAGTAAGTCCATGTTGCAATGATAGCTACATATTTTTGTAACATTAAATATATATTAGCTGTCTAGGAAATGGTACATAGTTCCATTATTCTTAGCGCATACTTTAATTTCTTTTTAAGAAAATTTTTATAAGATAAGAACGATGCTCAGCGTCACTCATCATCAGGGAAATTCAAATCAAAACCACACTGAGATACCACCTCACACCAGTCAGAGTGGCTAAAATGAACAAATCAAAAGACTATAGATGCTG
>NC_043707.1:98037962-98112532 GCF_006229205.1 Suricata suricatta
TATATACAATGGAGTACTATATGGCAATGAGGAAGAATGAAATATGGCCATTTGTAGCAAAGTGGATGGACCTCAAGGGTGTCATGCTAAGTGAAATAAGTCAGGCAGAGAAGGATAGATACCATATGTTTGCATTCATAGGTCTAACAGGAGAGACCTGGCAGGGGACCATGGGGAGAGGAAGGGGGAAAGAGAGCGGGGGAGAGTGAGGGACACAGATCAAGGGAGACTATTGAATACTGAAAATGAACCATGGTCTGAAGGGGGAGGGGGAGGGAGGGAGGGAGTCATGGTCATGGAGAGGGGCACTTGTGGGGAGAAGCACTGGGTGTTATATGGAAACCAATTTGACAATAAACTATTAAAAAAAAAAGATAAGAATGAGAGAGAAAGTGGGGCACCTGGATGGCTCAGTCTATTAAGCATGCAACTCTTGATTTCAGCTCAGGTCATGATCTCAAGGTTCGTGTTATAGATCCCCACTTGGAGCTCTGCAATAACAGCTTGAAGCCTACTTGGAATTCTCTGTCCCTCTCTCTCTGCCCTTCCCTCGCTCATGCTTGCACTCTCTCTCTCTTTCTCTCAAAATAAATAAATTTAAAAAAAACAATAAAAGGGAGAAGAAAGTTACCAGTTATTGAGTTTCTACTCTGTGCTGCTATGCTAAGCACATAGTACATATTTTATTTTTAAATTATAAAAAGATTAGATATTCCCTCCAATTTTAAATATGAGGAGACAAAGGCTCAGAGTAAATTAGTAAATTATTTACTAATATTACTGTATTACAAATTCAATATTTATTTTATTTTTTAATAAATGTTTATTTATTTTTCAGAGAAAGAAACAGAGTACAAGCAGGGGAGGGGCAGAGAGATTGGGAGACATGGATCTGAAGCAGGCTCCAGGCTCTGACCTGCCAGCACAGAGCCCAACACGGGGCTTGAACTCACAAATCACCAGATCATGACCTGAGCTGAAGTCAGACGCTCAACCAACTGAACCACCCAGGCACCCCGGAGAGGTAGGATTTAAAATCAAGTCTCTGGTTGCCTACCAAGATTCCCTTTTATTTGACTACACTGACATTTTTCTAACTTCAATCATTTGCATGGCACTTTCATGAATTTTCTACATATGTGTACCACTTATACTAGGTTTTTATAACATATTTTCCTTTGAATTGGCTCATCTGTTTTTAGACTCAAATATATTTTATAAAGGAACTTTATATTACTGTCATGAATAGAAAGTTACTACAATTATAAAGGCAATCATAAAAGGCAAATGGAAACCATAAAGATTACAGTTAAACAATGAAACATTACTAACTTCTAGCTACAGTCTGTTGTTGTCTGTTGAGGTTCTGAGTTTGTTCTCTCCTTATAAAATCCAGGGTTTAGAAAATTCAGAGAGGTAATCAAGACCAGTAACATAGTGAGAGGCAATCTCTGACAATTACTGCAGAGAACACAAGAAGAAATAGTTTTCTCACCATGCGATTCAATGATATTTACTGCTGTGGACCACCTGAAGCCATTTTGTAGGCTGCTGGCATCAAATGTCCCAAGGCTAGTGAGCCCCTGAACTAGCTCTACTCCTTCCATCAGTGGGAGATCTTTACTTTGGGATTTCTCTTGGATCAGTATCAACATGTGTATTCAAGACCATGGTGCCAAGAGAGTACGTAGCAGTTCAAGCTGCTTCTTTTAAAAGAATTATTCTGGATTGGGTCTGATGTAGCCTCCTACTGACCTATGCAAGCCTCAAAGAGAAAGGATTTGTCAACTGAAATCTCAGTTCTTACAGAGGTTTTATGAAATTTACCTCCCGATGGAACATTTTCAAAGCTGATTTTATAAAGGGGGTTTTCATCACTGGGAAGACCCCTACATGACCATCAGTGAAATTATAAAACTTCAGAGACCCTGAGAGAATTACAGTCCTGAGTCCAGGAAGATGAGCCCACAAGGAAGGGTCAAAGCTATGTGCAGAGGAGGCACTTAGGTCTGATTGAAAAAGAAGAGAAGCAAATCTACTGCACTTGGCATTCATCGAAAGGAGACAGAGAAGCAACAAGTGCCTTTCTGAGGAAAGACCAGATGGAAGGAAAATTAAGCAAAGTTAAAAAAAAATTGCTGTGGTCTGTTGCACGAAAACGAGCAGGGCTGAAGTTTCTCTGGAGCCAGAGATTTAAAAGGTAAGGAAAATAGAGATCACATTACATGGTACGCAAGTGTTCAATGTGCAAAATAACGATTCTAATGAAGGTCTAGCTAACTCTTTCTCTGTCTCAGAGATGAACTAGGGAAATGAGAGGTATCTAAGCCTACAACAACATGTATGAACCCAGGCTGAATTATTTACAGTTACCATATTTGAGCCGACTTAGAGTTCAGGAGAGGAGAAAAAAAAATGAAGAAAAACAAGCTTACCCATAAAAAGAGATTGTAGAACTTTGTGTCCCAACAAGTGGATAAAAACATTAACATTGTTTTTTATGGCTTAATAAATGTCTTACATACAAATTGCTGACAAAACACTCCCTAGATCTTTTTATTAGATCAAAAGAGATATTGATCAGAAGGAGGAGTTGATCAGGAAAAACGGGTAGAAGAAAACAGGTCTTAGGTTACATAAAAATATATTGACTGTTTTTTTAAACGTAATAATCTGGTAAAAATAAGTATTTTTATATAGGTAATAAAAATGAGACAAGAGAAGTTAGAAAAAAAAGAGAGAGAGAGAGAAGTTAGATAACATGTCTGGAAGCACACAGCTGAAAACGTAGAAATCGAACTTAGAGCCTGCCTGAATCTACAGGCTTTGCTCTTTCAACCAAACCCCTAAAACTTCTCTAATTACTCTGACCAGCTCAAATGAAATGGCCCATATGCTACTAATATTACATTTAAAACTTCATGGAGTCACAAAACTACTGTGTAAGGAAGGAATAATGGTGATTTTGACCCCATTTTTAGGACATTGCACGACACCATGGGCAGGAAGGACAAAAAGAAGGCTCAGGCAGTTACACGGCATGCCTTAAATGATGTAACTAATGAGTGGGAAGTGGTTCTGGCCTCCACCCTAAATCTCAGGTGGAATTCTTCTGCCACAGTAACTTTGGGCTTCTCATGGATAGCCAAAAAATGGCCTCAGTCATAATGGTCACATGTGTTTTATGAGTGATCCTCTGCATGACTGGAGGAATCACTTTTAAAGATCAGATTACTATGGTGGGGACTGAAATCTTCCTCCAGAGGAGAAATTCAGAATTTGGTTTATCTTTGCTTTCTCAAATTCAGACAGATCTGTGGGTGATCCAGACTTCTACTCTGCCTGGTTGGGTCATGAACTCTTTTATCCAGTGAGTGCAAAGACACAAAACAAAGGAGTCGGATGACAGGGTCTTGATCCTTAAGCTGCACACAATGTCATGGATGTCTTCAGACAGACAATGTAGTCATAGAACTGAGGTGTCTCTTTTTCCAAAGGTTGCAGTAGGGCCACGGGGCCTGCCTGGGGTAGGCCCAGCTAGCAGTGCATCAGGTGTGAGCACAGGAGACTAGATGAGAAATGAGGAGGAAAGGGTCAAGGCAGTTGTTAGAATGCCATTGACTCAGAGGTTGAGTCTGTGATCCTGGAACCATGGGTTAGGACCCCCCTTGAGGACTGTCACCAGGAGTGTGCCCCATTTCCGTTATCTTTTGAATCCTTCATCTCAGCAATTAACTCATGTTTTAGCTTTGAAAACCTTCTAATTTAATTTTCCCCATTTTCCTTGCCAGTGATTCCTAGTATATTTTTTCACTGGGGGTATGAATGAGTGTGTATTATGCCAGAACTTTACTTGTATTGTGGAATGGTTGGTGGAATCTACATTGGGATGTCTTGGCATCAGCACTGACCCCAAACATCAAGGGGCAAACCCAGCCTGGACTGTTGTGGTGAAGCTCTCCATGGTGAACAACAGGACAACCTAACTGGTGTGGGATTACCACGTCTAGAGATAATCTGTAGACATGATAAGAATGATGGAAGCCATTGCTAAATGATGAGGGTCGCCATGTTTCCCTAGACTCCGGGGCAGAATAAGGAGTCATACTGGGGAGACCTAGGAAAGGAGGCCATCACACAGTTTTGTAGATATGGCAGCACCAGGTGAAGAATCGAGTGTGTGTAACAGAGGCCTTCCTGTGAGGGGTTTACCGTTTTTTGTAATTCTGTCTTGGGTTATAATGGGCAGTTACATAAAACATGTTCTGCCTTCGATGGGACAGTTAAGTTGTTTATGCTCAAACTTAGGCCTCTGGGCTGCAATGGAGAACAGCAGTAAAAGGCTGCACAGCAAAGTGTGGCTTCCTCACCTTCATCCAGTGATGTCCATGAAGGAGGGACGGCACCATCTCAAGTGGAGTGCAGTCCAGGAGTTTCAGGGGTAGACCTTTTCAAAATGAGCAGGGACTTTCACTGGTGGGGAGGAGCATGGGGCAACCCTGAGTGGCAAACTACATGGGGCCAATCATTCTTTTCCAAGGACTCTGAGGAGGTTGTCCCTTGAAGTGGGGGAAGCCTTGGAAGTCTGTTGTTTCAACAACACATCCAGAAAGAGTCCACATTAATCCTATAAAGATACCACTCCTTACCTTACAGAATGCTTCCTTGAGAGGGAGGAATGAGATGTCAGCAGATGAGGTGCCTGGGTGGCTCAGTCAGTTAAGCCTCTGACTCTTGATTTCAGCTCAGGTCATGATCTCATGGTTCTTGGGTTCAAGCTCCCACTTTGGGCTCGGCACACAGTCTGCATGGGATTTTCTTTCTCTTCCTCTCTTTCTGCCCCTTCCCCACCCGTGCTTTTTCTTTCTGTAAGTAAATAAATAAACTTAAAAAAAAAAAGACACAGTATTAGAGCTCTGGAATGTGAGGTAGGGATGGCATATTGGGCATAGACCACAAATAGTATCTGTGGGAGAGTGCTGGACAGGGTGCTTCAGCTTTGATGCTGGCCTTAGCAGAGACACAGAAGTAAAAGCAATTAGATGAAGGGTCATGGTACAATAGATATCCTAGAAACAGTACCAGCTTTGGACTCAGAGTGACGTGGATCTCAGTCTTGGTTTCAGAAACATATTCTCGTGTTTGAACAAGGTACCAAAACAGTCCCTGCCTCAGTTTTACTATCTGCAAAATGAGACACATCGCTGCCTGCAATTAGGAAACATCATATAAAAAATGGTAGCATCTCACAAGTACTCAATGATTAGTATCTATTATTATTTTTATTATCATTATTACTCATGCTTCTAGCATAATTCTTGGAGTTAATTCTTAATAGCCAATAACAGCAAATACCTCTATAACACTTAGTTGTGCTCTAGGCATTATCTCAAGCACGTATATTAACTAACTTAATCCCCACAGCAACCTATGAAGTAGCTGTTATGTTTTCCCTTTTACAGATAAGGAAATTGAAACCAGAGAGATGAAGTAACTTGTCCAAGGGCACACACCCAGTAAATGGCAGGATCAGGATTTGAATGGAATCCAGGCTGTCAGGGCACAGTGCTCATTCTCTTAACTGCGATATTATAAACGTGACTCCTTTTCTGCCTAAGAGTATCTGTGAAAAAAAGGCATAAGGCATATCATTAACCTTGAAGGACATGGGGACACAGAACTCAGGTGCATGAGGCCAGTGGAACAAATACAAACTCATGTGGGCACAGTGGTGTATCACAACCTTTGATCTACAGCTCTTGGAGCCGTAGACTTCACGGTGAAGGGCAAGAGTCTGAAAAGTCAGGTTGGGCAAGGAGACCCTCCAGGAGCTGGCTGAGTGTTAGCAGGGGAAATATGTAACCCCGTGCTCCCATCTCCCACCTGGAAAGCACACAGAAACAAGGAAGAGAAAGAGAAAACTCTTCCAGCAATTTTAAATCCCTAAGACTTTACAGTAGACATTATGGAGTCTCTTCATTTTACAGTTGAGGGAATGGCATCGCAAGTGGAGACAGTGACTTGCTGTGGGTCACAGAGGTAGACTGTGTAAGGCATCCAGAGGAAGTGGAAGCAGCTCGTGGTAGCTATGGAGAAGGATGTGCTGTGGGAACAGGGGAAGGGAAGACAGGAGAAAGGATGTATGTGAAAGCCTCTTGTGAAGCACATTGACCAGACTCCTAAGCAATGGTAGCTGCTATCTTTTTCAAGCTATTATTTTGAGAAACATTATTAGAATGCAGAGAATTATCTTCGAGGGAGAGAGATGGGAGGTCAGTCGGGAAATTATTTCTTAACCAGGACAGTAATGAGAGCATGAGTGAGGTCAGAGGCCATGGCGGAATAGAGGAGGGGGCATATTCAATAAACACCTCAGAGATACAACAGATGGGTTTGGAGGGGGGCACTGAGACCCAACGATGGGGTGAAACATGATTCTCTTCCTCGGAGGAATCCCGAGGCCAGTATTGGAATGGGAAGGAGGCAGAGGCCAGGGAGGGGCCAGAGCAGACCAGCCCTCAGCCTGTTTGCCACTGCACAAAGTTTGGATTCTGTTGAGCACAGAGGAGCTCTTTCCTCTCTCCAGCTGAGCACATCTGGTTTTCAGGACAAAAGGGTCTGATGTGTCAGGTTTAAATGTCTTGAATGGCCAGCTAAAGAAGAGAAGGGAGGAGAAGCATGTCAGGTCAACACTGTGACCTCCCTGGGGCTGTAAGTGATCTTCCCAATAATAAACACGAAGCCTTAGCCAGGAGAGGCCCACGATGGTCATTGTTTCCCTGACTAGAATTTTATAAGCACACAGGCTGGAAAACTTGGCCAGAGGTTTGAACCATGTATTTCGTCAAGTCCTATAAGTCTTTAGACTCCTTTTTTATATTATCCCAGTGAGAAATGTATTAGGATTTTTATATGAACCAGACAACTGTCCTGATATTTTGCAGAGAGTATCATTGGTATTTGGGCCAGAATGGTATATGTATACAGGTATACGGTTGGCAGTTATCAAAATGTGGACAAACTGGAGAATCAGCTTCATTGCTTCCACTCTACCTATTTGCTGGTGTTTCGTGCTTTGGGGACCTCCTAGATCTTGGAATGTTTTCCATTATTCCAACCTGCTTAAGCAACATACTGAAGATTCAATACAATCTGAAGTATTGATGGAAGCTTCCAGTGTTCCCCCTCCCTGGGCATTTGCAGGGACAAAGCAGTAGGGCTGTAAGGCACTGTGTTTCAAAAATCAGCCTCAGTGGTATGGAAGTCACCTCAATCGCTCTGAAATGCACTTGAATTTCTTCCCCGAGCCTAACCTGTTCTTAGAAGCCCCAGTCAGCCACATATACTTGGCAAAGCCTACTGTCGACCCCAGCTCACAACATTCTCCCCTACATTGAACTTCTCTTGGATTTACTTCTTAAAAACTTGTATAAGAATTGTGAAAAGCAAGCCAATTAGCCATCTTCCTTTGGATGGCATAGTCTAAAACTGAGTCCTTGGAAACCCAAAACTCAGAGCTCAAATCTCAAGTTCGCCATTTATTAGCTGAGTGCCCTTGTGCTACATTACTGTGCAGTGCCTCAATTTCCAAATTTGTAAACTGGTCTATTCGTGCCAATCTCCCTGAACTGTGAGAATTAAGTAGAATCATGCAGGAAAATACCAAACCATGATACAGGTTTTTAAAAAGTTAACTATGCCCCTTTTCAAACTCCTAAAATTGTGACAAGAGGCAGCACATCATTACTCAGTTGTTTTCTAAGCTCCCAGACTTTTCATTTAACATATGTATATTCCGTGTATGTGCACATGTGCATGCACATGCCCTCCTTGTATTGGTAATGATTAAATATTTTCTTTAAATCAACTTATGAAAACTTTAAATTTATTTAAAAACAGAATTTGTATTACAATTCTAAATGGAAGGAGCAGTATCTCTTGCTCTAAAAAGAAGGTAAACTAAAGGCAGTAAGACAAAGCAATATTATTAAATGCTAAGTAGGCTCTAAGCATTAGATCGGCTCTCTTAGTATTATAAAAAAGAGAACCCGCAAATGTCAAAGAGGTTTTGTGGATAAGCTCTTCCAAAACTGAGCATTTTTTTCTTGATGTAAGCAAGTTAGAAATATAATTGAAAAAGGGACTGATTGTTCACAATAAGACTCATTGTCCTTTAACTGATGTCCTTTTGTCACTTAATTCATCTTTCAGGCCACTCACTCTTTAGAGTAAAAATTACAGTCGATAGTGCAGCATTTTGGAAGCAGGGATACCAGCCTCTGAAATTTGGCTCCTCTCCCTACTCGCCAATTACACTGAACAACTGACTCAGGTCTTTGTACTTCGCTCTCCTCATTAGTCAAATGAAATATTAACACTCAGCTTGCAGGATATGTGCACGGATGCCATCAAGTACATTAAATACATAGTAAAGTGCCTTGAATTCATAACCGAAATGCGTACTGATGATGACAGGGAAAATTGCCTTGTCAAAGTGCAGATAAATAGAATAAAGAGCAGGGTGTTTTGCGTGCCCAGCCATCCAGCTCACAGGGACAAAGATGTTCTGGGACACTCCTCCCAGACATCTGGACCAGCTGTCAGCACGTAACCGGGTGGTTTGAGGCTCTCCAGGGTTATATAATATTGGATGGCCACCAGGACTGTTAGACCTTCTTTTTTTATTCCGTATATAGATTTCATTTTTCAACCACATGAAGTTAGAAAAACATTTTTCTGGGGGGTAAAATATTGAGAAAGCACAATAAAGCAGAAAGGAAAAAATAAAACCACTTGTGACCATGCTACCCAGACCAAACTGGATATGGTATTTTTCAAATATTTTCTTTTAGATTGTTATATTCAGATTATAGGTGTATAATACTTTTTGTTTGTTTATTGAGATGGAAAGCTACTCTGCCCTTTGTTTTGTTATCAGTCTGTTTATTTAACAAATAAAAGGTGTAGTCATGCAAATATTTTTGTAATCACTCTACCCATGGCTTTCATGTTTATGATAGCATATCACATGGATGTGGCAAAATTTACTTAGTTATATCTAATACCAGTTGTTTATTTTTTAAAGCTTATTCATTTTGAGAGAGAGAGAGCTCATGTGTGCATGAGCAGGGGAAATGCAGAGACCGAGGGAGAGAGAGAGATAGAGAGAAAGAGAGAGAGAGAGAGAGAGAGAGAGAGAGAGAGAGAGAGAATCCCAAGTAGGCTCCATGCTGTGCAGAGCTGGAAGGTGCCCCTCTAATATCAGTTATTTAAGTTGCTTGGAGTTAACATCTACTATTTTACTTTTTTAAAAGTTTATTTTAAAAGAGAGAGTGTGAGCATGAGTGAGAGAGGGACAGAGAGACAGGGGGACTGAGAGGTCCAAGAAGGCTCCATACTATCAGTGCAGAGTCTGATACAGGGCCCGATCCCCTAAACCCCACGATATCATTTTTAGTATATGTGCTGCTGAAGCAAGCACTAAACCCCATGATATCATGACCTGAGCTAAAATCAAGAGGCAGATGCTTTAATTGAGTGACCCACCCAGGTGCCCCATACTGTTTTATTATTTTTAAAATGTCACAGTTTGCTTCCTTTTAAATGAATCATGACCCATAAACAAGGCAATTTCTTTCAGATAAATAGTGAGAGGTGGACATTCTAGTCAAAGAATATGTGCAGAGTAAGGTTCTTTGAGACTGCCACATTATTCTCAGGAAATTCAATATCAATTTACAGTGACTGTGTAAAGAACACACTTTTTTAGCACCCCTGCCCTAAGTAGGTGGTATCACATAAACATTTTTGGGTGCCCATTTATGTGAAAATGTTATTTTAGATTGTATGTTTCCTATATACTTACTGATAGCTTCTACTGTTTTCTTCTATGAATTTTGTGTTTGGATCTATACTTATTTTCTACCATTGGGGCATTTATCTTACTCTTATTGATTTCCAAGAAAATATTTACATATTAAGGTTAGTTATTTGTATATCCCACACATTGCCACTGAATTTGCTGATAACCTGTTGGTTTCTTATTTTTACAAATACCATGTGTGATAGTTAGAACATTAAAAATGATCATGTAGCCATATCTGTTAGTGATTTCTTTCATAACTGAGTCTTTGCTATCAAGCTCAGAATGTTTTGCTCTACCGTGAGTTATATAAATTTTTACATATATTTTCTTCCAGTGCTTTATTAGTTTTAAAAAATTAAACAAATAAACACAAATAGAATTTTATTGTAAAAATGTAAATATGATTAGAATCACTGAAACATGCCCTCATTCCCTTGGTTAGCTCATTCATCTTGTGGCTTAAAATGTGATCTGATGACTCTCAAGTTTATATGTCCGTTTCCAAACTGCTTCTTGGATTCCAGGGTCATACATCCACCCGCCTATTTGAAAACTCTACCTGGGTATGTAACAAGCATCTCAAATTTCACAGACCCCAGACTAAGCCCTTATATCTCCTCTGCAACCTACATCTCCTGTCATCCTTCCCTTTTCAGTTAAAGGCAACTCCACCTTGCAGTTGCTCATAATAAACTCCTTGGAGTCTTGCTAACTCTCTCTCTTTTTTTTTATTAAAAGTTTTTAATGTTTATTTATTTTGGGAGAGAGAGACAGAGTGAGCAGGGGAGGGGCAGAGAGAGAGTGGGGGAGAGAGAATCCCAAGCAGGCTCCACGCTGTCAGCACAGAGCAGGATGCAGGGCTCGAATTCACAAACAGTGAGATCATGACCTGAGTCGAAATCAAGAGTCAGATGCTTAACTGAGAGACCCAGGCGTCCCCTAACTCTCTTGTTTCTACAGTCTTGCTGAACTATTCAACAAATCCCACTAGCTCTCCCTTCAGAATATATCCAGAAGCCAGTTACTTCATGCCATGGGCCCCGCCATCACCCGGGGTTTGCAATGGCCCCACGTCTAGTTTCCCTTCTTGCTGTTCTTGGCTTAGTAACCACAGTGATCCCATTAAGAAAACCAAGTTATACGGTGTGTCCTTGGCTTGAAACCTTTCACTTGCTCTGTCACTCTCAGGAATCACCACAATCCTCCAACACCCGTTAAGGCCCTGCAAGGTGTGCCTTATCTTGGTGACTTCATTCCCTGCCACTCTTTCTCCAAGGAACAGCGCACTCAGGGGATCGAACGTTCCGGGTCCCCTCCCTCCTCAGGCCCTGTGCTCACTGTTCTGCAGCCTAGGCCTATACCCACATGGCACGTTCCCTCACCTCCGTCACATCTCTTCTCAAATGTCACTTTCTCAGCAAAGTATTTCTTCTTTATCTCCTCTTGAGCTTTGTTTTTCTCTGTGACATTTTCCACCATGTATCCAATGTTTTACTCATTCATTTTATTTCTGGTCTCTCTCCTCCCCTCTAGAATGCACGCTCCATGAAAGCAGAATCAGTGTTGCTGTCCACTGCTGTATCTCAGCACCAGGCGTAGTGCCGGGAACATGACAGGCCCTCAACTGTTTGTTAAATGAGCCAATTAACTTAGATGTATTTCCCTTTTGTCATGCTCTCAAACTCAGTCCCTTCCCCACACACCCAAGATAACTAATAATACACGAAGAAAGCGAATTGCAGAACATTATATACAAGGAATCCTTAATGTAAAGCAGATAAATAAATAAGCAAATGCCAACATAAAGTTCTGGAAGCACACACACGGAACTAAGATGCCGTTACCCCATCTGGAACTTATTTCGCTATGAAGGAAGGGAAGATACACATTTTTTCCCCAAGTGACTGACCAATTGTGCTATTATTATTAAAACCTATCCACTAATATCCTAACATATCATCACTGATATGTTTTGTCACGTTGAACATATATTACATCTGTCTCAACCGGGGCCAGTTTCCTGGACTATCTGTAACTGTAATGCAAAATTTTTAAATTATATCATTATAGCAAACTTGCATATCAATTCAAGTTAGGCATCTCTTACCACTCTTTTTTTAAAATGTCCCTGGCTATTTTCATGATTTTATTCTCTCCACTATTTTTTTTATATCCTTTATGTTGTTAGCTGAAAGGATTCGAATTTTAATTGTAATTTCATTAAATGTACAGAGTAGTGTGTGAAGAATTGACATATTTATACCATTAAGTCTTTCCTTCTTGGAACATGGATTGTCTTTTCAATAATTCATATATTTTATGGCTCAGAATGTAGTCATTTTTGTCCTCATTAGGTTTAGGACATTTCCTATTCAATTTTTTAAAGTTATTACTCACAGATACAGCAGTGATTCATTTTAATGTATTTGTATTGTGAGTCAAAGTACTGAGTCTTATTGTTAGAGTTGTGTTGTAGTTGTTGTGTCTCTTGGTTTTCTGGATAATCGTCACCTTGAAATAATGATAATTTTGTCACCTTGCTACGCCTGGATTCCCCAACATTCACAGCTTGAGATGCTGGCTTATCTATGAGTGATTTAGTAGGAAGCACAAGGCCTACAATCCCATGTAACAGCTCTTTCACTTGGGGGAGCAGAGAGAGAGAGAGAGAGACAACCAAAAGATGTGCTATTGAGTGGGTCACACTAGAGGTTGTTTGTTGTCTGGTCCCACAGGGCTGATTAAGGATCATATGTGAGGCATTTCCATATTAGCCACAATAAGGAGAGATAAGGAGAAGATTTTATGCACTTATATCTATATGCCATTTGCTAAAGTTTCACCCTGAAAGGTGTTAACTTGTGGGTTTTGCGAATGCAGATGCTGTGTATAGTCCCAGCACATTCCATGCCTCAGGATCAAGAGGGAAGCTTCAGGGGAAAAAAGACACATGGTGCAACTCCGATGACATGAGGTTCTGACACATTACACTGGCAATAAGTCAGTCTGAGACTGCACAGAACAGCACTTACTGGAATGAGATAAACAAGGCCAAGGGGATCTGAAATGGTGGAGAAGAGATATCTGATACAGTCCACCCCTTGTACCTAAGATCCTCTAGTGCCTGCACCATATCTGGCTCCCATTCCTGCAGTATGGAGCTAAATAATGCCCTTACCTTATTCCCCAGACAAAAGAATGCAAATCCAATCTTTCATGGAATCACCTTCAGAGAGGTAGCCAGGCATAATCACTGAGGCTTTTTAAGAGAGCTAATGAAACAAGGTCTAGTCCTTACTGTGAAAGGAGTTCTGATTACCTCTCACTTTCTGCCCAGGGGATTCTCAGACCTGCCTTTTGGGATACTTGCAGAAGAAAGTGTGCCTACCATTCTGATGTAAAGAACAAACAAGAAGGTATGAGGTGACTAACGCAGATAAGGTGACCCTTGACTAATGGAGGAGGAGAATTGGCAGATAAATAATCTTCTTTCATTATTCAGTAGACACTTTGGAAGCTCATTCTAAATTATTCTTCAGAGGGTCTCTAGGAGGATCAAGCCATAAATGTTCCCACTAGGGACCATCTTGATAACATATCATTAGGTTGGTTTTCCCTCCTTTTCTGCTTCATTATTCCCATTGACCCAACTCTGATCCTTTGTTGTTTCTTCTACCAATTAACTACCTACACGCAATCCCTGTCTCAAGCTCTGCTTTTGGGGAAAAATCTAGGCTACTTCATAACCATGTGTGTCATCTCTGACCTATTATCCAATATTCATTGAAATTCTAGGTATTCTCCTTTTTCAGATATTCTGCTTCCAGAAAACTCCAGGCATATGTTTGTGAACAAATCACCAGAATATTTGTCATACATTCTTGTTATGATCTTGTAGGACCTTCAACAAGAGGACAGGCCTTTGCTTTTATCAATAGGGGCTGATTCTGTCGACAGTTTTTAGACCTGGAAATGAGATCAGGGACCATAATTTTCCATAACAGCAAATGAAATCAGATTTTTGCTTTCCAGCCTTTTTTTTCTAATCAGACAACTTGAGCATCACCCTGGTCTGTTGTTCACATATTTCACTCCTAGAATTTCAGGATGTATTATCTATTGCCACAGATCCTGGCAAGCCAAAGCATCCTATCTGGCTGGCCACTCCAAGGCTTGCTGCCCATTTTGGTAGTTATGTCCACTTTGTTTCTAATATTCTTGGCCTCTCCTATTCCACAGCACCTCCCCTGTCCACCCTGGCCTATAGAGATGGTCACCATCGAGTTTCTCAAAAATGCAAATAGCCTTTTTGCTGTGTATGTTGCCTTAGGAGAGTGAATGTCCGGGGCACCTGGGTAGCTCAGTCAGTTGAGTGTCCGGCTTCGTCTCAGGTCATGATCTCATGGTTTGTGGGTTTGAGCCCCGCATTGGGCTTTGTGCTAACAGCTAGCTCATAGCTTGGAGCCTCCTTCAGATTCTGTGTCTCCCTCTCTCTCTCTGACCCTCCCCTGCTCACGCTGTCTCTGTCTCTCAAACATAAATAAAAAACATTAAAAAGGAAAGCGAATGTCCTTGGGGCCCTCCTTGGGAACACAGACAGTGGAATTTCTATTCTCACTTAATAAATCCATTTTCATATTCTCACTTCCCTTACTTTCTGACCATTTTCCTTACGGCATGCTTACTCAGTTCTTTCATCTCCATTTCATTTACTATTGTCCCTTGCCAGGTTCAAACTAGTAAATTGGGACTAGCTTTATATATTCTTGCAAGAAGGTTGAATCTTGAGTGAATACATTCTCACCTATTCAGTCTATTTTCTTAGATCCCACACCTCAAGGTCATTCCTATATATGTACCCTGGTTCCTGTAAGTGTCTTGTGAGTGGTGCCAAGAAGTTATTTCCTGGAGTGGAGACTATAATTCCCTGCTTGGACTGTGCTGGACACTTGACTTTTGTTATCAATCTGGAGGCAATGAGGAGTGACGGGTCGGGTCTTGAAGACAGGCATGATGTATTGAAATGCATTTGTCTCTAATGATGTCTTAGGTTGGATTCTTTCAGAAGAAGATTCTGTGCCAAGAATTCTGGTGCAAATGATTAATTAATAAAGTATCTCTGAAGATACCAGTAAAGGAACAGGAGAACCAGGACAGGGAAGGACAGAAAACTAAGCAAATGTGCGATTTCCAATGAAGTCCCAGACTTACTTGTTCACAAATGTTCATAGCAGTTTTAGTCTTAATAATCAAAATATGCAACCTGACAAGCTAAATGCGCATCAATAAGTGAATCGATAAACAAATGGTGATATCATCACATAATGGGAAATTACTTGGCCATAAAAGGGAACAAATTATTGATAGGCAATAGCAAGGTTGAATCTCAAAAACATGCTAAGAAAAAGAAACCAGACTGCAAGACTTGCATCCATATTAATCCACTTATATGAAATTCTACAACAGGGAAATGTAATCTATAATGACTGAGAGTTGATCACTTGTCACCCTAGGCTGGTATTAGTGATAGGGTGGTAATGATAATCTAACTGCAAGGATGCTTTGGGGTGGTTATGGTGGTATATACATGGATTATATAACTTTATCATAACTTACTGAAGTGTTCCTTTGAAATGAGTGCATTTAATTATATGTAAATTCATTTCTTCTTCTTTCCTTATTTCTTAAATAGAAACAGATCATTTTGAGACCCTTATTTGAAAGTGTAAGCATTTAGTGCTACAAATTTCCTGCTAAGAACTGCTTTATCTGTATTCCGCAAATTTTGATCTGTTGTGTTTTCATTTTCATTCAGTTCAAAATAGTTTCTAACTTCACTTCAGATCTCTTCATTCATTCATGGATTATTTAGAAGTGGGCTGTTTAATTTCCAAATATTTGGAGATTCTTCAGATATCTTTTTGACATCCATCTCTAGTTTAAATTCCTGTGGTCAGATAACATATGTTTGATTAAATTTATTGAGACTTGATATGTAGCCCAGGATATGATCAATCTTGTTGCAGAACTCGTGTTCTGCTGTTGGGGTGGAGTGTCTAATAAATTTCACTGAGGTCAAGTGGGTTGAGAGTGTTCTTCAAGTCTTTCATATACTGGGTGATTTTTTTTTTTTTCAACTCTTGTTCTTTGGTGATTATTTGTCTTTGTGTTCTCTCACTTGTTGAGATCAGAGTCTTGAAACTCTCAATTGCAATTGTGGATTTTTATGTTCCTGCTTTAAATTCTGTCTGGTTTTGTCTCATATATTTTGAAGCTCTTTGTTATATGCATACATTGCTTTTCTTTCTTGATGAATTCTTCTCTAACTTACTACAGTTCACCTTCAAATCATTGTTATGACACTCTCTGAAAGAACCTTATAGCAATATACTTCAATTTCCCCTTCCTATACTTTGGGCTAGTCTGGTCATACATTTTATTCTACCTATGCTCTCAACTCCACAATTTAATGCCTTTTGTTTGTTTGTTTTATAAAGTTAATTGTTTACAAGAGATTAACAATGAGAAAAAAATGTCATCTATTTATCATTTCTGGGGCTCACTTTTTTACTTAGACCTAAATCTCCATCTGGTAATATTTTCCTTCTGCCTCAAGAATTTCTTCTTAACATATCTTACAGTGCAGATCTCCTGGAAATGAATTTTATACCGCTTTGTTGGTCTACCTTTTTCAGACACTATTCTTCATTTTGAAGGTTATTTTCTTTGTTCTGTCATGATGCTCCGTTCATTTCTTTTTTTCTTTGTGTTTCATTTTGGGCAATTTTAATGGTTAGAGCTTCACATTAATTTTTCTTCTTCAGGATATAACCGATTTTTAAAAGTTTGTTTATTTATTTGGATAGAGAGAGAAAGAGCACAAGTGGAGAAGGGACTGAGAGAGAAGGAGAGAGAGAATTTCAAGCATGCTCTGTACCACCAGTGCAGAGCCTGATGTGGGGCTTGAACTCACGAACTGTGAAATGATGACCAGAGGCAGTCAGAAGCTTAATCGAATGAGCCACCCAGGTGCTTCTGGGTATACTCCTTTTTTAAAAAAGATCTTAGACATCATGTTTTTATTTCTAGAAATTTTATTTGGGCCTTACTTCTATATCTTGTATTTTTTTTCTTATTGTACTATTTATGTGTTTGCTGTTTTCTTGAACATATGGAACATCTGTTTTAACATTCTTGTCTGCTAGTTTTATCACCTCTTTCCTTTAAGGGTCTATTTCTATCAATTAATTTCCTCCTGATTAGGTCTCTCTTATCCTAATCCTTTAAATACTTGTTAATTTTATACTGGATGCAAGACATTGTGATTTTGCTTGTTAGGTGCTGAGTTTTGATATATTCCTTTATACAGTGTTGGATTTTGTTCGGGCATGCAGTTATTTGGAACTACTGAATCCTCTCCAGGTTTGCCTTTAAGCTTTGTTAAGGCGTGTCTGGAGTAAATGCACATTAGAGCTAGTTCAGCCCCACTGCTGTGGTGATACCCTCCTCAGAACTTGACCTGGTGCCCGAACAATTACAATGGCATTCCCTTCTGGTTGACTGGCTTACACACTATTTCAGCCCTCTGTACAGTTCTGTCTTGGTTTTGGGTAATTTCCTTTCATGCATGCGTAGAATGGTTCTCAGCCAAGAATTCCAAGGACCTCTCTGCAGATCTCTGGAGCTCTCTCTCTGTGCACTTCCCTCCACTCTGCCACTGTGTCCCTCAAATTCTAGCTACCTTTGCTTGCCAGGTTCTGACCAATTTGAGCTTTCCCCACCTGCGCTGCACCTCTAGGCAGTAACCTGAACTATCACAGATTTGTTGGCTTCCCTTCTCTGAGTCATGTGCTGCGTATTATCCAATGTCAGAGAACCATTTTTTCCCATTTATTTTTTCCTGGATTTCAGGGTATTTAAGGGAGGAGAGTAAAGCTGTCCTTTGCTACTTCAGTATGTTCTGGAAAAGGAGGCCACTTGCACAGAAGTTATACTTCCACACTTTTATGTAAAAAAAAAAAAAGAAAGAAAAGAAAAGAATGTTGCTATAAGTTATTTGGATTCTGAATGTAGGACAGATATTTCTTGAGAATTCTTACTCCCTTTAATCACAGTTTAGATCTCTACTTTGACTCCAAACATGGGTATGTTAAAAAAAAAAACTAGAAGTAAATATTAGTGGCTTATTATATTTTTATTGGACTAATTTTCAAGAGGAGATAAACCATTTGGGGTAAATCAAGGAATTCAGTTTTGGCCTCATTTGTGAAGTTTTCTGTTCAGTGTCAGGTGGAGATGTTCAGAAGTCAGCCCTGTCATCAGACCCTCAAGAGAGTTCTGAATTGCAATGTTTCAAAATCACCAGGTGAGACCTGGAGGCTGAAGCAATGAATATGAATAACTTATAAAGAAGAATGAGATAGGAGGGGACAGGGGGGCGTCCTAGGCAAGGACACTGACTTGCAGAGAGACTGAGGAAAAAGAACTCAGAAAGGAGCTTAACAGGAAAAATGTTGTATCCGAATTCAGTGCTAGTCTTCTTAGAGAAAGTAACAGTGGATGAATAAAGAGCACTCTTGTGAACTCCTTTGATACTAGTAGTCACACCCTGTGAGCTAGACTCTCAGAGCCATCTACTGACATTCTTTCCGTCCTCCCCTCCTCCTCTCCCCTCCAGCAGGGGTGAAACATTCAGCCCATGGACACCGAGGATCATGTGCCTGAGCTGAGCGGAATATTGCCTGAGATCATGTCTAAGGGTCCTTCTGAATCTAATTGACTATGAAAAATTTATAAAACACAGATCTTACAATAACATAACAGCAAAGACTAATCAGAAGACTGTGAGGTACTCCGCCACACACACTGTTAAGGCCAAAATAGCTGTTCAATATATTTTCCATGGCTCTTATAAAGAAATTCTTGGAAAATACTGCAAGCTGGCCTGGGGCTCCTCACTTATATAACTCATATTTCTATGTCATTCCTCCCCATCTGAGGCTGAATAGCTCTGAGGTTACAATTGTATTGCTCTTATGTGGTAAGATGGTTTAGCTTTTGAAATTGTGCTTCTACTCAGGGCTCTGGTGGCCAGTGGGCTCTGCTCTTCCTTGAATAATGAATCCACAAAAATGAATTAGATTGGTCCTTGATTCGATCGCAACTCTTCTCAATAAATGCCATTTTCTGTGAAGGTGTTAACCCCCAAACAAAGCAGAATTCTGTCTTCTTTGGAACCCTATAATTGAAAGATTTAGATTTTTATGGGCAGAATAAATGCTTTCTTTAAAAATATTCTTTATTGGCAACAGAAGGTGATAGTCATTTAAGAAACAGAAAAGATTGTGAGTTAAATTTGTTGATTTGCTGAGGTGTTTAAAATATGGTTTTCATTCCTTACCACCCAGAGAAATAAGACATATTATTTTCATTTTCTATAGAAGAAAATGCTGCCAGGGAGTTAATAACTTGCTCAAGGTCATCAAGCTAGTATACTGTGATTTGTCTGGTCTGCCTCTTAAGCCTTTTTCTCTTTTTATATGTCACACTGCCTCCATAGGGAGATAATTTCTGCTGTGTTCTTTCTGAGAAATCAGAGTTCATTTCATCCTGGAAGGCTTAGGAATGAGAGAGTAGTACAGAAAGGAATTTTTACCACCACATCTAATAGGATGCATTATACTAAGTGTATAGAACAAAACAACAGTTCACAACATAAGCGAGTAGCAAGCACTTGGGAAATGGCACAGGATTCGATCTCAGAGCACTTGGGTTCCAATTCTGGATCTGCCAATTCTAGCGCTGTGGATTTGAACTAGGTACTTTACTGTCCCAAGCCTCAGTTTCCCCACTGGAAGAATGGAGCGATGATACCCACCTCATGGTGCTTTTGTGGAAATCTCCGTATCCCTGAAGCTCGAAGAGGCACGCTTTGCTAATAATTTCTGTGTATGGAGTCCATAAGCATGAGAGGCTAGATCATAGCTCAGTTGAGTAGTCTGAAACTCCATCACTGAGCCAATGGGCCATGGCAAGGACATGGAGGTAAGGTGTGCCGGCAGACAGGACAGGTACAAATGACAGCTAGTGAGAGAGGAGATCCAGAGGGTGATGGGGGGGAAGGTAAAGTCTGGCATCATTTCTACTCTGAAAGCAAAGTGGCCCACAGTGGTTCCCACATCTGCAGGAAGAAGTGTGCTGGCAAATACATGGGAATCAAAATGGAATAGAAAGGATTAGGTGTGCAGGTGTGTAGCTCTCCTAATTGTTCTTGTTATGTGATTGTCTTTCCTGGAGTACAGCTGGGTACCACTGGGAAGATAAACACTAAATAGAATTTACATATATATGAAAGTACTTTGTAAATAGCAAGCATTATAAATTCAAATCGCTATCCTTCCTCTTTTATAAATGAGGATAAGTATATTTCCATAGTTTCTATGGTTAGTAAATGGGTGATTTAGGTCTCCGGCCACTCTGAAAGCCATTGTTCTTTGCCATCCAGTGCTGTTCTCCAGTAAAGCCTATTAGAGTATATAGGTGTGATCTCACTGAGGAAAGCTTCAAATTCAATAAATATTAAAGGAGTACCCAGCAGGCACTGTATTAGATACTGGGAATCAGTGACATAAGAGGCCATCAAAGACCTCAAAGGCTAGCATGGGAGACAGACACATTAGGAAAGAAAAAACCAAAGAAGACAATTCCCACATTGAGTACTCTGAGGGGCACAGAGAAGGAAGGACTTGGTGGTTTGTATTTGATTCAATTCACTGCATATCTAGTATCCCCATTATGTGCTGAGCCCTGTGTTAGTTGAGGAAACAGATAAATAAGACAGAACCCTGTCCTCAAGTTTATGCTCCAAAAGGTGGCAGTATTGCAGAAATTTGTTCATATTTAAATAAATACCTAGTCCTTCCATATGGAGATATTTAAATCCCATTTTGGGGGGCACCTGGGTGGCTTAGTCGGTTAAGTGTCCGACTTTGGCCCAGGTCATGATCTCATGGTTTGTGAGTTCTAGCTCCGGGTCAGGCTCTGTGCTGACAGCTCGGAGCCTGGAGCGTGCTTCAGACTCTGTGTTTCCCCCTCTCTCTGCCCCTTCCATGCTCATGCTCTGTCTCTCTCTGTCTCTCAATAATAAATAAGTGTTAAAACAAATTTGAAATCCCATTTTGTTGCTGGCTCATTTTATACAGAAATTGGGAGCTCTAATCTCTGCTTTTCTTGTCTATATTACACCGTGCCCTCTTTCCCCTGACATGTGCCTGGAGACCCAAATATCAGGTAAAAGCCATTTCATTTAAATCAGTAGTGATGAATAAAGGTGATATAGTGAAGAAATAGCTAAACTGAATGTGGGTTAGAAAATGATACTTCAAAAGTGGTTTCACCTAATATGAGATTTGAACTTTGTCCAGTTTTCACACCTCAGCACCTTGACTGTATTGTATTTCTAGAAGGTAGAGAATATTAAACATTGTTAATGATTGATTGCATCTCAGCTTTCAAGTGTTACATCAAACAGACCTTTAAAAGGGTGAATTTTTATTCTCTCCGAGCATATCGACAGAACTTTTTGGTTATTAAAAACTAATGCCATGGATTTACTACATTTAATCCAAATTTGATCCGAGAGTGAAATTCCTTTTTGGCAGCGTCATCAATAATTCACTGCATCATGAGCTCTCCTTTTGGGGGGCACAAAATATTGGCTAGGGGAGTTCTGGCTGACACATTCTAAAATGAAGCTGGCAAATGGGTTGTATGGGATTTTGCCAATGCTATACCCATCGGAGGATTCCCAGGTGAATGAGTATGGTTTTCCTTTAAGCTGCCCTCTGAGAGCTGGTGTGCACTACCGAACACCCAGAAAGGCCTAGAACTTTGGAAATCCACACCTGGAATCGATATGAATAGTCCTCCAGGCTATCCACTCTCCTAAATCAGGAATTATTTGATTTGAAAACACCCTGATACAGGTTCAACCAGGTTCGGTTGAATTTCAAAGTCACACCGTGTTGGGGAGCCTGGGTGGCTCTGTTGGTGGCGTCCCGCTCTTGATTTTGGCTCAGGTCATGATCTCACAGTTACAGAGTCTGAGCTCCATGTCAGGCTCTGTGCTGATGGTGTGGAGCCTGTATCGGATTCTTCTCTCTCTCTCTGCCATCCCCCACTCATGCTTTCTGTCTCTCTCTCTCTCAGAAAAAAAAAAAAGCCACCCCACTATTGGTTAGCTCGGAATGCTGAGCAGCTGGTAGACGCCCCTCTCAGATGCACCTCCCTGTGTGTGCTAGATCTTTCCTGGGAGCCACAGTGAACTTAGCTGCCCCTCTTTAGCACAAGCCTTGCAGATTAATGAAGAGTTTACTCTCGGCTTTTCTAAATCTTCTCATTTTTAGGAAAACATTCCCATTCTTCAACTAGACTAACTCTTTCCTGGGCTTTCTCTAATTAGTTGGAATCCTTCAAACATTGTGAGTACAAACTAGTGCCCCGGACTTCAGTTAGTTTCAACACACTGGTTGGAGGTTCAGTGATAATGAACGTGATGCACTTCATGTGCTACCTCCAACCAGTTCCTTACGGAGGTCAGGGGGCTGCCTGACATGCGATGTTGTGGAAATTTCTAGTGCTTTCTCTGAGCTCTCATGTTATCTCTGGGCTTCACCATGCCTGCCACAGGTTCCTGAGGTGAGAGTGGTGGCCGGTTCACCAATGCCATAGATTTAAGGACCCACTGGAAAAACAGCTCTCCAAGCCTCCCTATAGAATTCCTGAAAGCAAAGATTAAAAAGCTTGGTCACTTATATTTCCTTAAGTTCTTTTAATGATATTCTGTTTATCCTTTGAAAACGTCCTCCTCACTGCGTTTAGTTGTTTAGTTCCACATCTCCCTGATATTTAAATATGGGTAGCCAGCAGTGACCAAGCTATGAAATATTCTCGAATGAAGGAAAGTCATAACTTGTCCTAAGATGGCTTGTTCAGATAGTCTTCTGAAATCAAGGAGTGTCTCTGAAGATGATCATGATGATCATGATGATAAAAATAAATAGCATTTTATTGTGTTTGATGGTTTCCACATCACCCTTAGATAGATTCTTCCCTTCGATCCCTGGGACACCCTTGGTATCATTCTTCCTATGTGAAGCTGAGAAGACACTTTTGGAATACTTAAGTAACATGCCCAAGAACATTTGATCTATATGTCCTATTGAATCCAGTTTTGTTTGTTTGTTTACTGCAAAATCTCAAACTGTCCCGCTGTAGGATGGGCCCTGGGCCCTTTGTTCTTACCTGTCTTTGCGGGCTCTCCTGCCCTGCCAGTTTATCAGAAGCTGCTCTTCCCTTCCTACGTCAACAGCACCTGCCAGGCCTACCCTCTCCCGCGACTAAATCTCTCTCCATAGCCCAGTAACAGCTCCCGCCGCTGTCCTTTAAGAACTTAAAGGGGGTGACAGCCTCTAGCTCTGGATGTGCAGAGAAAGAAGGGGATGCCCGAGAGAAGCTATAGCAAATCACTATGGCAGTCCCTGAAACTTTCGCCAACCCACACTGGTTCCCTTAACCTTGACCTTAACTATAAATAGGCCTTTCATTAAACCCTCTTCAATTACCCCGTTGACTGTGATTCCTGTTTTCCTGCCAAGGCCCTGACTAATACCACCAACCTAGGGCAGACACGTCTCTGCTGCCTATCTCTGACTTATAAGGCACACTTAGGTCTGAATGACACTAAGACTGGATATTAAAGAGAGGCTGCCCCATTCTTTGGTGGGAACAATCATGAAGGCACAACCCAATTGTTTTGTTAGGAACAGTCTCATAGGAAAGATAACTCTTCAAATTCAGGGCCATATAGGATCTTAGAGAGTTCTCTAACTTTAGAATTATCGGGAGGAATGTGCTCTTTTGATACTCAGCTGTTTGATTTATTAATCTATTTTATTCCTGTTGAAACAGAACCTCTATTTCTTGGTAATGTAAGTTTCAATTATATGGCCCACCTTCTAGGTATATATGTGTGTGTGTGTGTGTGTGTGTGTGTGTGTGTCTAGTGTACGTATCTGTGTATCTATCCCTACCCCCTCAAAAAAAACCCAAACAACTTCTGGTGTGAATATGGCAAAGTTTATTTTTGAAACCATCAATTTAAACTGTTTAATGAATCCTAAAAGCGTAAGTGGGAAGTAGCCTATTAATTTCCCAGCAATGCTCCTTTATAGCCACTAGGCTTTACATAGAATTTAATATTCTATCTTTTTGAGGTCTTCATAAATTTCCTCCTGTCTGAGCCTTTTACACACATAGGCCATGATGGCTGGAATGCTCTTTTATGTTATTTCTTTTATACAAATGTAGTGGCTTTTCTCTCACAAGTTATTAATATATGTACAATATAATGATATCACGTAGACATATGTGGAGGAAACAGATATCACTCAAGGATTTTTAAAAATCTTTAGCAGGGAATTCAGGGTTTTCCAAAGTGTTGAAAGGGCTGGAAGTGTGGACAGTAGCTGTATATCTAGGAATGCCCCTGAGCATTACAAGAATCACACCTCCTCTCCACGCCCCAGAGCTGCTATTTCTGTGCAGCAGAAAGTGAGGAATTTGGGGATAGCTACTGAAACTACAGAGTTCAAGAACATACCTCAGGGCCTGCAATCCAAGGAAGCTCCCGTTGCTGTCACCACCTTGACCTCCATGAATGTGGTAATTGGACAAAGGCACACTGAGTCCATACAGAGCTTTAACTATCTTGACGGTCAAGCCTAAAGACAAGCTGCTGGAATGACACTCTAGAAAAAAGTGCCCAAGTCTCAGGCATGATGACGACCACTGTCTTACTCCCCCCTTAAAATCTCCTTTGAGTGCATCTAATCTGCAAGTCCTAATTTGCATCCTGAACCTTTGCCTCAAAGGACTCAGGAAAGAGTGGTTTTTCATTTAGCTTTCAGCAGTGCAGGGACATATGGGACGTTGAAAGAAGGCACGTGCTAATCAACTCTACCTGCCCCAGCAATAGAGTGAGCTTGGAAGGCAGAGAGACCTAGCTTTACTCTTTTATTTATTATGAGAGAGACAGAGACAGTGTGGGTGGGAGGGGGGGTGGGCAGAGAGAGAGGGAGACAGAGAATCCCAAGCAGGCTTCGCACTGTCAGCACAGAGCCTGAGGCCCAGCTTGATCTCATGAAACCACGAGATCATGACCTGAGCCAAAACCAAGAGTCGAGGGCTTAGCTTCCTGAGCCACCCAGGTGCCCTAGTATTACTCTTCATTAACTGTGTTACCTTAGTGAAATTACATATCTAGTCTTAGCACCAGTTTTCTCTTCTCATAAATGGACTGACTATATGTAACTTTGAATTATTTGAGAAGACCAAATGTGATGGATGGGTGAGCATTCTCAAATTGGGTGTCACGTTACCCTGGGGTGCCAGGGCAGTCAGAGGGGCATCTCAGGATATCTTAAAATCTCAAAGGACATCTATATATATTTCACGTCTATATATATTTGACATCAACTTATTTGACATCTATTGGACTCCAAAGCCTTAGTCTGAGGTAGTTCAGAGTCTCAACATTATGCTACATTCGTTTTGATGATGTCATATCTCTTTGAAAATGCATTTTCAGCAGCTACTGTGGTATCAAGCTTATAATGCACATAAACTGATGTGAGGGTCATATTGTCCAATATGATTCCAATGTTTGAGAAAGGGTACAAGGTTTGGGAAAGGGCACAATGCCCCATAGGCACACAAACCTCCTTAGTAAGTATTATAGGCTGAGTTCTGTCCCTCCTAAACTCATATGTGGAAGTCCTAACCTTTGGTATCTCACAATGTGATGGTATTTGGATATAGTGTCTTAAAACGGCAACTAAGTCAGTGAGACCAATGGGGTGGGCCCCAACCCAATCTGACAAATGTCTTTATAGGAAGAGAAAATTGGGGCCCACCGAAGGACAGAAGGACAGGAGGGATGTGTGTGCACAGAGAGGAATGGCCACAGAGGACACGGCAGGAAGGCGGCCATCTATCTGCAAGCCTGGGAGGGAGACCCCAGGAAGACATCAAACCTGCCAACATCTTGATCTCAGCCACAGAAACTTCCATCCTATCACAACCTTGAAGAGAAGGGCTTAACCATGAACTAAGAGGTGAAATGAAGGAACCAGTTGTGAGGGTGAGAGGAGAATGGCACAGTAAGGAGATCATTCGAAGCTCAGGCAGTCATCAGAGGGCTAGACTCCATACCGCTGCCTTGCATCAGATGCAGATGTACTGCTCTAGTGCGAGCTTCGTCATTCCTCAGTTGGGTGCCTGCAGTAAGTCATCTCTCCCCTTACCTAGATCATGTGATCATCCGCTCCTCTAGGAGACGAAGCTGCGCAGTGCAGCTTGGAATGCGATACCCACACCCAGCCTTTGCTATGGAGCCAGAATTCCTGCTGGGTACGCCTCAGCCTTTCAAGCAGGAAAGCTGCAAAAGTACTGAGTGAAGAGGAAAGACACTCCTTGTCTCCAAACCGAGTAGATAAGGGGAGAAGGAGAAGGGAGAATAAGGCCCTTGGCAGTCTTTATGTAACTTGTTACAAAAGGCCATTAAATAGTGTCTTATTTTAACCTTCTAAATGTAATCTGTCCAAGCACATGTTGCTTGTGGATATGTGTGTGTGTTTATATAAAATATGCATATCTATCAAAGTGGGACTTCGATCAAATTCTCAATATGGACCATCAATAGGGAGCCTGGACACATCTGATTTGTACTGACCTTCAAGACACTGTTCCCTTCTGCTGTTTGCTCACACTTACTGAGTGCTTATTATCTTCACACAGAGTAGCGCTTTTAAAAATCCCACTGATCTTAAGAAGTTGGCCCTGTTAACATCATTGTTTTCAGAGGACAAAAGCTGATGTGCAGAAGGGTTAGTGACTTCTCCAGAGTGACAGAGCTGCTAAGAGGTGACATAGCCAGGATACAAATCCAAGCGACCTGACTGCGGGACACTGTCGTCTGTCATATTTCATTGCATGCATGTATGAAAACTTCCCTCAGCCTCTTCATTCTCTCCTCCTCACATCCCCAGGACCTGCTGACAACACGAAAGGGCCCTGTATTAGCCGTTGTGCAGAGTCACGCAGAGGTCTGTGCCACAGGCAGGGAGATGAATTAGGAGACCGTTGCAAAATCAAGGCAAGGGACAAATTTAGGAATTGGCAGAAGGAACGTACCTGGTTTCCCCCCAGATAATTTAAGGCCTCAGAAATGACAAAACGTGATACTTCCTTGGAACCCACCTCTCTCTGTCTTCATATTCCTGCTGGTTCTACTCACTGCAGAAGTGGTTTCCTCGATGCTTTGGAATCAGCTGGGAATGTTCTCCTGGGTTCTTCTCAACTATGTAGCCTTCTGCGGTAACGGCCCATTTTTCAATAGATTCTCATTTCCCTCTTTTTCAGGTCCTCTCCCTCACCAGTTATTTCTTGACCTTTCATCTTCTGAAGGCTGCCTAGCATGCAGACAGCTCCCTTGGAATTCTTAGCTGACAGATGTGATCGCGAGTTCCCTGCCGTTGCCTGAAAATAAAGGGATCAGAACACAAAATCTTCCCTGGCCTTTGAGAGAGCGATGATAAAATAAGTGTCTGGGGGGAGGTGGTAATGAGAAGACCATACCTACTCCTGGTTTTCATCTGCACACACTCACAGCGCCTCTCGATGAGGACTCCTAGAGGCTGTGGAATTTTGTGTCCAAGTATGTTTTTTAACTTGGAATCCCATGTGGACCAAGTTGCACGTGGCCAGAATTTCAGCGAGAAAGGATTGGAACATTCTGTTTTGCCATGTCATTGTTTGTAAAGGCAGCACGGTGATTATTTTATGAATTTTCAAAATAGTAGACAGAGAACTAACTGGACTTGTCAGAAACCTGAGTTTGGAATTTTATTCTAGCACTCTGTGGGTGTGTGGGGTAATCATCTGCACTTCACAGGGGTTTTCATAAAATAATCGGGAAACACACAGCCATTTTGGTGTCCATGCATAGCACTTGTTGGGAACTACCTTTGTGTAGGTTACCGGCTATGCTCCTGATGTGAAATCCGGTGGCAGCCTTTATGTTTTCACCTTACTCAACCTGTTAGCAGTGTTGAACACAGCTGATCCTCCTCACTAGCTCCTGCAGTCGGCTGCTTTTCTTCTCTGGCGCCTCAGTCAGCTGTGTCAGTTTCTCCTCCTGTGTCTGCTGGAAATGTTGGGGATCTTATTCTTAGACTCAGCTCCCCGATTCTCCTTTCTCCACTCTCCCTTCAAAAGGATCTCATTTGACGTTTCCAGTAGCACGTTTCACGGACATCTCAGGCTTCACATGCGCTCGCCAGATAATTTATCGGTTGATTATTAACCTGCGTTTGCTGTCTTATCTTCTCCTGGTACCTCGAGGGGCGAGGGCTGGAAACCTGCAAACGACAACTCCCAGACTCTTAAAGCTGCTGACTTCTGCATCAGGTTCTGCCAGAGACAGGCATTCTATGGAGATGAGGGAGGGAAAGCAATTCAAAACCACTGTGCTCCTGGCAGTACCTCTGGCAGTGGTGACCTCTGCCGCCACCATGTCTTCTACTCAATGTCAGCCGCCATGGTTCTAGCAGTGTCTTCAATGACAGTTTACACAACTTTAGTAGTAGAGGTTGCTGCAGAATTTGGGAGAGCAGTGAGGGTCCCTGCGAGAGCATGAACTGATGGTTCCCTCACCATCAGTGGCTAAGTGTGGCTCCTGAGGTCTGTCCCGTTGGGGGCAGTGGCTTCCTCATCTCTATGCAACATCCCATCCCCTTCTACTTTCCAATTTTTTCAATACCGTAAACCTAGCCACCTCACCCACGAGTCACAGCGAGCCCACCACAGTTTTAGGGGCCCCAGAAGTTAATTATTATTTTTTAATCAGAAAGAAAAAAATGAAAGGAGGAAAGAGCCCGTAAGAAGCAGGAATATCCAGTTATAATGCAGAAGCTATCATGCAACCATTTTCCAGGAACAAATTCCTCTTTATGTGAGAGGCTGATAGTTTGCGCTTTCCTTATCTGGACTCTGGCTACGTCAGTGCTCTAAATGGTGCTCTTGATTCCTGCTTCTGAAGCTTGTGTTCTCCATCCTCACCCCATCCTTCTCTCTCTCAGGGAATGGTGGCATCATTCATTGTAAACTCAGAGACCCAACCATTATCCTTGAGTCTCCATATCTAAAACATCACTGACTCCTTCTGCCCGTTCAATGGATACAACATATCTCAACTCTGCCCACTGCTCTTTGCTTCCCCTGGTGCAAGTGTATCCAAGCCACCGTCAGGGCTTTCATCTTGGCCTCAGGATGCAACAAGACCCGCTTAGCATGCCCCATAAGGCGGTGTTGTCTGCACCCTGCCTCCTCCCACAGTCTGCTTTTGTGTTCCTCAACCCTTGCTCACGCACCTAGTGTGGTAGATGGGTTGCATTAATGGCAATGGCAATTTCCATGTCTCCCTGTTCCCATGTCTTTTGGTAGTAACTTCCCACACAGGCTGTGAGCTCATGGCCTTAACATCTTTAGGCAGGTGTCGCCTCACAGGGAGCTACCTAAAATTGCCCCACCTGCCCTACACTTCCCCCTGCACTGTTGGAGACATTGCAGACCTGGTTTCAAAGGTTGGCCCCACTATTTTGGAGCTCTGTGACCCCTTAAGCTCTGAGATCTAGTTTCCTAATATGTAAAATGGGAATAACAAATACCTTGTAGGGCATCATGAGAATTTAGTGGAATAAAAAGACATAATGTGGATCCATGATGGATTCTTAGCAAGAGTAATGTTCCCTTATGAAAATGTCACCGGTAATATTTTAGAATTAACTTCTGGTTTTGATTTAGGAGTCTACCCACCTACCAAGCGGCGTCAATAAGACACAAGCAACTTTGAGGAATGAACATACTTTTGTAGCTCTGCTTCGGCAAGTGTTTTATAATCGCAGTAAGCCCTGAGAACTGGGGGTGCCCTGCCTCCAAATGTCTTCACATTCACTACAGGTCTGTCTGTGCCTATGTGTAGTGGACCTGGGGCCCGGGAGACGAATAACATTGAATTCCTCACATGAGTGTGTTTTACGAGTGTTTTTCTGAGGATCATAGTAGAGGCATTTATGGGTTGCAGAAAAAGAGACTTTTCAAGAGTCATTTCATGGGGCGAGAGACACCAAAGTGGTTATAAAAACTAAGGCACCTCTGCATAGTCCATCTTTTGGAAAGCAGGGCTGTCTAGGCCTTGCCGTCAGCGTCCCTCAGCTTCGGCAGGTCATCTTCATTTTCTTTTCTCCCTCCGGAGCTGCACGATATAAAAACAGGTGAGGTTGATTGAAACAGCTTCTGCTACTGAACGATTCCACTCGTTCAAACAAAAAACTTTAGAAAGGGATAAAAACTGCCTACGAAGGATTTTTTCCTCTGGACAGCCCTGTCATTTACGACGCGCAGGGCTCAGCCTTTGGCTGTCATCCGTGCTGAGAAAACTGTTGAACTCTTTCCCCTGTATTTTGTGTTTCTCGGTGTTACAGTTGCCACTTGGATTTATGTGTTTCCACAGAAAGAGTGGACAAAGAGGCCCATGCTTTTGAAGGAACAGAACCACATTCTAGGGGAGAAATCAAAGCAAAGAGCAAATACGGGTCTGAGGAGTCCTCACCTCAGACATCCTTGGCACTGGTTACCTCAACGGCAGGAATGTCCAGTATATTCTCTCGTTAAAAAAAAACTTCTCTGTGGTTACCTCTTACTACACAGCATATTTTCTTTCAGCAGTTGGTGTGAGAGGAGTCCCTCTTCTATTATAAAGTCAGTGGGTTCCGCTATCTATCACTGTCATCCACCTGCCATCCCAACAATGAGGAGATAAGGAACATTCAGGAAAGTGATGGAAGAACACTGTTTCTCAAGAGTTATTTCCTGGAGCATTAGATGTGTGATTATATGAATAAGTATTCTGAGAAAAAAGATCCTGTGGTCAAGTGTGGTTGGGAAATGCTTCTTTAGTTAAGGCTAAATAAATCTCTTTTCTGCGGAACTTCTTAAAACCCTTATCTACTAATTTGTATTATGAACCTCCAAGACTGGGATATGGCATGTGAAAAATTTGATAAGAACACTGCTCACATCTTATGGGAATATAATGGAAAAACAGAGTAAAAAAAATAAGTAAAGTTCCTGTTTTCAAGGAAGCCATTGCCTAACGGGGAGACGATCTCATAAATAGACTAGCAAAACCAACTACTAAAAGGGTAACAGTGAAGGCAAATGTGGAAAGCACTGTGGAAGCGCAGTAGAGGGAAACTGATGGCTGGGGGGGAGGGGGCGGGCGGGCAGTGCTTCCTGGAGGAGGTGACCCTGAAGCTGAGCCTTCACAGTGAGTGCATCATTCCAATCCTGTGTACATGAGCCTACCATTTCTGGTCATCCTCATGGAATACAAGATCCTTTATTTTCAGTAAAGCATACAGCCTTTCTGTGCCAGTGTTAGTGTTTATGTGCATATGCCTTTTGTTGTCTTTAGACGCCAGATAGATCTAGATCTAAACCTCAAGTCTGCTTCTTATTACCTGTGATCTTGAGCAACTACCTGAGCCTCATCTGTTGTTCAGAGTTGTCCTAAGAATTAGAGATTGTAGGGGCGCCTGGGTGGCTCAGTTGGTTAAGTGTCCAACTTCGGCTCAGGTCATGATCTCATGACCTTGTGGGTTCAATCCCCGCATCCGGCTCTGTGCTGACAGCTCAGAGCCTGGAGCCTGCTTCGGATTCTGTGTCTCCCTTTCTCTCTCTGCCCCTCCCCTACTCATGCTCTTTTTCTCCCTGTATCAATAATAAATAAACATAAAAAATTAAAAAAATAAAAAGAATTAGAGATTGTATAAATAAAACACTAGCAAAGTACCTAAAATGTAACAGGTCCAACCATTTACACTATTATTACTTTTTGTCCTAGACTCTAAGCCAGCAGGAGAGTGGACGCAGGTTTAAAAGCAAGAGATGGCTAATGTCCAGGAAAAGACCAGAGCCCTGAATAAGGGTCCTTGCCTCATTTTTATTAGGATCAGAAGGCTTATAAACATGGTGATGGTCGTGCACAAAGAGACAATGAAACTGTGAACGTGAACTTGGGGACGTGAGGCAAAGGGGGCCTTGAAGAAATTGGGGGTTAAGGATTTGGGTAAATACAAAACAAACAAATGGGCAGAAGCAGGTTGTTTACCGCAGACGCGAGGCTACTTAGTCTCGGGGAGGACACGTGACCTCAGGGTTAACAAGGCACCTGTTGTTTTGTTAATCATCTCCACTCTGGGCAGCTTCACCCACGGCACAGTGCTGCGGGGTCTAGAGCCCTGTTTACCTGCTTACCTAACTTGGTCCTTCCTTCCTGTGAAAGCAGCTTTCTGCCATAGTACTAAATTTGGGGGCATTTTTGCCCTGAATGCCTAATCTTGCTTACCTCATATACCTTTGTATTGGAGGCCTTTGCCCCCTTTCTGTTCTGGGTGCCTTTGCACCCCCACCCTGCTCTATCCTGGGGTCCCAATCTTGTTTACCATCTTATAGCTTTGTAATTCTTTATGCCTTGTTAACCCATTGGGGTAAGCCCAGGGAATTCCTAAGCTTATTCTTCATAACTTTCATTAGGCCTTCAGACTGTAATGGATTTACGGATACCTACTCTAGGCATTCACTGGGTGTAGGAGCACCTGGGGGGCTCAGTGGATTGAGCGTCTGACTTTGGCTCAGGTCATGATCTCATGGTCTGTGAGTTTAAGTCCCATGCTGCGCTCTGTGCTGACAGCTCAGAGCCTGGAGCCTGCTTTGGATTCTGTGTCTCCCTCTCTCTCTCCCCCTCCCTCACTCATGTTCTGCCTCTCTCTCTCTCAAAAATGAATAAACATTAAAAAAAAAAAACGTTTTAAGCATTCACTGGGTGTAGACCAATTCCTTTCTATAATATTACAGCTTCTGTTTGAAACTCTGCTTAAATTCAACTTTGTTGAATAAGCTCTCAGACACTGAGAGACTGCAGTGCTACATCTGGGATACATACAAAATAAGTTTACCACAGATCTTGTCCTAGGTCAGAAGTTTCTAGTTCAGGGCTCAGAGTGGGGTAAAGTTGGAGAAAGTAAGAACATAATAATAGGCACAAGAGATGGGGAAGTCAATAGACACTAAATATGAGACACAGATAAGACACTGTGGAAGAGAAGATCACTTCCCTTTGGCAGATGAGGGAAGGCTTCCTGAAAGAAGTGACATTTAAGCAGGGCCTTAATATATGAGTCATATGTGGACATAAGAGATTAGCAAGGAAAGAAAGCCAGGAGAAGAAAACAGAAGAAACAAAGTAATAATTTGTCAGTTTGGCCTACTTATGTAGCTCCTGTGGGTGATACGTGGAATATGAACCCAGAAAGATAAATTGCCAACAGATTATGAAGGGCCAGAACAGCTCACTGTTCATTTTTGTCAACATGTCACATTAGGTAGCTCTGTAAAACAACAACAAATATTTAAATGTATAGCTGAGTTGACAAGAAAGGAAAATCTTCAGGGACCCCACAATGCTGCAGCCTTTACCAGTAAGCTCAGGAGCCGACCCTGTTAGTAACAAAGATCTTGACTTTGACACGCCTAAGCAGTGAATGAGACGAGAGTCCCGGCGTGTTGGGAATAGATGGTCACATACCTGATATCCACCCACAGAGTAAGAGCCTTCCGAGTGCTCAGGAAATCAAGTGTACGGCTTAGAGAAATCAATCTACTGTTAGAGGAATTCACAAATAAAATCTGTTTGTCAGCCTAGACAAACAACAAAGCCTAGACAAACAACAAAGTTGTCACCTCTGATGATTTGTTTGATTTGCGCTTGAGTTTGGAGGTTGAATAAATAGTGCAGGAGGGATCTGGAAAAATGCAAGCTGAGAAATTAACAGAAAAGGGATGCCAGACAGCTATTATTTTGGTAGCTCCGGGGAGAAGCAAGCACAAAACCATGCTGGCAGGACAGACCAGCAAAGAAGGTTACAAAATATTTTTGAAGCAGAAGCCCCACTGCAGATTAGCTCACAAGGAAATATTATATAATTCATGAAGGAATAATCACCAGGGAGAGGTAAGCGACCAGTAAACAACAGAGGTAGGCCTCCAAGAACTTCAGATAATAGAAACGATGAAAGAGGTTATCTTTAAAATGATAAAAATCATTTTAAAAAGACACCGCATATATGAGAGAAGAGTAAGATATCATTTAAAACATATCTGAGAAAGAATATAGGTGAAAAATGTAGTTATTGATACAGATTGATACACAGTATAAATAGTAGCCTAGAATAAGCTGAAGAAAAATTAGTAAGTTGGAAAATAGACCCAAAGGAATTACCAAGGCTATTGTTTAGGAAAATACACATGAAAAAAATGTAAGAGACATGGCAAATGGAATGCAAAATAATAACAAACAGAAATGGCAAGTGGAAGTAATCATTGAAAGATGAAAGCCAAGATGGCTCCATGTTTTCTATTAACCTCACTCACCGCTCCAACTGCAGTCCACCCCCCTACTGTCTTCCACCAGGATGTTTCTGTGGCCTCCTGCCTGACCCACCTTCCGGCTGCTGTCCTTGTCTGCCCTTCTCTCAACATCTGAGCCTGAAAATAAAAGTTGGATCATACCCCGTCGGCCCTCTGTTTAACACCTTCCAGTGGCTTTCTAACCTACTAACGGTAGAAGTATATCCAAGGCCCACAAGCCCTGTTTGGCACGCCCTGTTAGCTCTCTCCACACCTAACCCCTTCAGCTCTCTGCTTTGTCTTCTCTGCTCCAGCCATACCTCCCTCCTTGCTCTTCCACAAACACTTGAGTCAAGTTGCCACCTCCCAACCCTTGACCTTGCAGCCTCCTCTGCTTGGATGCTCTCCCCCCAGATATCCACACAGGTCCTTCCTTCTCCCCTCCCAGGTCTTTGCACAGATAATCACCTTGTGTGTGAGGCCTTGTGTAATAATTCTATTTAAAACCACAAAGCCCCCTCCCTATCCTCAGCACTTCTTTATTCCCTTTTGTAACTCATTTTTCTATAGCACCCATCACTTATAAAATATATTTTATGTATTTATTCATTTATTTCTATTCCCCATCATCCACTACCTAATCCAAGAATATAAACTTTGTGAGTGATAATGTCAACACAAGTGGAAAGTGGCTAACACAGTACGTGCAGAAAAATTCATACTTTAAATTGCTGTATTATAAAAGAACCCTGAATATTAGAATGCCAAACTTAAACCCAACAAACTTGAAACTTTTAAAAAGTGTAGGGGCTCCTGGGTGGCTCAGTCGGTTAGGTGTCCGACTTCGGCTTAGGTCATGATCTCACAGTTCGTGGGTTCAAGCCCTGCATCAGGCTCTGTGCTGACAGCTCAGAGCCTGGAGCCTGCTTCAGATTCTGTGTCTCCCTCTCTATCTGCCCACCCCCTACTCATGCTCTGTTTCTCTCAGTCTCAATAATAAATAAACACTAAAAATTTTTTTAAAAAATAAATAAATAAAAAGTGTAAACCCAAAGGAAGAAATTAACAGTATAAAAATGAAAGCTAACTACATAGAAAACAAAGCTGTGTTAGGATTGTTAAAATTAAAACTGTTATTCAATTTTAATACGTGAATTTAAGGGAAAAACTTCTAGAGGAGGTGGTTATGAAGGAAGCAGGCAATGCCCATAATTGGCCTTCAGAGTTAAGAAGTGGCCATAACTGTGAAAGTAAGAGAGAAATGAAAAATATTAAAGCAATTCTACAGACAACTTTATGTCAAAAAATTTGAAAACTTAGAAGAAAGGGAACATTTCCTGCATGAATATAACTTAGTACAACTGACCTAAGAAGAAATGAAGCAAAACAAAAACACAAAACCTGAACAGATTGATAAAGGAGATGGGATGAATTATAAGGTATAAACATTAAGGAGAAAGCATGGGAATGTCAGTTACGCATTTGGAAAGAAAAAATACAAACGTATCTTTTTCACACCACATGGAAACATGGATTTCAGCTGGATATATAAAAGATAACATTTAGGTGTATTTTGGGACTCCTGGGTGGCTCAGTTGATTAAGTGTTTGACTTCGGCTCAGGTCATGATCTCATGGTTTTCGGGTTCGAGTCCCACATCGGTCTCTGTGCTGACAGCTCAGAGCCTGGAGCCTGCTTCAGATTCTGTTTCTCCTTCTCTCTCTGCCCCTTCCCTGCTTGCACTCTGTCTCTGTCTCTCAGAAATAAATAAATGTAAAAAAAAATTAGATGTATTTTAAAACGTGAAAAATGCCATGAATTGTTTTTGGACATATTCCATATACACTGCAGAAGTACAAAAAACATAAGCAGGACCAATGTACAGCAAAATCAGGACTTTGGTTACTTCTAGGAAAGGCAGTAAAGAATGAGAAGGAGGGTATCTCAGGGCCTTTGTGTCTAGAACTAATCTTCAGTGTCCATTTTAAAAGCATTTGATGTGATTATAGCAAAATGTTAAGATTTGGCAAGGGTAGGTCATGGATACATGGACACTTATTATATTCCTTATTCATCTTTTAGTATCTTGAAACGATGCTATTAGGAAAGAAGGCTATGCCAAAAAAAAAATCTTTTTTTTGGTAAGCAGTGAGTAACGTGACTATTGAGTGCTTCACCAGGCCATCACGGACACCTGGGTGATTTCTCTTCAATCTCACAGAATGGATCTCAACACTCCTGGATTCAAATCAAAGTCCAGAATGAACAGGTTCAGACAATGTTCGTCTCACCAAGCCAGACACGGAACAAAGTTGCTTTATTGAGAAACTCTGAAGCGACAAATACGAAACTGTTTCTTTTGTTGGTATGTCAAGGCACCCAAAGGCAACCACAGGACATTGTGAAACCCTTGGGAAATAACCAGTTTAAACCGGTGGTGTTTGAAGCCGGGAGAGTGAGCTTCTCCATGAAAAAGGTTTTGAGACTGCCTAACACCTCTGTTATAATCAAGCAGAAGCAAAAGCAAAATGCATTTTTATCTAGTGCAATTTGTAAAGGAGATTGCGTATAGAAAGAATCATGTAAAAACTTATGTGTTTATATCTCTGCTTGCCACAGCTTATAAAAAATTCCTCTGTAGAATTCCATTATTGACTCTATGTTTTCCAGTTTCTCTGTGCAATATGTAATTATTTCAACCTCTGCCCTCTTGTCTGGTGTATTAGTGGGCTAGAATTCAGAAGGGTTTCTTTCTGAGAACTCAAATAGTCTCAAGATAGTGATCTTCCCCCCCTCAGTTCATCTTCCCTAATCTAAATAATTCTAGTTCTTGAATGCTCCAGTGACTTGAATAGGATGAGGCTTTCAAGATATAGCATTCCCTTAAAGTATTTAATCTCCCTTATGACCCAGCAATAGCATTGCTGGGGATTTACCCAAGAGAGACAGAAATGCTGATGCATAGGAGCACATGTACCCCAATGTTCATAGCAGCAATGTCAACAATAGCCAAAACATGGAAAGAGCCTAAATGTCCATCACCTGATGAGTAGATCAAGAAGATGTGGTATATATACACAATGGAGTACTACATGGCAGTGAGAAAGAATGAAATCTGGCCATTTGTAGGAAAGTGGATGGACCTTGAGGGTGTCATGCTAAGCGAAGTAAGCCAGGCAGAGAAGGACAGAAACCATATGTTTACACTCATAGGTCTAGCAGGAAAACAAGAGAGACCTAATGGAGAACCAGGGGGAGTGGAGGAGGGAGAGAGAGTTGGGGAGAGAGAGGGATGCAAAACTTGAGAGACTATTGAATGCTGAAAATGAACTGAGAGTTGAAGGGGAAGGGGGAGGGGGAAAAAGAGGAGGTGGTGATGGTGGAGGGCACTTAAGGGGAAGAGCACTGGGTGTTGTATGGAAAACAATTTGACAATAAAATATTATGGGAAAAAAAAGTATTTAATCTCAAAGAAAAGCAAGCTTCATCCCCTCAAGGAAAAAGAAACCTAATGCTAAATATGAGTTGCTTTTCATTTCTCTGTTCTCTCTCTCTCTCTCTCTCTCTCTCTCTTTCTCTCTCTCTCTCTCTCTCTCTCTCTCTCTCTCTCTCTTTTTCTCTCTCTCTCTCTTTTCCTTCCGAGATTGTTTTTATCTAGATAAAGGAACAAAATGGCCAGAACCATGATCTGGATAATTTTATTCTAGGATATTTTGCCAAAGATTGGATGGCTGAGATAAAAAGTAAGGTTTTACAATGTTGAGCTATTAGCTGCAGCCTTGATGCTTAGGAGTAGTCGGAAAAGATTGTGAGTCTCTCTTTGAGGGATGAGAAGTTAGACAAAAGATAAAACAAAGGGAAAGGAAAAGAATGGATTTCTTCTGAACATTGGACTATTTCCAGGTACTCCATGTGAATCACCCAAGTGAAATCTTGCACTCTCTCCAGGGGGTATTGATTGTGTTCTTCATGCCACAGATGACGATGACGAGCTGACTCTAACAGGTGGAATAATACCAAGTGGGGGCGGGGCATGGAGGCACAGTGTTCAGATTGCCGTTGAACCTGCTTCATGTACAGATAATGGTGGGGCTGCTGCATCCTCAGATCTACACTGACATTCGTGCTGAGACCGCCCTCACCCAGGCTGCTCCCGGGCCATGACCGAGCCCCACAGTGGGACGGGAGCTGTGCGCTCCTGCCTGATGTGTGATTCCTCCAACTTCTGCTCCGGCACTCTGCATTAGCCAGGCCCAGGTTTTCTCAGAACTGTACTCAGATGTGCAAGGATTTTCCTGCCCGATGCTCCTTCCTTCCTACTCTTCCTTGCACGGTGTCAGACCTGCACTGCCAGCCCTCTCCTGCTGCCTCCGTAGTTATCCTTTACAGCATTCTCCCCAGCAAGCGCCTTGTACATCCTGTCTTGTCATCTGCTTCTCAAGGAGCCTTGCCTGACGTGGGCCACATAACTAATGGCTGTCACAATTAAGGGATGATTCCAAAGGCATTGCCCTTTCAGTATTGACATTCACACCGCTAACGGTACTAATATCGAGACTGCTGTTAATGATTCACATTGTCTGCATAGCCTTTGTTGAGGACTTCCTATGAGCTAGGTATTGTGCTTAGACTTCCATGAATTATGTCCTTCAGTTTTCACAACAATCTATAGTAAGATAGATGTTATCTGCATTTTACAGATGAGAAGACAAAGGCTCAGAAATGTTATTAATTTATCCACGTCACATAATTATCCGATAGCCTAATCAGGATTTGCATTTGGGTCTGTGTGGCTCTAAAATCCATGTTCCTAAACCCTCTGTACATTTTGTAGCCTCTATTCCTTCCCGTAAACCACCCTTCCTCCTTCCAACGTACATTACTTTGCCTGTTTTTGGACTCTGATTTGATGGGTATTTTTCCACTTGAGAATAAGCAACAAAACATTTATAAAACATTAACTCTGTGCTCGGGTTTTTTGTATATAACCTGTGGATTCAATAAAAGGAAGGAGCTAGTTCCTCATTCCAAGGAAATATTATTAATCATTATTAATTATTAACAATGTAAATGAAGAGAAACTACCAAAACGTCCAAAACAAAAAACCATCCAGGAATCTAGACTAGATGGTTGTTATTAAGTGGCATTCCTTTTCAGAACAACATAACATAAAAATGAACAAACCCCAAAGGCTATGAAATTTCATGATAGCAAAGAGTTCCCATTTTGCTGCAAAAAAGGAACTAGATCTCGAAGATTCTATAAGATATGGAAAGGCAGAAAATGGGAGATACGAAATTTGCTAGCTGGAGGAAAAGAGTCAATCCTTAAAATCATGACGGATTCAGGGAGAAATGTAATTAGTAAATTCTTACTTGGCATCACTTAAAACATTCCCTCCTAGAGAATATAGTGGAATGTTCTATAATGGAAATAATATGCCTTTGGCTGTCAGGCAGCACTGCAACCCCCAAGACTGTCAGCATGAACTGGTTAAACAATGAAACTGTGAACAAGGCAAGCAGAAGGATGTTTAATGACACTGCACAGGAAATTTAATCTTGTGCAGGTACCTCCCCAATGGGGGAGTCTGTTTTGATCTTGGACCTTTTTCAGGAACTTACCTTTCCTAACTCAAGGAGTCTTAAAACACTTCTTCCTGACATACAAAAGGCAAGGGGACAGAAAACCACACACTAACCCCGAAGAGAAAAATCACGAGACTACTGGTCTTGAGTACACAGACACCAAAAGGCCGTCGGATTCCAAACTCAGAATGAAGCCCTGCTCTTAGTAACTTTCCGCCTACTGTCACCTGTCTGCATCTTGGGTGCAAGCAAAAGCCTCTTTGTCAATTCTTTAGAGAAGTTTCAGTGTTTGAAATAAACACTTAAACCAGCATGAGCAAAGGTTAAGAATTTTCTGTAAAATAGTATGGAGAGCCCTGTTACAAATAATTAGTAATTCAGAATGAAGTTGTCTTAGGTCCACAATTCAGGAAGGATTCAGAAGGAGAGCCACAGAATTTGGATGATATAGTAAATGAGGAGTTGAGACCAGACCAAAGCAGGAATGGTCCCATTAGCCTTACCGGACATGGAGAAAGGAAATGGATATTTCTAGCATGATTTTCTGGGTACCGTTTACTCCTCTGTGGCCAGTTACAGCATGAGGTGCACACTCCATGAAGTTTTCCAGGTGGGCCAGTCTACACTGATGTGTTGAGGGACCCCAACTGAATGAACTTCTGAAGAAGCAAAGTGAGAGTCCCTGGATAGGAGGGGAGGCAGAAAGTCTTACCTTTCACTCTTGATTGAGATGTTCCCAATACTAATAATATGGTGCATCATTTTTATTTACTCCTTTAAATTATTTTTTAATATTTTGTGTGTGTGTGTGAGAGAGAGAGAGAGAGAGAGAGAGATGGAGCATGAGCAGGGTAGGGGCAAAGAGAGAGGGGGACACAGAATCCAAAGCAGTCTCCAAGCAGGGTCTGAGCTGTCAGCCCAAAGCCAGATGCAAGGCTCAAACCCACAGACCATGAGATCATGACCAGAGCCAAGGTCAGATGCTCCTGGTACGTCATTTTTAAAAAGACGTTTAATAAGTTCTCTCAGCAAACTGAGAGATGAACAGCATAGCTAGAAGGAGAAGAGAGAGTGGAGGAGTAACTGTGGAAAGGTGGGGTTTGGAAGGGTCAAGCTCAGTAGGGCTTCCTGGGCTGTGTTAAGGAATTGAGTCCATAGACTACAAACTTGGGAAGACATGCAAAGGTTTTAAGAAGAAAGGTTACATATTGAATTTCTGAAGATTTTCCAGGGTGAGATTGGGTGTCAGTGTTATAACAGCAAAGCTGTAACAATAGTTCAAACAAGTACCCATGGTGGCCGGACTGTTGGTGGTCATGTGAGTGGAAAGAGAATACGCTGATTGAAGAGAACGTGAGAATGTGGAATTGACAGGGCTCACAGGACAGCCAAGGTGTAGGGTGAGGGAGAGAGAAAAATCCAAGATGGCCTCAAGATTTCTGACCTGCTTACCTGGATGGGTGGTGGTGAGCTCACTGAGCTAGGTAGCACCAGAAAGTGGGTACTGACAAGGATCACAGACTTGCTTTTTGGTGTGAGTTTTGAGGGCTTTGAGACAAAAGTAGTGTGAAAGGTGGGTATGTGAGTCTGGAGCTCAGAGGAGGGGTCTGAGTGGGGACATAAATGACTGGCGTGGGTGCAGGTACCTGGGCTGAGACTCAACGGTAAAGTGGAGTTCACAGGGAGTCAAGGAGAGAGAGAGAGAGAGAGGTTATTTACTCAAAAGCATTTGAATTCTTTTCTCTTTGATCTTTGACCAAATCCTCTATTATCAGCTCTCTTACAAGGCAGTATCGTTATTTTTCTGTTTGTACCCCTGTAGGACTGCAAGCTGGGTGAGGGCAAGTCTCTTTTACTTATTTAAATGTACAGCACCTCTCAGAGTGTTTAGCATACAGCAAACAAATAAAGGGTGAACAGGTGCATGAATGAAAAGTATAGCAACAGAATAATCCAGGGAATGAGACCCAGGAAATTTGGTTTTTGGTTTTCTTCTTCTGTGCAACCACTGGAAACTTACCTGATTTCTTTTTGAGAGGTGAGGGGAGAGGCAGAGAGAAAGGGAGAGAAAAAATCTTTAAAAACATATATTTATTTTTTTTAGGAGAGCATAAGTGGGGGGGACAGAAGATCCAAAGCAAGTTCTGTGCACACAGGCTGACAGCAGTGAGCCCGGTGTGGGGCTCGAACTCACGAACCACGAGATCACGACCTGAGCCGAAGTCAGACAGACACTCAACCTACTGAGCCACCCACGTGCTCCAGGGAGAGAAAAAAATCTTAAACAGGCTCCACACCCAATGAAAAGCCCAATGTGGGGTTTGATCCCACAACCATGACATCATGACCTGAAACCAAAATCAAGAGTTGAACCATTTTCTGACTGAACCAGGCGCCCATCACCTGATTATTTTATAGCTCAGTTTTCTTATTTATTTAACATAATCTCCTTGATACATCATAGGACGTGCTTAGTGAATGAAGAACGCATAGTCCTCCTGACATTATAGGAGAAAGGGGTCCAACATCTACCGGATACCTAATATGTGCTACTGCCCTGATCCTGGTGTGTAGACACACACACACACACACACACACACACACACACACAATCTCAAAATTAATCCTCATAACCATTCTTTCAGGTAGATATGAGTGTCGTCACTTTTACAAAGGAAGACATTGAGATTCAAATACATTCAATGATGTTTCAGGTCACACAAAGTAACTGGGGTACAATCAGGCAGTCACAGACCCAAAACCTTGTTACCACTTGTTTGAGAAAGTGAAGAACAGAGTATGCATATGAGGCACTATCGTTATGTTAGCTACTAGCCTAAAGGCACACATCTAAATGTTTGTTTCTGTATAAAACAGCCAAACTGGTTCTACCAGCTCACACAGGATGTGAGGCAACAGAAAGATTTCAAATATTTATTAAGTGGGGATAAAAGGTCCAGATTTTGTCGAAGACTGTTTTGTTTTGCTTTTACTTTTCAACCTGGCAACTAATAGCAAGGGAAGCAAGTGAAATGTTGGCAGACAAGTTGGCTAAAGGACCAGACTTCTTTGTCATCCAGTCAGACACTAGAGATGGAAAAAAATCTGACTGGTTATCTTTGTCTGGTCTTTCTTGGCTGATATTCTTTGGAGGTAAAAGGGATGGTCCATTCCCCTAGTTAAAAAGGACTTTACACACAAAGGTTATACAATATTGGGGGGGGGGTGGAGAATGAATGATGGACATGTACAGATTACATACATGAAGAGTTTATCACATTATACATAAAAGCCCATGTTTTCACTACATAGGATGTACAGGAATGCATGCATGTAGACTAAATATGTTGCTGAGTAAATAGATATGTATGTATTTCATTTTCATTACAAGTCCTTTTCTCAGATGTCTTATTTTCTTTGCCGTTTTGCAAAGAAAATTTTCTTTTTCCTGTTTCTTTTTCCTTTTGACTGTCAGGAATTTCAGAACTCATGCCACGCCTGATTAGAACAGTTTCCTGGGGTTTTATGGTAAATGGTCCCTCACAGACCGGACTTTTAGTAATAGACCCCCTTCCATGCCTTTTGTTGTAAGCTCCAGCAAATCCCTGCTGGAAGCATGAGGTAGCTTCTATTAATAGCCCTGATTCTTCACCCATCCGGCATGCACAGCCTCGCCATGGCCTCATCAAGGGTGGAGTGTACTTCCCCACCCCTTGACTTGAGATTTGCCATGTAACTTGCCTGGAACAATGACAGATGCTGGAAATGACACTGCAGAGCCTAGATTTGCAAGAGCCTCAGTGTTCCCACTTGCCTTCTTACACATCTGCCATTACAATGAAAAGGACTAATTCAGGCAGCCCACTGGTGGCCGGAGGAGCAGACTTGCCCTACCTGCACACAGTCTAGATGGATGTCAGCAGATTTCCAATAAACTTGCAGATACAAAAACAATAATAAATAACTCTTGTTTTTAGCCACCGAGTTTTGGCTAATTTTTTATGCAACTGAGTTAACTGGCGCAAGGTAAATGGGAAATATTTCTATTTTATTTTATTTTTTTACTTGTTTTTAATGTTTATTTTTGAGAGAGAGAGATGGAGTTTGAGTTGGGGAGGGGCAGAGAGAAGAGGGAGGCACAGAATCCAAAGCAGGCTCCAGGCTCTGAGCTGTCAGCACAGAGCCCAATGCAGAGGTCAAACTCACGAACTGTGAGATCATGGCCTGAGCTAAATTCAGATGCTTAACTGACTGAGCCACCAGGTGCCTCTCTATTTTAAATATACATAGACGTATTTATTGTTAGTATAAGGAATGCATAAAGTCTTTCAATTTTCAGAAACTACTATTTTATAATTCAATACTTCAGAATATGTGCTTTTTTCACTCAGTCTGCTTAATGAACTTTATTGATCCTTTAAAACCCTATCATCATGTCAGAAATCTCTGTGAAGGCTTGCTAATGTCTCTCGAATCATTTCATCCTCTGGATTAAATGTATACCTTCAATGTATTTGTTTTTTCTCTCACTAGATTTTTATGACATCCAAAGTCAAAGACTATGTTTTATGATTCTTTGTAACCTCTTCATGGACATATCAGACATTCGAAAATATACATATCTGGATATGCCCTGTGATCGATTTCTATTCAACTCACTTGTTGGGAACAAACTGTCCAAGAAGATGGTGCTCAAAGGAACACTGAATATGTTGCTTTGAAAAACCCAAGCCATTGGTGTTACTAAGGAAACAAAGCACTCGTATAGTATGTAAAATCTAGTGATGCGAAATGTAAATCCACTCCAATAATGCTCTCAAGCTCAGGCTTGCTCCCCGGCATCAAGATGATAGTTCATAGATAATGTCACAACAATCCTGAACGTCAGTGGAAAAGGAAGAGCCAAAATAATTTCTTCCCATTGATTTCTCAGAAGGCTTCAGTTACTTCATTATTCCTATTGACATCAAATGAAATAACATGATAAATGGAATAATGAAAATTATCTTCAACAGCATCAAAATAGACGTATTCAGGAAATTTTCTGTGAGTGGATGGAAAATACTTAGATAAGGTCTAATGTGCATATGTAAGTTGGTGCCAGCACTAGGAAAGAAACTTGTTAATGAGCACAATGTGCCTACCGGCTGTGCAGTCTGTCACAGCATCTAGATCATTTATGGTGAGGTGGTCCCAGCAACCTGTTTTGAACTAATTTATATTTAGAGGTAGGGAAGGACATGGGTTCCTCTAGAATTTACATCATATTCTAAATCATCTGTAAGAGATGAAACGACTGGGTCCCTGAGATCTGACCAGGACTCGCTGTACCTACATCAAAATAGTTTGTCAAGCAAGGGGGGGTTGTGTGGTCCTTCCAGACTGCTTTCAGCATTGAGCACGTATAAACCCACTGAAATCTCACAGCACTCATTGAAGTAGTTATACTATTATCTCCACCTTGCAGATAAGATTTTAATTGGTACTGAATCACAATTTCCTCCTCCCCTATTTCCCAATCGACTGAGAGCTAGAACAAGGAATGAGAGAAGCAGAAGTCAATTATGTCAGATTCTTATTCCATATTGATAAGAAAGGACAGCTGACTCTATGACACATCTCAGACTTCCGATTATGTTTCTCCAAGATCAAACGTATATACAAAGCACAGCATAACAGACAAAAACGCATTACAAAGATTTAGAAAATATTCATATTGCTAACATTCTTTCTCCACCGGTGTGGAACACCATCTGTGTTACACATGTAGAGTGCCATTAGCTATTGCCTCTGCTTCTTTCTAATTTGTTCTGTGACCACATGTGTCTATTCCTGGGCATACGCTACACTGTTTGATGCCCACTTCTCAGTGACTGGCAGGACAGGCACAATCTTCTTCTTCAAATGATCTTGGCTATCCTCTGCTCCTATTCTTTCATTCAGATTTTATGGTCATCTTGTCAAGTTTCGTTTTCAAAAAGTTATGGAAATTTTAATCGGTATCATAATATATTTATGGATTGATTTTGAGAGAACTGCCAACTTTATATTTCTCCACTAATTCAGGACTTCTTTGTGTCCATGTGTTCTTTGGTTTTGTTTTGTTTCAAAAACTGTCTTGCCAATCTTGTTATACTAATTCTTGTATTCCTAGGATAAATCCTTTCATCTTGCTCAACTATATTTTTCACTACTTTTAGTAATTACCTTCATCTTCGTATTCCTGAAATGATGTTTTCCTCCTTACTTTTGGACAATAGTTTTGTGTTATATGTACATCTGATTTTCAAGACTATTGTTTTCCCTCAGCATGTTGACATTAGTACTCAATTGTCCTTGTACTTTGTTGTTGTTGAGGACAAGTCTGCCTATCTTTTTAAAATATTTTTAATGGTTTATTTATTTTTGATACAGAGAGAGACAGAGCATGAGGCGGGAGGGGCAGAGAGAGAAGGGACACAGAACCAGAAGCAGGCTCCAGGCTCTGAGCCAGCTGTCAGCACAGAGCCTGACGCAGGGCTTGAACCCACGAATGTGAGATCTGACCTGAGCTGAAGTCGGAGGCCTAACCAACTGAGTCACCCAGGTGCCCCGACAAGTCTGCCTATCAATTTGATTGATTACCTACCATTTTTTTAGGTTTTTTTTTTTTTTTTACTCTTTAAAGGTTTTTTTTCTTTATCTTGGATATATCTAAGTATGGACATATTTGTATTTATACTACTTGCAATGGCACTCACTTTAAGTATGAGACTCATGTCTTGCTGGAAATTTTTCTTCCAATATATCTTAAATATTTTTCTGCTGCATTTGTTTTAGTGTTGTCTGTCGAGACTTTAATGGGATATATACACTCCTGTAGGACATATATAGGAGGTTTTGAAGACTTACCAATACATCAAACAGGTTTCCAAGTTTTATATGTTTATACTGAAATACATTCCTAGTTAACTTGTCATCACTGTATTCAGTATTGTCCAAAGAAAAGTTTCACACATCTAGTGAGGATTTATAAAGTGGTTCCAAAATCTGTGCTTAGATACAATGTCCAAAGGCATGATCCATGAAAGAATTATTAAAATCACGACAATAGGCCCCAAACAAACTTCTCTGAAGCCCTGCATCAGCAAACCAAGACTTAAATAGTTTCAGTTCTTCCAGAAATGGAATCCTAAGCCAGTCCATCAAGAATTACTCAATAAGTGGTATTTAGGTAATCCTCCTGATAGACCCCTACGATCCCCTAAAGAAAAGTAATCCTGCAATAAACAACCCACTGTTTTGCCTCATATAAGTTTCTTGTTCCTGCTCCCTTATGCTTATAAAAGTCTTTCATTGTGTTTAGTACCTTAGAATGCCTTTCTATCTGCTAGGTTGGGTGTCACCTGATTTATAAATCATTAAATGAAGTCAATTAGATTTTTAAAACTTACTTAGTTGATTTTTTTAAAATAGCCTCCACTCCCAGCATGGAGCCCAACATGGGACTTGAACTCACAACCCTGAGATCAAGACCTCAGTTGAGATCAAGAATCAGATGCTTAACAGATGGAACCATCCAAGTACTCCTATTGAATCTTGTTTTTTAATAGGAATAATTGATAAATTAGACTTCATTAAAATCAATAACTTCTGTACTGCAAAAGACAATGTGAAAGGAGTGAGAAGACAAGCTACAGATGGAGAAAATATTTGCAAAAGACACATCTGACAAAGGACTGTTATCCATAATATACAAAGAACTCTGAATATTCAACAATAAGAAAACAAAATGCCTTAGTTTAAAAATGTGCCCAAAACTTGAGCAGATACCTCACTGAGTAAGACATATAGATGGTAAATAAGCATATGAAAAGATGCTCCACATCATTTGTCATCAGGGAAATGTAAATTAAAACAACAATGAGACACCATTACATACCTGTTAGGATGTCCAGAATCTTGAATGTTGACAATACCAATTGCTGACAAGGATGTGAAGTAACAGGAACTTTCATCATTACTGGTGGAAATGCAAAATGATGGACGTTTGGCAATATCTTACAAAACTAAACATATTCTTATGATATGATCCAACAATAGCACTCCTTGGCATTTATGCAAAGGAGTTGAAAACTTAGGTCTGCACACAAACCTGCACACCAATGTTCATAGGAGCTTTATTCATAACTGCCCAAACCTGGAAACCAACTAGGAGGTCCTTGGGTGGATTCATGAATCAATAGCTACATTTTCCATTTTGGAATTTCAAATTCAGTTGTTTTCATATCCCATCTCATATATCTCCCTAGGTTTCTTTTAATAATTTCTTATTATTTATGTGAATATAATTTCTTCTCTATGCCCCTTTGGAAATTTTATTAACCTCTTTGGAGATATTTTTTATTGAAATCAAAGAAAAGTAACTCCTCACATTTCCTGGTTTTGTTGGCTATCTATCTTAGTGTAATTTTCTTTATAGACTTTTGACATATAAATTCATCTTGAGAAGTCATTACATGAGTCATCATGATAGATTTACTGTTATGAAAATCAGTGCTCAAATATGAGATGTTCAACACAGTGGACACATTTCTTTCTCATACAACCCTTTAATACAATAGTTTGGATGGCACCCCTCAACACAATGATTCATGGGTTCAGGCTTTCTCCATATGATGGGTCTGCTCTCTTCTAGGTCTTCTGAGTTTTTCCCTTGGTTACCCTTGTGTATTCTCTGACCTTCAGTCTTCTCAAATATAAACTGGAGGTCATAATAGTACCTACTTCATAGTTACAAGTATTAACCATGCTACTGTACTCAATAAATAATAGTTTCTAACCCTAATAATGACTATAGGACTCCATATGCAATGGGAGTCACTGATATTTTAGGCATGGGAGTGACATGGCTTCCTTTTCAAATTCAGCAAGTATTTGAGTAACCACCTGATGCCATATGTACATGCTGAGAATAAAATAGTAAACAAAAGAGACATAACTCCTACGTTCAAGGTGGGAGTGCGTGTAGAGAACCTGGGAGGAATTACTGTAGCTTCCTGGATGTGGTCACAAGAGTATGGAGCTTATATTCTAGTGCGAGAGACATGATCAACAAGTGAAAAGAATCATGTGTTAGAGAAGTCACTGTGGTGGCAATGTGGGGAAGATTTAGAGAGTGGTAGATTGCTTGTGTAATAAACAAGATAAAAGAAGACGGGCCTGTGTGGGGGCCATGACAGTAGGGACCTCGAGGAGAATATGGATTTAGAACATTTTAAGGGTAAAATGGCAGTTCTTGGAGACATAACCATGGGGAGAAGGGCAAGAGCATGAGATGGAGGAAGAGTCTGGAATGATGCCCAGATCTCATGGGTTTCAGATTTGAGTGTCCCTGCAGATGGTGGCACCAAGATTGGTAATAGAATAAGAACAACTTGGTGGGAATAAAAGAATCCCATTTTCTACCACTTGCATTTGACATTCCTGTAGGATACTATATTTATTGAGTAAGTAGTTCAGTGTATTTTGTTTGTCATGGAGCAGGTGTGCAGAAGTTTGCTCTCCAAATCCACTCTCTACCAGGCTCTGTGCCCTGAAGGGCTGACCTGTAAGACTGGTGTCCATAGGCTTCCTTTTGCCCTGTGTCTGCATGAATTTTGTCAAGGGTTAACATGACCGAAGATTGAAAGAGGAGGAGAGTAAGATCAGGGTGTTAACGCCCCAGGTTACCTCCTGGCCAGGATGTTGTAGGCTGGTTTCAGCCCTTAACTGAAGGCCTAGCTTCCCATCTAGTCGGTCTCTCCCTCTCCTTGTCTCCTCAGGTCTACTTACTCTCTCTCTTGCCCTGTCAGACCCAAGGGAGATAATGGATACTCTTGTGACCGCATCCAGGAAGCTACAGTAATTCCTCCCAGGTTCTCTACACGCACTCCCACCTTGAACATCATCCTAGTGAAGTTCTTTTCAAATCTCTCAGTTTGTATATGTGTCCTGTGTTTTCTGCTGGGACCTGAAATACAGTAAATGCTCTGTAAATGATGATTGAACAAAAAATTTACCAATAAATATGGCAGATAGGTTGATCTGGGCTTGAGAAAATGACTCTGCTCTAGCCATTTGGGTAATAACAAAAGTCATGAGATCCTTGAGGAGCCAGGGCAGAGTACAGGGAGAAAAATCCATTATCTGGCCAGGGTGAAAAAACTTGAAGAGGCGGTGCACAGGGGGGAAGGAAATTCCAAGGTGTGGTGGATAATCCTGGCAAGGCACATTATGAAGTTATTCAGGAATTTCCTCTCACCTAGAAAGAAAATATATTGCTCCTCAGGGATGAGAGGTAAGGAGGGAGGAGAATCAAAGGTAGAACTAGGGAAGCAAAAAACAACTTGTCCATATTTCTTCATTAGCTTCAAGGGTGGAATTATTGCCAAGGGTAATGATGTAGAAGTTGGAATGTCTTTATTCCTTAGGGGGAAAAGCTCCTCCTTCTGCCAGATCTTTTCATCCATTGTAACTGGGCTTATATTTGCCTATCAGAAACCTAGGCATTTCCAAACCAAATAGCTTCCTTTCCCTACAGCAGGACCAAAATAGCTACAAAAGGCTGGGCCTGCCTCATTCAGACAATCTTGGCAAGGATTACTTGCCACATCAAACCCGGGTCACTCTCTCTGCTCACAACCATAGGCCACACCTTTCAGAATGCAAGGGGAGTTTTGGAACTGTTGAAATTGGCCTGCACATGCCCTTCTAGGTATTCCTAAAGTAAGCACAGGAGGAAGGAAACCCACCATCGCAGTTATATGAGAGGCTGTCCAGGTTCTTGCCAAGAACATAGAACAAATGGCCACTGCCCTCATTGTACACCCCCCGCACCCTTAAAACAGCATCTGGAAGATGCGATTAGTAAAATAAAAACACACCATATGAGGAACTACAGAAGGAAAGGCTCTGTCACTGTCTTGAATATGGTGGTCGTTTCACAGGTATATGCACGTGTCAAAACGTATCAGTTTGTGCACTTTACGCATGGCGTATTTTATGTCAACGATACCACGGTAACGTGTTTATAACAAAACAAAAGAAAACCACACCGTGTAAAATGGATGGGTAGTCCTCGTAGGGACCCAGGAGTTGGGACTTTATGTAATAGTTTGGATAGGCCCAGAATATATAGAGCTTGCAGCCATATCCTCCACATTACTGCCAGGGTGGTCTTTGGGGTTTGAATCAGATCATGTCCTCCTGTGCTCGAGACCCTCCCATTTCTCCCTCATAACCTGCAAGTAACTCCATCAGGCCTTATACTCGCAAGCCCTTGTGACCCTGTGGCTTTGACATGTACTACTTCCCACTCTTTAACCACATAAGCTCTCTAGTTATTCTCGATCAAGCATGACAAACTTACCTCAGGGCCTTTGCACTTGCTATTTTCTCTCCCTGAAATTTTTCTTCTAATCCTAAATACGTACATGGCTTGCTCTAGATCCTATACTTTTAGCATTTTGTTCAAACTTTACCTCACAGTGAGATCTTCTCTGACGTCCCATTGCAAGTGGCATTGTCCTGCTGTCACCTCAGCCTCAGTGTTTCCAGTTTCCTTCCTGCTTTACTTTTCTCTGTAGTATTTTATCATCATCTGCCATTCTCTATAGTCTACTTAGTTATTAATTGTTATCTTCCTCCCCACCTTCCCACTAGAGTAGATTCTTTACAAAGAAAGGCATTGTTGTCTGTTTTATTTACAATGGCACTTGTACACAGGTATAGCTCAATTAAAAAAATATTTGGATAGTACTTTATTCAATTAAAGAAAAAAACCAAAATTGTTATGGATTTAAATGCACAGCAATAAACACCTTGTATGAAAGATAGAGGAGTAGCTTGCTACCATTGGAATCATGTAAAATTTATTTTTCTCCTGTTCTAAAACTTCTCTGGTGAGATATGCCATTCCTAAGCTCATGAAGTACAGAAAATAGAAACATCTTAAAAACATCTCCAGTATTGGGCAATGTACTACTGATGTATTTAAAAAGTAACTATGATTACTGTGAAGATTAATTTTATGTGTGGGCCTGGCTGGGCTCTGGTGCCATAGGCTTGTGAAGGGATTTTTATGATGTGATTAACATTTAAATCAGCAGATTATACTCCATTGCATGGTGGGTCTTACCTAATCAGTTGAAGGCTTTAAGGAACTCCTCTGAGGAAAAAGGGATCTGCTTCTGGACTGCCATTGGACCCTAGACTACAGCACCAACTCTTCCTTGGTCCCCAGCCTTCACAATCGTATGACCTAGTTTCTAAAAGTCTCTCCCTTTTTCTCTCTGTCTCTCTGTATCTCAATCTGCCTCTCTGTATCTTTCTCACACACACACACATGCACACGCACCTTACTAGTTCTCTTTTTTGGATAATCATGACTAATAAAGTTTCTGAGCCCACATTCTGAGCCAGATGTGGTCTAGGCACTAAGATATGATGATGAACATGACAGCTTGGAGCCTAGTAAGAAAGTAAAAAATTAACAATTAATGCAAGTTTGGTAAATATTCTTAAGTGCAATGAAACTCCATTAATTTTAACAGGGACAACCAACCTAGGTCAGGAAGGCCTCACGTTAGAAATAAGATTGACTGATCCATGAAGGGGCTTGGTGACAGCGAGAGGGATGCTTTGGGCCCCACTGAGGTCTTCCGTTTCAGCTTTGTACCGCTTGTGCAGAGGCCGTGCTATGCATTCCTTAGAGGGCGACCTCCAGTCTCTGCTGTGTATTTCCTGCGTGACTTCAGTAAGCTGCCTCGTAAGTCTGTCTCCATTTCCTCATCTGTGAAATGTGGTTACAGTAGCGTGTAATCCATTGGGTTGTTATAACATTAAGTGAACGAATTTCAGTAAAGCGTTGAGGACAGTTTCTGAGATATTAAATGTGATCAGTAAAAGCTGACCATATTGCTACCTTTTAAAAACTGTTGACCTCAACAACACAAGAAACAGCAGGTGTTAGTGAGGATGTGGAGCAAAAGGAGCCCTTGTGCACTGTTGGCGGAAATGCAAACTGGTGCAGCCACTGTGGAAACCAGTATGGAGGTTCCTCAAAAAGCTAAAAATGTAGCCACCCTATGTTCCAGCAATTGTACTACTATGTACTTACCCAGAGAATACAAGAACACTATTTCGAAAAGATACACTCACCCTTATGACAGCATTATTTATAATAGCCAAGATATGGAAGCAGACCAATGACCCACTGATAGATAAATGGATAAAGAATATGTGTTAAATATCCATATATATATATATGTCTGTCTGTGTGTATAATGGAATATTACTAAGCCATAAAAAGGAATGAAATCTCACCATTTGCAACAACATGGATGGAGCTAGAGAGTATAATGCTAAGTGGAATAAGTCAGTCAGAGCAAAACAAATGTTATATAATTTTACACATCTGTGGGATTTAGGAAACCAAACAAAGGAGCAAAGGGAATAAAATAAGCCAGAGAGAGACAAAGCAAGAAGCAGACTCTTAATTATAGAGAACAAACTGATGGTCGCCAAAGGGGAAATTGGGGGAACTAGGTGATGGGGATTAAGGAGCACACTTGTGACGAGCACTGGATGTTGTATGGAAGTGTTGAATCACTATATTGTACACATGAAACTAAGATAGCTCTGTGTGTTAACAAACCTGAATTAAAGTAAAAACTTTAAAAAGCTGAGAACTCCCATTAAATTCAACAAAAGCTGGCTATCGCCAAGACATAGCATAGTCTAATTCACAAAATATAGAGACAAGGAAAGAATCCTGAAAGCAGCAAGGGGAAAAGAGTCCTTAACCCACAAGGGAAGACAGATCAGGTTCACAGTAAATCTGTCCACAGAAACTTGGAGGCCAGAAAGGACTGGCAGGATATATTCAATGTGCTGAATGGGAAGAATATGCAGCCAAGAACACTCTATCCAGAAAAGCTGACATTCAAAATAGAAGGAGAGATAAGGTTTCACAGATAAACAAAACCTAAAGTAATTTGTGACCACTAAACCAGCCCTACAAGAAATTTTAAGGGGACTCTTTGAGTGAAGGAGAAAAAAAAAGAACAAAGGGACAAAGTCAACAAGACCAGAGAGCATCACCAGAAACACCAAATCTACAGATAACACAATGGCTAAATTCTTATCTTTCAATAACCACTCAGATCACAATCAATCACATGTAAATGTGCTAAATGATCTACTAAAAAGACACAGGGTACTAGAATGGATAAAAAAAATCAAGATCCGTCTATATACTGCCTACAGGAGACTCATTTTAGACCTAAAGACACCTGTAGATTGAATGTGAGTGGTGGAGAACCATCTGCCATGCTAATGGATGTCAAAAGAGACCTGGAATAGACATACTTCTATCAAACAAACTGGATTTTTTAAATTTAAATTTTATTTTTTAAAATGTTTATTTATTATTGAGAGAGAGAGAGAGAGAGAGAGACAGACAGACAGAGAGAGAGAGAGAGACAGAGAGAGAGAGTGCAAGCAAGGGAGGGGCAGAGAAAGAGGGAGTTACAGAATCCAAAGCAGGCTCCAAGCTCTGAGCTGTCAGCACAGAGCCCGATGCAGGACTCAAACTTATGAACTATGAAATTATGATCTGAGCCTAAGTCAGCACTTAACTGACTAAGCCACCGAGGTGTCCCAGACAAACTAGATTTTAAAACAAAGACTGTAACAAGAGATAGAGAAGGGCATTATATCATAATTAAAAGGTCTATCTGACAAGAATATCTGACAATTGTAAATATTTATGCCCCAATTGAAAACACCCAAATATATAAATGAGTTAATAAAAAACATAAAGAATCTCATTGATAATAATACAAAAATAGTAGAGGACTTTAACACTCCACTTACAGCAATGTACAGATCACCTAACAGAAAATCAACAAGGAAAAAATGGCTTTGACTGACACACTGGACTACATGGACTTAACATATATCCAGAATGTATCATCCTAAAGCAGCAGAGTTCACATTCTTTTGGAGTACACATGTGATATTCTCCAGAATAGATCACATACTGGATCACAAATCAGCCCCCAACAGGTACAAAAAGATCGAGATTATACTATGCATGTTTTCAGATCACAATGCTTTGAAACTTGAAGTCAGCCACAAGTAAAAATTTGGAAAGCCCTCAATACATGGAGGTTAAAGAACATCCTACTAAAGAATGAATTGTTTAGCCAATAAACTAATGAAGAAATTAAAAAAAAAATGGAAGCAAATGAAAATCAAAACATGACAGTCCAAAACATTTAGGATGCAGCAAAGGCAGTCCTAAGAGAAAAGTACATTGCAATTCAGGCCTCTCTCAAGAAGCATGAGAGGTCCCAAATACACAACATAACTTTACACCTAAATGAGCTAGAAAAGGATGAGCAAATAAATCCTAAAGCCACCAGAAAAGGGGAAGTAATAAAGATTAGGGCAGAAATAAATGACATATAAACCAAAAAAAAAAAAAAAATCCACAGTAGAACAGATCAGTGAAACTAAGAACTGGTTCTTTGAGAAAATCAACAAAATTGATAACCCCCAGCCAGACTTATCAAAAAGAAAAGAAAAGGGAACCAAATAGATAAAATCACAAATGAAAGAGGAGAGATCACAACCAATTATATAAGAAACACAAACAATTTTAAGAGAATACCAGGAAAAATAATATGCCAACAAATTAAGCAGTCTAGAAGAAATGGATAAATTACTAGAAACTCACAAACTACTAAAACTGAAACAGAAATAGAAATTTGAACAGGCCCATAACCAGGAAATTGAATCAGTAATCAAAAATCTACCCCCAAAAAAAGAGTCCTGGGCCACATAGCTTCCCAAGGGAATTCTATCAGACATTTAAAGAATAGCTAGTGCCTATTCTTGTCACAGACTGTTCCAAGAAATAGAGATAGAAGGAAAACGTCTTCTATTTTAAGAAGCCATTTTATGAAACCAGCGTTACCTTGATTCCAAAACTAGACAAAGAGCCCACTAAAAATGAGATATATCCCTGATGAACATAGATATAAAAGTTCTCAACAAGATACTAGCTAATCAAATTCAGTAGTACATTAAAAGAATTATTCACCATAATCAAGTGGGATTTGTTCCTGGGCTGCAGGTCTGGTTCAGTATTTGGAGATCAATCAATGTGATACACCATATTAATAAAAGAAATAATAAGAACCATATGATCCTGTCAATAGATGCAGAAAAAAGCACTTGACAAAATACAGCACCCATTCTTGATAAAAACTCTCAACTAAGTTGGGATAGATGGAACATACCTCAACATCATAAAGACAATTTATGAAAGACTTAGCTTTTATCATCCTCAATGGGGAAAAACTGGTTCCTACAGTCAGGAAGAAAATAAGGAGGTCCACTTTTACCATCACTATTTAACATAGTACTGGAAGACTTAGCCTCAGCAATGAGACAACAGAAATACAAAAAGAAATAAAAGGCATAGAAATCAGCAAGAAAGAAATCAAACTTTCACTATTTGCAGGTGACATGATAGTCTAGGTAGAAAACACAAAAGGCTCCACCAGAAAATTGCTAGAACCAATACATGAATTCAGCAAAGTCACAGAATATAAAATCAATGTGCAGAAATCTGTTGCATTTCTATAAACCAATAAGGAAGCAACAGAAAAGAAATCAAAGAAGTGATCCCATTTGCAACTCCACCAAAACCAGTAAAATATCAAGGAATAAACCTAACTAAAAAGGTAAAAGTATCTCTACTCTGAAAACCATAGAACACTTATGTAAGAAATTGACGATGACACAAGAAAATGGAAAGAAGTTCTATGCTCACTGATTGTAACAACAAACATTGTTAAAATGTCTATACTACCCAAAGCAACCTACATATTTAATGCAATCTGTATCAAAATACCACCAGCATTTTTTGCAGAGCTACAATAAACAATCCTAAAATGTATATGGAACCACAAAAGACTCCAGATAGCAAAGCAATCCTGAAAAAGAAAAACAACACTGGAGGCGTCAGATTCCAGATTTCAAGCTATGTTACGAAGCTGTAGTCATCAAGACAATATGATACTGGCACCAAAACAGACACATATATCAATGAAACAGAATAAAAGAGCCAGGAATGGACCCACAACTACATGGTCAAATCATCTTTGACAAAGCAGAAGGGAATATTCAATGGAAAAAAGACAGTCCCTCCAACAAATGGTGTTGGGAAAACTGGATGGCAATATGCAAAAGAATGAACTTGGACCACCTTCTTACACCATACACAAAAATAAATTCAAAAGGGAAGAAAGACCTAAATGTGAGACAGGAAACCATCAAAACCCTAAAGGATAAAACAAGCAACAACCTCTTTGACCTCAGCCGCAGCATGTTCTTACTACACATGTCATTGAAGTCAAGGGTAATGAAAGCAAACATGAACTATTGGGATATCATCAAGATAAAAAGTCTGCACAGTGAAGGAAACAATCAGCAAAACTAAAGGGCAACTGATGGAATGGGAGAAGATATTTGTAAATGATGTTTTGGATAAAGGTTAGTATCCAAAGTCTATAAAAAACTTATCAAACTCAACATGCAAAAACCAAATAATCCAGTCAAGAAATGGACAGATGCCATGAATAGACACTTCCGAAGAAGACATCCAGATGGCTAACAGACACATGAAAAGATGCTCAACATCACTCATCAGGGAAATACAAATGAAGACCACGATGAGATAGCACCTCACACCTGTCAGAATGGCTAAAATTAACAATACAAGAAACAACAGGTCTTGGTGAGGATGTGGAGAAAGGGGAACCCTCTTGCACTGTTGGTGGGATTGCAAACTGCTGCGGCCAACCTGGAGAACAGAATGGAGGGTCCTCAAGAAACTAGCCTATGATCCAGCAATTGCACTATTAGGTATTTACCCACAGGACACAAAAATACAGATTTGAAGAGGTATATGAACCCCAATGTTTATAGCAGCATTATCAACAATAGCCAAACTATAGAAAGAGCCCAAATGCCTGCTGACTAATGAATGGATTAAGAAAATTGAATATTTACTTAGCTATCAAAAAGAATGAAATCTTGCCATTTGCAATGATGTGGACGGAGTTGGAATGTATTTTCTAAGTGAAATAAGTCAATGAGAGAAAGACAAATATCATATGATTTCATTCATGTGTGGAATCTAAAAAACAAAATAGATGAACATATGAGAGTGGGAGAAAAGAGAGAGGAATAAACCACAAAAGACTCTTGATGATAGAGAACAAACTGAGGGTTGATGGAAGGAGGGGGGGGTATGGGCTGGATGGGTGATGGGTACTAAGGAAGGCACTTATTGGGATGAGCACTGAGTGTTGTATGTAAGTAATGAATCACTGAATTCTACTCCTGAAACCAACATTGCACTGTACGTTCACTAAAATTTAAATTAAAAAAAAAAAAAGGAGGAACCGTAAGTTGAAATGCATCTTTCTGTCATTTTCATCCTCCGGTTTATTTCCCCTACTCTGAAACCCCACAGAACCAGTCCACTCCCTCTTTCACAAGACAGCCCTTCCCATATTTAGGGCAGCCAACCTGTCCCTAGTACCAGCCTCTACTGCCAACCTCCCCTCTTAGTCCAATATTCCCGGTTCTCTCACCACCCTTCTTGTGAAATAGCTTCCAGTCTCCCCACCAGCTGGGGTGTTGCCTTCAGGGGCGGCTGAGTCTCTGTGTCTTGCTGCATGCTTCCCAGAGCCGACTGCAGCACTAGGTGTGCTAGAGACCATGGGGCCGCCATCTTCCCGGCCCTGTCCCTGTCACCTCTATTCAACCTCCATGGACTCCACCACAGACCTCACATCCTACAGGGTGAGCTCTGTGGGATGAGAGTACATTCTGTCTTGGCCTCCTGGAGGACCCAGTCTTCCCAACTCCCCCCCTTTCTAACTTTAGGAGAAAAAAAAAACCCCACTTTTTGTTTGTTCATTATGTGTATTTGTTTATTATGACTTCATTAATTTCTGGGACAAATGGTCCAGTCAGATCAGATTGTTCCCTGTTTGAATATCACTGTAAATTTATTTTTTGTGCCTTTATCATAAGGAGCAAACTTCTAATAATTCTAACATATAAATCCAGCCTGCTATGTGAGAGACAGAGACCTCTTAGTGCCTTTCACATATGAATGCGCTTATTCCCCACTGCCTGATATGGGAGGCGCTCTGGGAGTTTCTGCATTTTCTGGATCAGGGAAGCAAGGCTCAGAGCTTAAAATTTTTTTTAATGTTTTATTTATTTTTGAGAGAGAGAGAGAGACAGAGAGAGAAAGATAGCTTGAGCAGGGGATCGTCAGAGAGAGAGAGGGAGACACAGAATCTGAAGACAGTTTCTAGGCTCTGATCTATCTGTCAGCACAGAGCCAGATGTGGGGCTCAAACCCACGAACCATGAGATCATGACCTGAGCCAAAGCCGGACGCTCAATCGACTGAGCCACCCAGGCCCCCCTAGCCTCTAGCGTAGAGGCTGCTGAGGCCCCCTCAGCTAATGAGCAGGAGACCTGGGATTCACACCCAGGCCAGCTGTTCCTGAATGAAGCTGAGGGTCCACTGTGAGCTGCTACCTGCCCACATGCCATCAGTCCCCATCAGTCCCCAACCAAGCCTTTTGACACCACAATTCCCCAGCACAAGCCCCATCTCACCACCAGGCCACACTCATGGACACATATGCACACTCCCTGCTCACGCTCACACAATGCACACTTGAACCGCACACTCACTCCGATCACACAGCACTACATGGACGTCACACTCCCTCGTGCACGTGCCTCTGGGCTCTTGTCTACAGGATACTTTGGGTAAGGAATGGAGTAGTTCCCCTGGAACCCTTACATAAGTATAACAGCTGTAACCACTAACATTTATATATAACTACACACCTTGAATTACTCTATGTACCTTACATAATCAACTCATCCAACCTCACGACAGACAACCCTATGAGCTAGACTTTTTTTTAATTGTTTCCAAGAATACAGATGAAAGAATTGAGGCACAGAAAGAGTACAGGCACTCAACTAGTAAATGGTAGAGACACAATTCTGAATCACCACCTTTATTCTTCTCTCCAGTTTAGGATGTCATCTCTCTTAGCCAGAGAGACACTTTTCTGGTACCATTTTCAAGTTTTGATTGTAATTATTTATATGTTTCCCAAGTAGTTTATGCCATCTTCAAGGGCAAGCCCTGCAGCGTCCAGTACAGTGGCCAGTATTTCAGTGTCTGTTTGCTGAGTGAGTGTAAGAGGAGCACAGGGAATCGGTCCTCAGTGACGGAGCACAGAGGGTGGCAGTTGTCAATGAAGGTAGAGAATGAAGATGAGGGACGGCTCTTCTTTAATCCTTTTCCAGAAAGTCAACATGCAAGAACTGCCAAGAATCCAGGGAGAAGACAGATGCAAAAGAGAGACCAAAACCAAACCACAAATAAAAGACAGACATCTCTGAGCTGATAAAGAACCTAGAAAGACTTTTAAGGACTTCTTTATTGGAACTGTGGTATAATATTTCTCATTGTAATACAGAGCTCTGCCATGGTCCCATTTTTACATCCGTTTTCTTGCTTCATTTCCTTTGCTAATGTTTCCATGACTCCATGTTTGTGCAGCTCCTTTCCTGGTGTCCATGTGTACATCTGGGGCTCTCCACCAGTTGCAGAAATACCCTGTTTGAATATTTACACTGAAGTCAGCAGTACCCTTTTTTTTTTCTCTTAAATGGGGAGAACTTTGGTTATAATTTCCTGAACCGGGAAAGCAAGCCACCAGGCCATGGAAATTCAGTAGTAAATGACTTACTAAGTATTCATAGGAAAGTGAATCATAAGAAAGCCCCTACAGGTATAGAGGTTCTCAAAACTTAGAGGGTAAAAATCATCTACGGTATTTGTTTACAGTACAGGTTCCCAGGTCACAAGCCTCCAGAGAGGCTGATTCAGTACATCTCAAGTAGGGGCTCAGGAATGAGAATTTTTCATCGAACACCCTAGGTGATTCTGCAACAGGTGGCTGTCAGACCACACATTGAGAAAGGCCCTTGTGATACAAAGAGCCTGAGCTGTGGCTTTTTAAAAAGCCAAACCTCACACTAAGTATCTTGTGTGGCTCTCTTAAACTTCTCGAATCTCAGATTCTTTATCTGTTAAAAGGAGACAGTAATGTGTACCTCTGTACTGTTAGAGCATCAGGCCATGTTTCCATGGGATGGAAATTTTAGTGACCGTCTGTGTGAAGATGTCCCCAGGTTTGGCAGCAGGGCTGTGGAAGGAGGGCAGTGGTGGGTCCCCTCGAACACCACTCTCATGAAGGAAATGCAGAGATCCTCAGACCACTAGAAAAATGCCTGACCATCTCTGGCAAACATAATTTAGCATAAAGAATGAAGTGATTACAAAGAATAATTTTAAAAAATTTTTAATGTTTATTTAGTTTTGAGAGACAGAGACAGAGCATAAGCGAGGGAAGAGCAGAGAGTTAGAGAGATCCAGAATCTGAAGCAGGCTCCAGGCTCTGAGCTATGAGCACAGAGCCCAACGTGGGGCTTGAACTCACAAGCTGTGAGATCATGACCCGAGCCGTAGTTGGACGCTTAACCCAATGAGCCTCCCAGAGGCCCCACAAAGAATAATTTTATGTGATTGCATTTGCAAACCTCGTTGAAATGGCTAAATTTCAGGAGAAATATAAATTACCACACTTGACTTAAGAAGAAGGAAGAATCTTGGGGCGCCTGGGTGGCTCAGTCAGTTAAGTGTCTGACTTCAGCACAAGTCATGATCTCACAGTTTGTGGGTTTGAGCTCTGCATTGGGCTCTGTGCTGACAGCTCAGAGCCTGGAGCCTGCTTCAGATTCTGTGTCTCCCTCTCTTTCTGCCACTCCCCTACTCATGCTCTGTTCCTTTCTGTCTCAATAATAAATAAATATAAAAAAGTTATAAAAAAAAGAAAAAGGAGAAATCTAAAATCAATAGCCTTAAAGAAAGGCTTAACAAAATTAATATTACATTAATCCACCTTCAAGAAAGGTGGATTGCGATCAAATGATCTCTATACTATAAAGTAAAAACAGGTCCAGATGCCAAAACACCAGATACAATATTCACATGTAAATTCAAGCTGAGGGGTTTTTTAAAATATTATGAGCAAGTGATGTTTACTCAGGAGGCACGTACTTTTCATCATCAGAAAATCTACTATATAGCACACTACATTAATATAAGAGGAAAAATGCATAACTATCTCAATAGATGTAGACTAAACATTTAAAGTGTTCAGCACACATTCAAGATGAAAGAAATTCCTAAAACTTTGATTAGGAAGGTGCTTCCTTAATCTGATGAAAGTATGTATTAAAACTTATTAAGTATCATGCTTGATGATAGACTAATAGAACAATTTCTGCTTCCATTTGATGATATAAGAGTCCTGCACAATGTGATTAAAAGAGAAAATGAAAAAGAAAACAGAAATAACAATTATAAAGGGAGATGACTGTCCTTATTTGTAGACAATACAAATTGTCTTGTAAAAAATCTGAAGACATCCATGGACACTGTATTAGGTCTAATTAAATAATTAAGCAAAGTTGGCTGATATAAGATACATACACAAACACCAGATACATTTCTATACAAATGCAACAATCAGAAAAGTATAATAAAAAGATACAGACCCCATTTAAATAGTGACTAAAAAATTTAACTTAATATAGAATTAAGTGTAATGAAAAGATCTCTATTCCCTTTATTAGGACAATTATAAAGAATTATAAAAAGGAAAGAAAGAAAATCTAAGTAAATGTAGGTATATATCATATTCATAGTTAGATAGACATAATAAAGATGCCAATTCTTCAACTTACAAATTCAAAACCAAATCTTGACAGTACTTTTCCCAAAACTCAAAGAGCCAATAATAGCTAAGAAAAATTTTGCAAGAACTAAACAAAGTGCTGCTGAGTCTTATTCTACCAGATAGCAAGGCTTTGGTAATTAAAACCATGTGGAATTAGCATAAGTCCACATAAACAATCAGACCAAAAAAGAATACAGAGCTTAGAAACAAAATCATTTACATATGGGGACTCAATGTATGACAGGTGTACACTGTAGATCAATAGAGTTAAAATAATTATCCCAGTAGGGGCGCCTGGGTGGCTCAGTCAGTTAAGTGTCCGACTTTGGCTCAGGTCATGATCTCACAGCTCGTGAGTTTGAGCCCTTGTATCGGGTTCTGTGGTGACAGCTCAGAGCCTGGAGTCTGCTTCAGATTCTGTGTTTGTCTCTCTCTCTGCCCCTCCCCTGCTGATGCTCTCCCCCTGTCTCTCAAAAATGAATGAACGTTAAAAAAATAAAAATAAATTAATTATCCCAATAAACAGAATGGATGTAATTGCATATACCTACAGAAAAATAATAAAATTAGTTTCCTACACATACCATGCACACAAAAAAGTCATTTTAAGTGGATTGAAGCTATAAATATTTGAGATTAAACTCTAAAACTTTTGAGGACACCAAAGAATTATTAAATAAGAAAAAATAGAGATTAAGTTAGTTATCAACATGTAACCCAAAATCAAATTTCTATTAAACAAAATACACAGTAAAGTAAGAAGATTAACAAGATATTTGGAGCCAATATATGCAATGATATAATTGGCAAAGAATTAGTACCAGGCAGTTTAAGTATTAATATAAATCAACATTAAAAAAACAACCCAATTTTTAAAATAGGCTAAAGATATGAGTAGAAGCAACCCAAATGACCAATAAGCCTAGAAAAAAAAAGTTTAATTTCATTACTAATCAGAGAAATGCAACATAAAGCCACATTGCGAGAATATTTTACACCCAGATTGTCTAACATTCAGAAGCTTGGCATTTCTAAGTATCTGCTTCTGGCTATGATGGAGTAACTGGAAACAGATTTAACTTTCTCATAGTAAACAACAAGAAAAATGAACAAAATAAATTTTTTAAGTGTTTATATTTAGCAGCTATAAAACAACTGTTCCAATAGAGCGGACTGGAAGTTGCAGAGAAAAGTCCCAGAGAGGAGAGAGCTAGCAGGGGTAAAGCTCCAGAGCTTCAGAGAAAACCACATAGGATTACCTTTCATTAAATTCTCAGTAGAGAGCCACTGATGTGTAGGATGAATATCAATGAGCAAAGGCGAAGGACAATTGGCCATATGTAAGCTGAGAAATTCTTAGAGCGCATATACAACTATCTTTGGGTACCAAACAGCCAGAATGGAGAGGCAATCACAGAACACCTGAATCATTTACTTGATACCCAACAAGAGGCAAGTCTTAAGTTGGAGCAGCAAACTATGCCAAAGGAAAGGAATACCTTAGACATAGCCTAACAAAGCTAAAAACAAAATAAACCTGAAAAAATGAAATTTCTCTAAAGTAATATTAGCTCACAGAATAAATTCCAACATTTTAGACCCAGACCTTACATCTCTCAGGAAAATTAACTTCAAACGTATTAAGACCTAAAAGTAAAATGCAAAACTATAAAACTCTGGGGAGAAATCCTAGATTGCCGTGGGTATGGATGGCTATGACTTTTTAAATGACCATACCAAAGGCATGATCCATGAAACCCACTTTTAATATACGCACAGAGATATATGCAAAGTAAAGGATAGAAAAGGATATACCACGCAAATCCGAGCACAAGGAAGTTGGAGTGGCTATATTAATAATAGGAAAAGACTTCAGGATAAAAATATTAGTAGCAATAAAAAAGGATATTTCATCATGATAAAACATAAGAAAACAGAACTCCTAAATGTTTGTGCATCTTAAAGAAACCTTCAAAATACATATGCAAAAGCTGATAGAATTTCAAAACTCCTCTCTCACTGATTAATAAAACAGTAGACCAGAAATGAGTAAGAATATGCAAGATCTGAAAAACCCTTGAAACCACTTTGACCTGATTTACGTTTATAAAACACTCCACCCAACAACATCACAATATATATATTCCAACAGGAAGGAACATTTGCCAGATTACAGAACTATCCTTTAAAAGTAAGTCAAGAGGGGCACCTGGGTGGCTCAATCAGTTAAGCGTCTGGTTTCAGCTCAGGTCATGATCTCAGTTCACGGGTTTGAGCTCCGCATGGGTCTCTGCAATGCTGGTGGGGAGCTTGCTTGGGGTTCTCTCTTTCCCTCTCTCTCTCTACCTCTCCCCTGATCTCTGCCTCTCTCTCTCAAAATAAATAAATAAACTTTTATATTTAAAAAATAGGAAATCAATAAAGGATTAAAATCAGAGTATTTTCTCCTGCTTCAAGAAATTGATTTAGACATCAATAGCATAAGATGGTCAATAACACAATCCCCAACTATTTGGAAATCACACACTGCGCTTCTAAAATAAACTAGGAGTCAAAAAAAAAAATCAAAAGTGAAAGAGAGATGAGCCCTGGAGACACAAAGAGACATGTGTTTTCTGCCCTTTTGGGTCTCAAGATCTAGCGGGGCATGTAAATGAAGCATGGCAATAAATATGGAAACTACTATCACAGAGTAAAAGTGTGGTGATGACCCAGATAAAGGAGGGGTGCGCTCAAATGTCATCTGTATGAGCCATTGTGAAATGACTGGCATTTACCCATGAAAGAGAAGAGTGTGTTTGGGGGGGGGGGGGAACAAAATGGCGTTTCATTTACTGAGGCTAAAACGAGGATGTGAGGCAGGATGGTGGTAGAATGTGAGGTTGGAATTGTTGAGAATAGATTAAATAATCAGTTGGAGAGGTTGGAATTTACCCTTAGGCTGCTGGCAAGATGTGTTTAAAGGAATACACACTCAGACTTGCGTATTGGACACCTAACTCTGGCCATCTTCCATATGGAAGATGAAATGGGGTTGGGTTGGGGATGATAGCATGGAGCCTGAGTGACCAAGAGTCAACTGAAATAATCCAGGGATGGGGTCATGAGCGTGTGAATTAAGGGTCTGAGAATGTAAGTGCTGAAGAACATTCAGTCCAAAGATGTGAGTCTGAATCTACACTCTTACAAGAACTCCACATTTACTTTTTTTTTAAATTTTTTTAATGTTTTATTTTATTTTTGATACAGAGAGAGACAGAGCATGAGAGGGGGAGGGGCAGAGAGAGAAAAGGAGACACAGAACCGGAAGCAGGCTCCAGGCTCTGAGCTGGCTGTCAGCACAGAGCCTGACTTGGGGCTCGAACCCACGATCGTGAGATCTGACCTGGGCCGAAATTGGAGGCTCAGCCAACTGAGCCACCCAGATGCCCCCACATTTACTCTTAAGCACGTTGTCTCACTGCTCTGGCCTTAGGAATATCATCTGTAAAATGGGAGCCACCCATGGTAAGAAGTAAGCTTGTCGTCTTAGAACTTTTGTGACCAAAAAACAACAACAACTTTTGTGACCAGCTCTGAAAACCTATTCCTGCTGCCTGGAAAGCCCTTCACCGATGCCTTCGTGGCTTTCAGATATGGAAAAGTTTCACCTTTTGTGGGGTGGAGGCTGACTGCCCAATCAAAACAGGTTGCACGGATCACTGTTTAATGCATCACTTTTATTGTCTCAATAGCATTTATCAATATCCAAAATTCTCCTTTCTATTTGCTGCCTCTCATCTGTCGGCACACCCCTAGAATGGAGGCTCTGTGAGAAAAGAGAATTGACCTGTCTTACATCCCACTGTACCTCCAGCATCTAGAACCACGCCTACAGAGGACACTCATTAAATATCCATCAAGTGCTGAACCTCATAAAACCCATTTCTTTTTAGGAGTATCATGAGAATTGCCTAAGATCACACAACTAATAAATAGTAGAGAGAAATGAAAATCCTTTTCTTCTGATTTCCTGGTTCACTGATCTTTCCATGCATGACATCTGGTCTCTTACCTCATAGGATCATTTAGGAGATCAGATGAGAGGAAGATGAAGAGTTGTAAGTTTTCTGAGAAGATAGGGCTCATGATTTAGAAGTTGCCCGGAAAGGAAACAATGACTCAGTGCCTCTAGAGGCTGAGAGCACTTCACAAAATGCACTATACGGGGAGTGTGAAACCTAGGAAGCTTGGGAAGGGGTCCATCTTTGTTTCTGTGTAGATGTGAAAGCCAGCATTTGGCGCTATTGAGAATGAGATTCAGTAGGTCCATATGATATGGGAGGAAGGTGGATGAGGCAAAGGAAACAGATAAAGGTCTGCCTCATTAAATGTTACAGAAGTCCTGAGGTGGCAGGATTTCCAATTGCTCACATCTAATGTATTCCTTCCTCTTGTGGCTTCCTGAGTGAAAGGTTAATTCCTGCTGGGTTTCTTCCACTTTAAAGGGTGGAAGAGGGAAAATCCATTTGTGCCTGAGAAGGAAAGAAGACATCCATCAGGCAACGGAGGGCTACAAATCTAAATTTGATGCCATGGAATAAATTAATCTACGCATCTATTGCTCACTCGTCCGGCAATTGTTGAATAAGTAAATTAATTTAATATTGCCAGATACCGCGATAGGCATGGTGTTAAAGAGGTAAACAGGGGGATGGGGGCTTTGCCTAAGGGGGCTTGAAGGTAAGTGAGGCCAGAGAGTAAATAAACGACGGTGTGGTGGGTCCTGTCTTGCTCAGGTGACCTTGCGGAAGTTGCCCCTTCTCAGTGACACTCAGGGCTACCCAGGAAAAGACAACTCAGAACTTTGTCATCTTTACATTAAATGGAAAGGCAGCCATAAAGCAATTTGATTTTTCTACAAATGTTTGCATTTTGGAAAAGGTCTTCACTCTGAAATAGACATAGTTTTTATGTATATGCTTTTTAAAGATTTGTGCATTTTTTGCATTTATTTTTAAACATTTTGAAGACGTTTTCAACTTTATTGAGGCATAATTGATAAATACAATCGTAAGATGTTTAAAGTTACATTGTGATGATTTGATATGTGTCTACATGACAAAAGGCTTCCTCCCATCTAGTTAATAAACATATCCACCGCCTCACACACTTACCAACCATCACTCCCTGTTTCCTCCACCCCCGTGGCTCCTCGCAACCACTTTTCTACTCCATTTTTATGAGTTTGCCTTTTTTAAGGTTCCATGTGAGTGATAACATGTAGTGTTTGTCTTTCTCTGCCTGGCTTATTTCACTTAGTATACTGCCCTCAAGGTTCATCTGTGTTATAGCAAATGGCAGGATTCCTTCTTTTTTAAGGCTGAATAATATTCCATTACATATGCTTATGCAAAAATACTTGCCAGGATTCTTCACATTCTAAAGGCATCACATGTCGCAACTGGGAAAAATGCTCTGGCTATATATCAGGTGACAGGAAAGGCTGCCAGCTTGACCATGGGATACCACGTGACCGTGTGTCCAGGACGCCCGGATGCCTGCTTCCCTGGGAAAGATGGTCTCTGGGCGAGCTGGTGCTGATGCAGCTGCAGAGAGCCCAACAGGGGCTGACAGCCAAGTGCCGCCTGCAGCCAGCAGCTGGACAGCACAGCCCTTCTTGAAGGGGGATCTGGATGGCACACCACACTCATCACAAGGGCTGTGGTATAATGGTTAGGAGATGTGCAACGCCGTTAGAAACCCGGCTCCTTTACTTTCTAAATGTGTTAGCTCAGGAAATATACTCACAACTTTCTAAGGCTCCATTTTACCATCTATAACGTGAGGAGACGACTAGTCCTTTGTTATGAAACTGCTGTTACGTAGAAGTGAGGTCATATGTGCTCAGAACTTCGCACGCTGCTCAAAAGTGTCACCTATTACTGTTCTCATGATCTGTAAGCTGAGTCTGAGCACTTAACAAACGATGCGTGTGTCAGGTATAATCATGCTTAATTACGTTCAGACTGTTTTTTCCTTTTTCCTTCTCATTTTTTTCCCCGACTGACAGTTCAGAGGTTCCACATGGCTTTCTTTGGACAAACAGCTGGCAAGGAGGAGAAAGGTGAGATTGGTCAGAGGATTGGAGAAGGAAAATTCTTTGTTGTGTTTGCTCCCTGCTCAGTAGCCCTGGCAACTCGCTACGGACTGGCTCTGTGGCCACTGCAGTTCAACTAGATTTATGCTACACAGGTTGCAGACAGGCATTAGGATGGATTCCCAGGCTTCTCGAGACCCTAGTTCTCTTCTGAGACACCTAAGCATTCTGATCAAAGCTTTCCACTTGCTGGAGCAGTGGAGCGTGGTTTGACCAAATCTAATTTTCATGTGGATATGGGTGTGTTTTCATTTCCCCTTCCATTAAAAAAAGGGGGGAGGGAAGCAAAGGAAGGGGGAGCAGCATATGTTATTCCTTTGCTGCCATCTGAAACAGCCAAGTTGAGAGCCAATTTATTCAGCCTAATTCATTCCAGATTTCTCTAGGAATAAACAGTGTTCTTGAGAGTTCTCAGATGTATGGCCAATAGAGATCCAGTTGTCCAGGAGTGCTAATGCCAACCATGCAGGTACCCTTCCGTTAGGGCACAAGGCGCTGGGGATGGAGGGTGGACTCGGACACTCTCCGGGTACCCGAGATCCCAGAACTGTGTAATGTGACAACTGCTTTACACACCCTATGCACAGACCTAAGAGAGCTCATTAGGGTCCCTATAAGCAATATTATGTTTCATTGCTCAAAAATTAATTCACATCTGCAGAGAGAAGAGATTGCTCAGAGAGAGAAAAACAAAAGGAATTGTATTCATATTCTTTCTCCATGAATGCTGCATATGCTTCAAGATATGCTCCCCCACCCCCGACCAAGCCCTACCTTTTCTACAGAAATCTTCCTAGATGATGCCAGCCTATACTGAGAAAGGATTCCTATTAGAGCCGTTCCAAATCCAGGATCTCAGAGGATGAAACACTCTGCCCTCTGGACGACCCTCTTACAGAGTGCTGGCAACACCTAATGTGTACAGAAGAAAGCTTACCTCCTTTGGAGGCCGGGGGTTATAAGTTCCAATTTTGCCTCATTTTTTTAGCATCAAAATTTATATTTTATTTTTATTTTTTATAGTAGTTTATTGTCAAATTGGTTTCCATATAACACCCGGTGCTTTTCCCCACAAGTGCCCCCCCTCCATGACCTTCACCCCCTTCTCCTCACCCCCTCCCCCTTCAGCCCTCGGTTCGTTCTCAGTATTCAATAGTCTCTCATGATTTGTGTCCCTCTCTCTCTCCAACTCTCTTTCCCCTTCCCCTCCCCCTGGTTCTCCATTAGGTTTCTCCTGTTAGACTTGAGTGCAAACATATGGTATGTGTCCTTCTCTACCTCAAAAAACTATCCATAGAACTCCCCTATGACCCAGCCATAGCACTGATAGGGATTTACCCAAGGAGTACAGAAGTGCTGATGCATAGGGCCACATGTACCCCAATGTTCATAGCAGCACTGTCAACAATAGCCAAAACATGGAAAGAGCCTAAATGTCTATCACCTGATGAACAGATCAAGAAGATGTGGTGTATATTTATATACAATGGAGTATTACATGGCAATGAGAAAGAATGAAATCTGGTCATTTGTAGCAAAGTGGATGGACCTTGGGGGTGTCATGCTAAGCAATTTTGCCTCATTTTTACTTGTTCTGTGAATTTGGGCAAGTTCATTCTCTGAACCTGTTTCTTCATTTGAAAAATGAAGATGATAATTTCCAGGTTTTAGGTAACAAATATCAAACAAACAAGAGGGCTCCCATCATTTTAGGTTTTGTTTCTTACTCAATGCATGCTTGTTCTTCTCCAACACATTGCACACCCCTTGAGGAGGACCACGCTCACGGTGAGGGGACTAGTCTGTGTGCTGTTTGTATTCAGCTCTATTCTTCACCCTCACTTTGCTTTGCTCTGTATCTTTGGGGATGACTCTACATATCCCAGGCTCCTGGTTAGAAAGTTCCAGTTGGGTTGGGCCCTGGGAGGCAAAAGTCAGAAATAAAGGCAGAGGAGAGAAAAAAAATCCAGGTTAGCTGTGTCTCTGGCCCTGGCTGTGTCTCCTTTCTGGCCCCCAGTCTGGTTCCTTCTCCACCCAGGTGACCCTGACCATGGGGTTCTGGAGACCTCACTCACTCCAGCCACAGGAATGACAGCAGTTTCCTGCTGTTGCTAATCTCTCGGCTTCTCAGCCCTTTCACCAGTGCAATTAGTTTCTTCTGTACTCAACACTGAGAGATTCTTGATTGAACCCTAATCATATATTAAGTATAAAGAAGGTACTCAATCCATAATTACTACAGATGGTTTTTTAAAAAAGCATTAAAGAGGGTTCCTGGGTGGCTCAGTCAGTTAAGCTTGTGACTCTTGATTTCACCTCAGGTCATGATCTCACAGCCTCCTTGGGTTCTGCACTGACCGTGTGGAGCCTGCTTGGAATTCTCCCTCTCGGCCTTTCTCTGTGCCCCTCCCCTGCATGCTCTCTCTCTCAAAATAAATAAACTTAAAAAAAAAAAAAGAACTAAAGAGTCCTGGTAAATAAAGAATAATGGAAATCAATAAATCCTAAGTATATGCAAAGTCCAGCATGCTCATTTCTAGATACAGAAACTGAAGCCCCAAAATGGAATTGACTTCACCCAGGTAACACAACCCAAAAAATATGCAACATGCAGGCTCATGTGAAAGGCATTGCTACTAAAAATCTGTAATGCAGATTTCTAGATTGTACATTGCTTGAGGAATGGGGTTCCTCTTTGTATAGTTAACACTTGAACAACATGGGGGCTGGAGTGCCCATCTCCTGTGTCATTAAAAATCCAAACATAACTTTTAACTCCCCCCCAAAGGTAACTCTTAATAAATTACTGTTACTATATAATTTATCATATATTATATTATATTATATTATATTATTATTGACCGGAAGCCTTACCAATAATAGTTAATTAACACCTATTTTGCATGTTATGTGTATTATAAATTGTATTCTTACAATAGGGTAACTAGAGGGAAAATGTTATTAAGAAAGTCATAAGAGAAAACACATTAGCAGTGCTGTATTGTATTACTGACAATGTGTAAAATCCACATGTAAGTGGACCCATGCAGTCTGAACCCATGTTGTTCAAGGACCAGCCGTATATTGATAGTTCCTAGCACATAGCCTGATATGGAGTCAATGCTGTAAGTGTTTGTTGCATGGAACTTATGCCCAGTCAAATACAAACTTCTTGAAGTGAGAGACACGAGAAGCTGTAAGTCAAATGCAAACTCCTTGGGGCTCCTGGGTGGCTCAGTTGGTTAGGCATTGGACTTCAGCTCAGGTCATGATCTCATGCTCCGTATCTGGCTCTTTGCTGTCAGCAGGGAGCCTGCTTCAGATCCTCTGTCCCACTCACCCTCAGCCCCTCCCCCACTCATGCTTTCTCTCTCCCTCTGGAAAATAAACATTAACAAAACATGCAGATTCCTTGAAGTAAGAGACAGAGTGAAGCTATAAAGACCCTAATATGTATTATAATACCCAACTTCTGTTTAAAGTGTTGGCACTAATATTTGACATGAGTTTTCTACTCTAGAAGACAAATGTTACACGGTTTACAAAATAATTTCTCACATAAGCTTTCGAACCATTTTGCAATGTAGTAGGCAAAATCAGCGTTTATCAGGCTTATTTTATAGTTGAGGTTAAAGTGGCTGGCCCACACTAAGGTCATAGGCTGACTTCAAATCTTCTAATTGCAAAATGAGTATTGTTTCAATTACACTACCTTGTGCTCCCTATCTAACATCTGAAATAGATACATCTGGAAGCTATAGTATATTTAGCCAATATGGCAGCATTAACAAGTTAGAAATATCCTTCTCAAACCTGGTTACTTACGGTGGGGGGGGGGGGCAGGGGTGTAACAGGGGTGCCCTGAGGCTGCTTGAAGCTGGATCTCCCGGAGCATGAAATTTACCTGACAATTTGAACAACTATGTAAGTACTTTAAATGAAAGAGTATTTCACTTTAAATTAACCTAAATATACAGTGAGGAGGAATACAAAGTTCTTGTGATTTTTTTTAAAGTTTATTTTTTGAGAGAGAGAGAGAGAGAGGGAGAGTGCAAGCAGGGGAGGGGCAGAGAGAGAGAGAGAAACAGAAAGACTCCCAAACAGACTTCACAGGACAGCTCAGAGCTGGCCCAAGGCTCAGTTTCATGAAGCCATGAGATCATGATCTGAGCCAAAATCAAGAGTCAGATCTTTAACTGACCAAGCCACCCAGGTGCCCCAGGGTCTTGTGCTTTTTATTATGAAATACAATCCCTGAAAGCATGTTTGAGTTTGTCATTGCTGTTTCAGGGCATCACCTGTATTTCTGGGAGGTGTCTTCATTTTTCATTCCAGACGTGCTGACGTTAGAGTTTAGGAAATACTGTATCTTTTTTTCTTTTCACAGTGTCCTTGAAAAAAAAATCAAAGCAATACATGCACATAATTGACAAATCAAATACTATAGAGGGATAAGAATAACACCCCAAAGTTCCTTTGTCCAGCTCTCTCACCCATCCTCACTTCCAGGACTACGCCCAGAAACAGTGATCTACTATGTGCTTCTGTTTTTCAATCTTTAAATAATGTTTGTTTTATCATTTCTCAGTCAATCGACTTCAAATATTATCCTTTAATTTCTTCCAATAAAAATGAGTATGTGCCTCGCTTAAACACCTCTAAATATATCACCTTTTTGTGAGTTTGCCTTTTCATCAAAACGGAGGGTTTTTTTCCATAATATTTTATTGTCAAATTGTTTTCCATACAACACCCAGTGATCTTCCCCTTAAGTGCCCTCCACCATCACCACCACCTCTTTTCCCCCCTCCCCCTTCCCCTTCAACTCTCAGTTCATTTTCAGCATTCAATAGTCTCTCAAGTTTTGCGTCCCTCTCTCTCCCCAACTCTCTCTCCCTCCTCCACTCCCCCTGGTTCTCCATTAGGTCTCTCCTGTTTTCCTATTAGGCCTATGAGTGCAAACATATGGTTTCTGTCCTTCTCTGCCTGGCTTACTTCGCTTAGCATGACACCCTCAAGGTCCATCCACTTTCCTACAAATGGCCATATGTCATTCTTTCTTGTTGCCATATAGTACTCCATCGTGTATATATACCACATCTTTTTGATCCACTCATCAGGTGATGGACATTTAGGCTCTTTCCATGTTTTGGCTATTGTTGACATTGCTACGAACATTGGGGTACATGTGCTCCTATGCATCAGCATTTCTGTCTCTCTTGGGTAAATCCCCAGCAGTGTTATTGCTGGGTCATAAAGGAGTTCTATGGATAGTTTTTTGAGGAACCTCCACACTGTTTTCCAGAGTGGCTGCACCAGTTTACATTCCCACCAACAGTGTAAGAGGGTGCCCATCTCTCCACACCCTCGCCAGCATCTATAGTCTCTTTATTTGTTCATTTTAGCCACTCTGACTGGCATGGGGTGGTATCTCAGTGTGGTTTTGATT
>NC_043707.1:98112632-98167676 GCF_006229205.1 Suricata suricatta
CTCTGCAATATTTGGGACTCGCCTTCTTGCACACTTTGGCTTGTTTCTTGGTGTAGTCCTAAGAAAGAAAACAGACAGACAAACACAGAGGGAACAGAAGCACACATACACACAGACAAATCAAACAAAGAAACACATTAAACGGGGGAAAGAAAGAAAATGGGAAGGAAAGAGATGAAAAGAAGAGAAGAAGAGAAAATAAAAAGAAAAGAGAAAGAAGAAAAAAATTAAAAAAATATAAAAGGGGTTGGAGACAACACAGGACAGTAGACAGCTTAAAAGTGTATGACCAGTTGAGGGGAGATGTAAGGATGAGATACAGGAGAATATATCTGGGTTGCAAGAAGGTGAAAAAGTAAGGGAGAAAGGAGAAAGGAAAATAAGGAGTAAAATTTAAAAGAATTAAGTAAAGAAAAAGGAAAAAAAGGGAATAATAACAAAGAAATAAATACGAAAAAAGTGGGAAAAAAAAAGAAAAGCCACAGCTCCCCCTCGTGTATAGGCGTGGTTTGATGTGGTAGGTCTCGGGGGCTGCTCTCAGAGGCTCTGCCTTGGTGTCTATGGAGATTAGAATGGTGGCACGCCAAGCTCCGCTGAACTAAGCACTGTAGGCCACTCTAATGAGTCCGATCTCCTTGGGCCGCAGTTGAGCCGAGTTATATTTTCCAGGCCCACCTCAGTTCAAAGTTCCAGTCTGTGCACGTTTGTGCTACCACAGATGAAATGTATTTGTTTTGGTGGCTGGCTTCTTAGGGGGAGGAATCCGTTTGTCTTGGCTCCGGCAGGGATTTCAGCTGCCCCTGCCTGAGGCAAAATGAGCAACAGGAGGTGAAGTGTGCACCTTCACAGACCCAGCTGCGGAGTTCCCCACCCCACCCCCACCCCCCCCCCCCGCCAGGATCGTGATTGCAATGGGGGAAAGAAAAAAAAATTGAGTCTCTCTTGGCTTCAGATAGCTGTTGCTCAAGGCGCTGTGCGCTGCTGGAAATGAGCTGAGAGCTCCTGCAGCCTAAGCGCGCACCCAGGCCTCCACCCGCCGCCAACTCCCTGTTGGGGGTCACATAGGTGTGGGCCCTATTTTTCCTGTGGGCACCCGGGATTCGGGATTCCCGCAGTCAATGCAGGGAGCGAGATGCACCATGGAAATGAGGTGCACAGTCCCGTTCCCAAAACCAAGTTTGAAGTGCACGTCCCTGGTGCAGCAGCGGGGCCGCTGAGGCGGCCGCCTCTCGAAGTGCGTGCCCCTGGCACAGCCACAGCTGCGGCCGCCTCTCGCAGCTGCCGCTGATTCCCCACCGAGATGGCTTAGGGCTGGAAGCTGTCCTTCCCTTGCGCCACCCAGGTTCGAGGTTCCAGCTACCCAGCAGTTATCTATGGAGTGGGTTTCTCTCTCCAAGCGTGGCCAAGCGCTCTTTACCTCTTCCCCAGAGACAGTACTATGAGCATGTTCAGACTCTCTGTGTCTTCCCTTTGTCTCTCGGGCTCTGCACGCTTGCCCCGTGTTGGGCTGGGGCTCCTGCCTCCCCTGCCCGTCCTGGGCTGGCCTGTTTTCAGATCCCCCCCCAGTTCGCACTCACTCACTCAGGTATCTTTGAGGTTCTTTTCTTTCTGGAGTCCGGATTTTCTCCTACCGCTCTTGCAGATGAGAGCAATGTCCTTCTCAGTTCGATAGACGGGGTGGACGGAATTTACAGAGCTCCCTTCCTTTCTGCAATCTTGGCTCCTCCCTCCCAAAACGGAGGTTTTGGATGAAGAATATCTTATTATTGTTGTGATCAAATTTATTAGCCTATTTTTTGTTCCTTACTCAAGAAGACTCTCTTTACTTCAAAGTCATGAAGATATTCTTTTTCATGTTATCTTCTAAGAGTTCTCTTGTTTTGTCTTTTTTATTTATACCCACGATGTATCTGGAAGTGGTTTTTGAATATGATGTAAGGTAGGGACAAGTTTTCATTTTCTGAACGGAAGAATATATTCATGGCATAATAAGCAACAAAGGGCTCGCTTTCATGGTATATAAACAATATCTGCAATAGTATGAAAAAGACTAACAATCCAATAGAAATAGGAACATATTGAAAAGAAGACTGCAGATTAGAGTATTCTAATGACCAATTCATAATACATTAAAAGGTACTTAACCTCATCTGTAATCACAGAAATACAAATTCAAACCATAACAAGAAACTATTTTATATTCTTGAATAAAAAAATAAACAAGTCTGACCATAATAAATATTGGAAAGATTGTAGAACATCAGAGACCATCCTGAACTTCTGATGAGGCTATAAATTATTAAGACCATTTTCAAAAGTATTTGATATTGTCTACTAAAGTACCCTCTAATCCAGCAGTTCTCCCCTTTAGTAGATATGCAACAGAAATGTGTGCAAATAAGCACCAAGAGAGATGTTCGAGAATTTTATAGCAGTATTATTCATAATAGCCCCATCTGGAAACAACCCAAAAGTCCATAAACAGGAAGATATTTGGCACTAACAGCATAAGGGGGTTAATACAGGGTCGAATATTTTTATAGCAAAGAGACTGATGCATCTCACAAACAATTTTGAGCACAAGAAGCCAAACACACACGCACGCACACAAATGCACAAATAAAACAAACAGGCAACACACTAGAGTGATGGAAGGAATATGGAAGTAAGAAGTGGTTTTTGCTAACAGGAAGCAAGAAACTCCCTATAATATGCGTGTTTGTTTCCCAAGCCTGCCATGAGACCACACCACAGACTCGGTGGTTTAAACAACAGAAATTTATTTTCTTATGGCTCTGGAGTCTAGAATTCAGAGATCAAAGTGTCAGCAAGGTTGGTTTCTCCTGAGGCCTTTCTCCTTGACTTGTGGATGGTGGTCTTCTCCCAGGATCCTCACCTGGTCTTTCCTCCATGCGTGTTTTCGTCCTAATTTCTTCTTCTTGTAAGGACATATCGATTAGGCCCCAGCCATGTCACCTCATATTAACATTACCTCATTCAAGACCCTGTCTCCAAACATAGTCACATTCTGATGTCCTGGGGGTTAGGACTTTAAGAAAGGAAATCGAGGGGGTCACAATTCAGTCCATAACAGCGAAGAAAGGGTACAATCTTATTTTCCAGAGATGGCAGTATCTCACTTCTTGACCTGAGTGGTGGTGCTAACATGGGGATTAACTCAATGGTAATTTATGGCAGGGAACTTTTTTTTCAAAAACTTTTAATATATTTTATTTGAGAGAGAGTGTGTGGGAGAAAGAGGAGGGAGGGGAATCTTAAACAGGCTCAATGCCTGATGCAGGGCTCAAGCCCACAACCCTGGGATCATGACCTGAGCTGAAACCAAGAGTCAGATGCTCAACCACCTGAGCCACCCAGGCACCCGTATTCTTTTTCGATTGGATGTTCTACTTCATGACAGAAGGGTTAAACATAGATATGACTAAAAATATGAATTAGTCAGCTTTGCTAAGGTAACAAACAACCCTGAAGTCTCAGTAGTTTATAAAGTGAACATTTATTCCTCACTCACATTACTTCTTGGTGGCTGTGGATCTGCTGGACGGAGGCTGAAGGTACAGCCTTTCTTTGGGACGTGCCATTCTTGTGGCAAAGGGAAAAGAGCAAGAAAGTTAATAGAAACCCATGATATTCCTTCAAGCAAAATAACAACAACAACAACAGTATAAAATGCTCTTATTTTGTAAACATTGGTGATCATTTGCTAAGCACACATCAGTGGGAATAGACGTTGACCCCTTCCCTGGATATGAGGCACTACAGGTCAACAAGAAAAGATATAAAATCCTCTTACATAAAAGGGGGCAAATAATGTGGAACAAGAAAATAATCTGCCATAAAAGGTCAGTGGAAATTTATAGACTAGGAAGAAAACACTTGAAAAGCAAACAACAGAGAAATACATTTTCTGGTCAGTTTAATTTTTTAAGTACTTTAAAAAATGGAAGTGTGGGACAAAAAGCATTGGAAAATTTGTTTTATAACCTTGAAGCACAGAAAGTTTAAGTTTGACATCAAATTCTGAGGCCATAAATCCGACTACATAAAAAGTAAACGTGCTGAATTGGAAAAGCTGCCACGCCAAAGTGGAAAGACAATGTACAAATATTTGAAACTCAAGTCACAGGAAAGATGTACCTCCGTAAATTAATAAGAAGAGGTCTGACAACTTGGCGTTATTTTACCAACTGGACACAAGAATTTACTCATGTGTTGCCTTCATTTCTGGGGCTCCAGGAAACTCAGATGAACAATTCCAAGAACAGGAAAAAAAAGAAAAAGGTTCAAACAAAGGAAAAGGTCTCTAGTCGCATTTATAATAAAGTAAGTGCAAATGAATGAAATTTATAATGAGATGCAATTTTTGCACCTAACAAACTGGCAGAGATCACAAACTTCAGTAATGGATATCAGGGGCTGATAGGTCATATACATTGCTGAAAAGATGGTAAATTGCCTCACCCCACTCTAATATGACAGCATTTCTAAAAGTTTACAATGTGTATATCCTTTGATCAAAGGATTCCATTCCTAAATGTGCATCCCATGGAGAGCACATGAACAATAAAAGCTTGCAGAAAGGTATTTATCACAACATTGTTTGTAAAAACAGTAAATGGTGGGAAAGAAACTGAAATTTACTACTATGAAGCACTGATAAAATTATATCACATCCATGGAATAATATGTTGCCATTAAAATAAGACACTTTTACATTTATCAAAATGGAAAGATCTCCAGTGTGTATTAAGCAGGAGAAAGGGGAAGGAAATGCAGAAAATATTTGTATAGAAGTTTACCTGTGTGGGAAAGAAAACGAACAGACTCTGAAACCTATTCACTGGCTGACTGTCTCTGGGGGAGGAAAATTGAGTAGATAGGAGACAAGCAATGGAGGAATTTTTGTGTTATACCCTTTTATATCTTTGTACTTTTGTATTATGTGACTGTATTACCTAATTATAAGCAACCAACCTAACAAACATGAATGAACAACCCAGAGAAACTTAGAAAAATGGTGTGAAGAACTGAAAAGATCCCAGGATTTATAGGCAAATAAGTCTTGGTTTAAATCCTAACTCTCACCCACTATGGGCCATTTGTTCTCTGAGTTCTGTAAAATGTAAATCTGTAAAATAAAGATCATAATGCCTAATAAGCAGCACTGTTGGAAGAATGAGAAATAACATCGAAGAAATGGCTGACTCAGTGAAGAGTAGCCACTATTATTAAATTTATCATTCACATTTGGGGAACTTAATAACCACAGAGAAGGCTAAATCTATCCCAAGTTACACAGGAAGTTTAACAGCAAATCCATCCTCTGGGGGCAGATTCAGGCTTTGGACTATTCTCCAAAGCCTGCTGAGTGTGAGAGGAACACTTTTCAGGGCAGGCCAGACCAGGGTTTGTTTGGTGGTGGTCCAAAGTTTCAGGTGCAATAGCATAGTGGTAATGGCTCGTCTTGTTTTCCTCATTGTCCTTGCGAAGAAATTGACCAGCAATTGGTCAAGGGAGGGGGGTTACTCTGGGTGGTCTGGGGCTTCATGAGGAGGCCTGCCAGATTAAGGATGGGGGGCTCAATTACATTTGAATTTCAGGTAAATAACAAGTAATTTCCCACTACAGACCTATCCTAAAGAGGACAGTACAGGTTAAATGCAGCATACTTGTACTACAAAATTATTTGTTGATTATCTGAAATTCAAACGGTACTGTAAGTCCTGTCCTTTTATTTGCTAAAGCTGGCAGCCTTATCCGTGGGCGGAGATGCCCACAGGAGAATTCTAGCATTTATTTGGGAAAATACTGCTAAGGTCCTCAGTGCTAGTCTTTGAAAAGCACCGCTCTGCAGACATTCTGTCGCATAAATGTGGAGATCTGGAGGTAAAGGTGAAATGAAGGTCAGAGGAGGTATGGCTGTGCACAAGGAACCCACCAGATGAAGCTGCTTCGAGGCGGCAGGTCCCTTGAAGTGGTACGAGGCAGCACGGGAGGAAGGACCAGAAGACAGGTGTTTCTCCTCTAGCTGATACAATGCTCTTCCCAGTGAGCATGGGCTGATCACTGCCTTTAAAAGCAGGCAGTGGGCGCCTGCTGTCTTGAGTAGTGGACTCCGGACTGGGGGTAGTGTGGCTGTTTTTTGTTTTTTTGTCTCGGGCGGCTTTCTAGTCTCTCTGGGTTTGCAGATTGTGTTCTTCAGAGGTGGTGGTTGGGTGGGGGATCTGAAGAACGGGGAGGGAGTGGTATCTGCTTTCTTTCTCTTTGTTTCCCCCAAAAACTTTCCTTCTCTGCTCTTGTTCCAAGATTTGGAAAGCCACTGCACTGGCGGGCCTGTTATCTTTTCACTTTGGCTTTACAAAGCATTCTCTCACTTCCAGGAGAGCTGGCTTTTTACCTCCTCTTTCTTAGTAGTAGAACAAGGCTGTTTCCTAAGCGTTAGAGGATTACAGCACCGAGACCGCTCTCTGAGTTTCAGGCTTTGCCCAATTCACTGCTAGTGAAGGGGGCGGGGGGAGGAAAGCAAACCTGCAGAAGCTTCTTTTCAGCCCTCTGTGAAGGGGTTCTCAGTCTCTGTTCACCTGATCCTCTAGCAGGAGAAGCTGTGCTCTCGCAGAGAAGCTCTGTAACTAAATGGTCCCAGCAACTGCTGTCCCTGTGCAAGGGTAGAGGAAGGTCGGACTCTTTAAGAGTTAAGTATAGCAACTAATGAGCCAGGTCTGCCTTTCTAGCTTAAAAACCTGTGGGGGAGCTGGCCTCACCTCACTGGAGCTACAGCTACGTGTGTTTTATAACAGCTCTGCTCTTCGTACAGGGCCTTCTGAACACAGACTCTAGGCAGCAGCACGGGCAAGAAGCTAAGCAGATATTCTTGGGGTTTTCTGTTCAAGGTTGGGGTTCATCACATGGTGCAAGCAAGAGCTCAAGTGTGCTTGTGACTAATCACACTGCTTTAGGGGCTCAAACTGTACTGAAATCTTGGTGAGATAAAATGCCCGGATGATAAGCTACTGGAACACCTTCTTAGGTACTAGTAGTTAAAGGCTAAGTACTAGTGAATAGAGAAGCAGAAAAAGCTACCCTTAACAACTGCTAAGGGGAGGGGGAAAAGGGGCTTGGGCATCGGAGCAGGCAGCCTATTGATGACCTAACTTGAGTATTTCATGAACATCCGTGCAGAGTAGTGAAATCACAGTATCGTGTAATAGCCCAATTCTGCTTTTACCATGTCTTCTAAACTCTGGGAGTCTTCATACTCCAGTGAAAACCAGCAAACGGCCAGTCTAGGAACATACAAGCCTTGGGTAGTAGCCTTGTTAATATGGGTGTACCTCTAGGCTGCATTCCCTCACGCTGAACAGACGTCAATATCAACCTCTTGAACTAGCTTATCCCAAGTTTCTCTTCATGGGTCTCTGCTCCTAAAACTCGAGTACTTCAGTCTACTATTAACCACGTTGCTCAAACCGTGGCTTTTCCAAGCAGGTCGGAGGTCAGCTGAAATCCCTAAAGAGACCTCTCTCTACCTTGCGCAGGTGCTGTGGCTGCCTGGTCGGCATCTAGAGAAGGTCTTTCAAGGGCATTCATCTCAGCTGTGCCCCCAGGCAATTAACTGCACAAGTGTAGTTAAAACTTCAGTCCTTGGTTTAGAGTCCTGTGGGGAACATTTGTTTGCTTAAAAGATAAGAATACCCAAGTCTCAAGACAAACTTGGTAACTTAGGAGTGGTGGTGGTAAGGCCTTTCAATAGTCCTGACAACTGCCAAAAAGCTCTTAAAAACTTGGTTTCTCCTTTGACCCTGCCTCCCCACTTTGCACTGACTCAAAGGTTTATAGCTCCTGTTGAAAGCTCTTCAACCCAGTAATTTACTTTTACCAAGTAGAATGAGGGTGACCAGCTGGTATAATCACTTGAAAAACAACCGATTCTTGTGCCACAAGGTCTTGGACTTTATAGATCTCCGTAGAAATCCCTTATCACACCTATGAAGGCTTTAAGGTGAATAGATGATGGCCTGGAGGTGGTTAGTTAGCCAAATAGGGGACATCTGGGTTGTCACAGCAAGTAAACCTCAGCTGGGGGAGGTGAAGGAAAGTTAGGATTTTTGGAAGGACTTAGGTGGTTTGACAACAGCCCCCATAACATTCAAAGCTCTCCAGTACTCCTACTCGAGAACTATAGGAAGTTGCCTAAATTCATAATTCTGTAGAATAGCCACACACCACCAGCCAGCCACCCCCGCTCCCAGTGAGGCGTATAGTACTTGCTAAGAGCATGTCAAGGAAAAGATCCTATGATCATGACCTAAGTGAGATCTTGATTGCTCCGAGGGATTTGAGAAAAGTTGTGGTTAAAAACTTGGGTGGTGAGCGGTCACTGGGTCTTGGAGGCTGGGTAGAACTGAGCTGGGCACAAACCAGGTAGGAAGTTAATATGGTCTCAAGAATAAGGTTTGAAGTACAGGAACACTTGGCCATGCCACTTTAAAGGCTAAAGACTTCTATCATCTGAAAAACCGGGATATTGGCAATCGGCTTTGGCAAGCTAAGTGCTCAAAGTTATCTTAGTGGTAATAAAAGGCTTTCATCTGTCGTTGGAACCCTGGGTTCACTGCTCATGCTAAGGAGCTGGCTCTAGCCTGAAGCTAGTCATGTTGCCCTGAACATGCTAGTGACTGTAAAACCCAGGCTTCAGTCTGGGTATTTTAGCTTGTAGAGTTCTCGGTCTTTCCTTGGCATCCTCACACTTGTAGCCACATTGGAACTAGATGCCTATCAGCTTTCCTGTGGTCACTGAAGGCTTAGGGGTATGAAGAGTGCAGGCTTAGCAATTAGAGCTCATAAACTCCCAAGTCTACGTGAACCAAGGTGAATCTACTGCGGGGCTTGGATTAAGCAACCGTGTGTCCCGTACACCTATTACCTCTGACCATATTCACTAAGCAACCTCAACTCTGCAATAGGGGTGGTTGGGTGGGGGGGGAAATAACCCTTGCTGCCTTGCCACTGAGCATCACATACTCTGAACTGGGGATTCCTAGTGATGTTGAACTTAGTTCTGCTACACACACTTCGTAGTGTTCTAAATAGTTGAATGTTAGTCCCTAGAGCTTGTACTCTAATGCTGCATAAAGAAAGCCCGTGTTTGGCACAATTACACAGATCTAGGAAACTCTGACCTTGTTGCATCATGGAGCATAAAGATCAAAGTTTTTCCTACGAGGGGCATAAATGTTGCCACATTGAAGGACCCTGGAAGTCTACTTGGAGTTGTTGGGGAAAGGAATTCCAGAAACCCTAGCTACTAAACACCTGATGGTTAAGTAGCAGGCCCTTCTGGAGGCTTTGGGTCTCCCTAGCTATCTCAATAACCTGAAGACCTAGCCCCAATCTTTGATGGCTTGGGGCCTTTTTCTGTTAAACTTGAAAGAAATCCAGCTGCAGTGCCTTTTCAGCTGATCCCAGATACGGTGTGGTCGTTCCTTCAAAGGACTCTAAACTTGAAGTGAAGGCCACCTAAAAAGTGGTACTTCTCTATCCTGTACTCCCTCCTGCAATGGGAAGAGTAGATGTCAGATCATGTGGGGTCTGCTTGAGAGCATCTCTGGGAATCGGATCTCTCTGGAGGATTAGTGTACCTGTACTATATCCTAGGTCTTGCTGATAACTATGTGCAGGGAATGTATCTGGCAACTCCTTGTCAAAGGTCTTGTAATCATTGTTTGAAGCCAGAACTATAGCCAGTCCCCCCCCCCCCACTCAGTTACCACTTAGTCTCTTGAGATAAGAGCAGTTCCTCAAGATGAGAATCCTTTCTAACCAAAGGGGAGGAGCCCAAATAGTAACATGGCTTCCCAAAAGCAGAAGCCAGTGTTGAAGGGGAGTGGACATGTATTGTTGAAATAAGCCCATCTGCCTTCAAGTGTGAAAACCACAAGTTGCCCTTCCTGGGGGCTCTGGAATCTCGCCTACCATCTGTTGAAGTAACTCTCAATCTACCTATAAGCAATTCTGACTCTCCTGGAGTTTTTTAATTTTTTTAATGTTTTATTTATTTTTGATAGAGAGACAGAGCATGAGAGGGGGAGGGGCAGAGAGAGGAGACACAGAATCTGAAGCAGGCTCCAGGCTCTGAGCTAGCTGTCAGCACAGAGCCTGACACGGGGCTCGAACCCACGAACGTGAGACCTGAGCTGAAGCCAGAGGCTTAACCGACTGAGCCACCCAGGCACCCCCCTGGAGTTGTATTAATGAACAAGTCTCTAAAGTTATGAGCAGAGAAGACTTCTGGTTTTGGCACCATTATGTAAGGAGCTTAGAAGTTGTTTCTCCAATACATGTGAGTAAGAAACCCATGATCTAATCAACTTTTCAGTCCACTTGGGAATTGGCGTCACCGGGAAAACTGCTAAAATGGGAGAGACTAATACAGAAATTTATAAGAGCAGAAACTCGGGCACTAGGTCCTGTGAAGGTGAAAGCTTCTAAGTAGGAAATATAAACTTACTGCTGAGGGCTTGGTGTGGAGAAGTCTGAGTTCTAAAAACGGGGTGGGGGGCAATTTGAAGTCCCCACACTTTTGAGCCTTATGAGGATCCCCCAGTGATGTAGAAACCTTCGGGGGGAGGCGGAGAAACCATGCTGAAATGTACCAGTGCTGCCTCCTAAACAAGCTTGTTCTCAAAAACCATGAGGAGTGGTTTTACCAGACCCTTACCAACGGGGGGGAGGAGGGAAGTCCGAACACCAACCCTCATGCTATCCTTCTATAAATGAAAGTGAGGCTAGGGATCACCTCTGAAGATCACAGCCCAGGGGCACCAGCTCACTAAAAGAGCAAAATAGACTACAGAATTCTAGAATGCTTCCCTTCCCTGGCATCCTAGCCTCATCACTGAGTTTCCTATATAACAGCTGGAAACACCAAGTACAGGTTTCTAGACCTTGCAGTTTCTAGGGAATCCCAAAGACAAGAACCGCAAGTAAAGTTTAGCCTTGGACATGTGTGTATCTCAAACAGCTTAATGGTGCTGTCATAAAACTAAGTATAAAACTCTGGGAACCTAGAACGGTGCAGCTATCACCCCCCCCAGAACTCCATAATGCCCATTAGTAATCCATCCACCCACTTTGGACAGTTACTAATCTCCATAGAGCTTCGCCTCTTCAGGAAATCTTAACGATCTTAGGTACAAAGTATCTTGCCTCTCGGGTCATGTTTTTTGGTTCTTATAATTGTTCCCCTTTCTGCCCCCTAGGTCTCCCTTGGAGGGGCAGGGGGGTTGGTTAATTGGTCTTATTGTAGTAGAGTAACACCTCAACCATGGAGTTTCAGTGTTATTTTAATATTGTGCAACCATCCCCACTATGAAAACCTTAGCACTACCTCAAGTTATAAACACTAACTACTAAGCAGTAACTCCTTTTCCATAGCTCCAGTCACCTCTAGCTTTGGTGTTGCTATGGATTTGCCTGTTCAATACTTCTGAAGAATCCTATAATACTGGTCTCAGGTTTGACTATTTTTTAAATGGCATAAATGACCTTGAAGGTACATCTGTCTTGTAGCATTGTCAACTCTTTGTTATGGCTGCATCTACTGTGTATGTACCTCATCTTGTAGAATTCTCTGTAGGTGAACATGTAGTTGCTACTTTTTTTTGGCTACTGTGAACTACATTGCAATGAACACTGGCTTTACAAGTGTGTTCAAATCCTTGCTTTCAGTACCTCTGGATATATGGAGTCGAACTGCAGAATCATCCGGTAACCAGTCTTTATTTTTTGGGCAATCACCAAATTCTTCATGGTGACTGTACCATTTTCTACTCCTACCAGTAATACATGAGGGCTCCAATTCTTCCACATCCTTGACGAAATCTTAAGCCCTTCTAATTGGAGGCTAAGTGGTGTCTCCTTGTGGTTTGGATTGCATTTCCCTAGTGACTAGTGATATTGAGCACCCTTGTGTGCTTTCTTTGGCCACTTGTTGATGCTGAAAAGTATTCGTAGTCCTTTTTTCATGTCTAAATTCAATAGATTTCAAACCATAATCAATATGACTTGTGGTGCCAATGTTTTCTGCCATCCTGAGAATGGTCTTCTCTCACTACTTGGAAGACCTGAAAACTCCCTGGCTTAAGGACTTGCTCTTTCTTTACAGGGATCTATTCCCACATGACCACTGATGAACTACTAAATTGTGCTATTGCCTTAGGACCTGTACTTGTTGTACACTTCACCCTGAGTGGGGTGGTTCTTACTGGAGAAGCAGGGAGTTCCCAAGCCTTTCTACTGAGGGACTTTCATACCATCCCCACTGTCTCCCTTATCCAGTTTTCTTCCTATGGGAAAACTGAGATGTCAGATTGGGTCTAGAGGGCTCTGGTTTCTGAAGGGTTGTTTTTTCCTACCAGTGTCTCTAACCCGTATATTCGGGTGTGCAAGCAAACCCAAAGGAAGGAAAATGAGGGTGAGAAGGAAAAGGTGGAGAGATCCCCTCCTAATCCCGCTGTGGCCTATAGCCATAACTGTTGAAATCCATGGGCTTAAGCATCCTGGTGGCTTTTTGGAAGGTCTATCCTCTGCCTGTAGCCTTAATCAGGGAGGCAGAGGGGTTCTGGAAAGGACTAGCTAGCAGGATGCTAGCTCCAGCTAGTCAGACAGGGAGAGACATTGGTAGAGGCAATTGAACGTGTTTGCACTCACCTCCCAAACAGCCATAGGCTCCCATGACCTGGCATTGTCATAAGGGGTGGAAGACAAGGCAGGGATGGTAGCCGCCAGCCTGTCCAGCTCGGGGTCACCTTGCAAAGAAGTCTGGTCTGGGTTTCCAGTGCCTGGCCTTGAGGGATCAGACTCTGGAGAGAACAGATTGCCTGTTGGAAGCATGTCTTGGTGCCTGGGATCTGTTCTTGGCCACAGGGGCTGGGAGTCCCACTTCTTGCTCTTAATACTTCTTCTCCATTTAACGCGGTGGTTTTTAAACCACATCTGAACCACTGTGTATGGTGACTTTTTTTTTTCTTTGATGCCAGCAACTCCTGGGTGACATAATCTGGAAAGTGCGTCGGAGCTGGGGAGGGAAAGTGAGGGACACAAATCATGAAAGACTATGAAATACTGAAAATGAACCATGGACTGAAGGGGGGGTGATGGTCATGGTGGGGGGAACTTGGGAGAAGCACTGGGTGTTACATGGAAACCAATTTGAAAATAAACTAAAAAAAAAAACAACCTCCAACTCTGCCTTTTGGGAGGTGAAAGAGGTCTATTCTCTGCTTCTTTTGGGTTTGACTGCCAGCTGGTCAGCCATTTCTGCTTGGCTAATGGTGAGTTTTTTGGGGTGTGCTGTTTTCAAACTTTCCCTCTAAAAAGTTTTTAAAATCTGGTACACCCATATTAAGGTCTTCTAAGCTGCCGAAGAATGAAGAAAGCTTAACTGCACTATCCAGAGACTCCTAGCTTCTGCTCTTCAACATCCCTCCTACCTACCCTTCTTTAATGTACTTCTACCTTCTATGACAGAAGTCAGGATTGGGTGGAACCCTAGTTAAAACTCTGAGGAAAGACCTAGTCCAGACAATGGAGTCCTAGAGCAGACGCTGCCCATTTGAGCAGCTGTCAGCAGCAGTAAGGGGATTCAGTGACCCGCACTGCTGAGTTTCTGGCTGGGGGCAGCAGGGGACTCTTGGCCTCCTGGTGAGTGCCTGAGTGGATTGCCAAAGATGATCCAGTGGCTGCATTCTCTGCTGCCACTTCTCATATGGAAATCTCCATGGTGGACCTCCATGGTCCCAATAATCTAAGTACAGTGGGCTTAATGGAGGATAGCAACTGTTGACTGCTTGCTGCTGGTCTTCGGTGTGGCTAATTTAATTCCTCAGGAATGTCTTAAATCGCTGGAAGTTCTTCTGTTGAGTAAATGCCCCAACTATTTTCTGATAGGTCATACTCATTTGGTGAAGAGAAACCCATTTCAACAGCAAGTAAACCCTCAAGTTGAACTTCTCCCCCATCTTCTGCATTCATTTCTTTGCTGCTACTTGTTCAGTTTTACTCGGAATCCTAGGTTTAAATCCCTTCTACAACTTTGAAACACTACATGGCTCAGTAAAATGCCTAGTGAAAGAGGCAACTATATAGTGCTTAGGAAAGGCAAACCTGTCACTTAAATTCATATGGAGTAAGGGACTTGACAGGCGTCCCTAACAAGCAGCCCTGCACAGCAGTTCTGGGGTTTGTGAGCAGGTCTCCCATGGGTTGCCATTTGACTGAGTCTTGGATGAATGGTATTAACTAGCCAGGACTAGGGACTTGAAGATGGAGGGTAAATGACATTAGAATAGCAAATGGTCCATTGAAAGTGGAAAAGCTGGAGAGGTTTACATGCCAAGAGCCTAGTTTCCTCTTTCCTCCCAAGGTTGGAAGAGGGGAAAGTTCGGTGAAATGTAACACTAAAGCCTCCTAAAGGTCTGATCCGATTTGCACCTTAAGTTATTGGCTTCTCAAGGAAAAGGATGGAAAATACTAACCCATAGTTGTCATGCTTAGATTGTAGGATGCCAAATTCTTAATGCTCCAAATGGAAATAGAAGGCTCCTGTAAGATCAGAGGCATCTATATGATCTTCAGTTCACATGAAACTAAATAGGGCAGCTGACTAATGAATTGCTCACATGCCTGATTGTTCCCCCAGGACTGATAGTGATCCCAGTTGGTGTTCTGGGAAGCAGACGACCAAGGACGTTTCTCCTCAAACTTCCACAATAGAAATACCTGTCAAACATTGCAAGTCATAAAAAAAAAAAAAATGCCTTTTCTATCTTAGGAAACTTGAGCTCATTGCTTATCACAACAGTTATCTTAAAGGATAAAAATGGTCAGGTTTTCAGGACTACCAAGGTTTTTTAAACACCTGAGATACTATCTAGTCCCAACAAAGTTGGATTTTTTTTTCTAAAAAAACAGGGAGACCTAGGAAGACTGAGGAAATGGACAGCCTTAGAAAAACGACCTAGCCTCACTGTTCCAGGCATAGTTCCCTTCACCCAAATGCACTTCTGGGCACTGGAAAGGAGTCTACAAATGGAATTGATGAGCAAATCCAAGGAACTTTAGGAGTTTGCTATGGACTTTGGGTTAACATTTTATCTGAATATGCAAGCTTACCTTACTGGATAGTTCCAGCCTAGGGTGGAGAAGTGAATAGCAGTTGACGGTCATGTTAAGCACAAATCCATGTGAAATGATATGAACATACTCCAGACAAACTGAACCATAAGGAAGTTACCATGTTGCTGAGCTGTAACCATATGTAGTTTTGCTTCAAAGCCATTGTTCCTCACTATTCTGCCAATGGCCAAGGTCTACTGGCCCCTGAAAGTCCCAGAGTTAAGCAACTGAAAAGTACTTAGCTCGTGACTGGTATTTATCTTGACCCCAGGATGATGGTGAGGATCCTTGTAGTGCTGTTCATCAGTGGCAACTCTGGCATTTTTTTGTCCTCCCTCAAAATGTGGACTGTGAAATTAAGAGCTCAATGATGGACCGCATAATGCAGTGCCTTCTAACAGGGACAGTGTGACCGCCCCCCCCCCCCCCGCAACCTCCCCCAACCCAGGTCTTTGGATAACTTAAGAGTGACTAGAACTGCCCATCTTTCCCCTCCCCCCAAATCAATGGAGACTGTCAATGCTAGCAGTTATGGGGCAGAGCTCCAGAATACTGGGTCTCATTAACAAACCAACACTGCATAACTTACATGTAGGTGTTTAAAAAAAAAAAAAAACCCTAAGCTTCGAACTTATTAACCAGTACAATTGACTAGCTTTCTCTGGGCAAGGCTGGCTCCATGGTAAAGTGAAAGTGCAGATTCTTAGGAAAATCTATAGAAGCCCGTGCCACTGGGGATATTCATGGCCACCTCGGTACAGCTATATTTGTGCATTTGTTGCCTCCTGGAGTTGTGCCTGAGAAACAACCCACATTTTCATTTAACATGTTTTCAGCTAGAAGATGGATATTTATGTAGGCAATGCTTGGATAGCAAGAAATCAGTATCTTAAAGGAAAACCCATTCCCACCCTCTCTAAAACTCCAATGGCTTTATTCAAATACTGACCCGTCCGGCAGGTCAGTCAATGCAGGTCCTGAGGGAGGGAGTGAGAATTGGGGGGCAGGGGACACAGAATGGAGGCAAGACAAGTCTCTGATCAAGCCTCATTTATTGAGAGAACACACATCTTATAAAGGGCAAAAGACAAGGCAGCTGACGTAGGTCAGTTGCTAAGGAACAAGGGCGAGGATAAGGGAGAAACTAAAACTGCAGTTTCAGCACAGTGCCTGGGAAACCGATAAGAAGGCCCAGCCTATAGGCCCTGAGTAGAAGTGATAACACAGCTCTGCTCTGCTGGGAGCTGATCTTGCAGGTCGAGGCACATGTCTCTTCTGGCAGCTCCCTACAAAATACCACTGAAACTCCCATAAACCTATATAACCTACCAAAGGTGTGCCTGACCATGTAGTAAAATCGCCCACAAAACTGGGTGTCTTCAGACTTGATTAAATGTGCTTGTATATACACAATACTGTGTAGCACTACACATGGAATTTAAGCTTGTCAGACACTGCTAGGAGGGAACACCCACTGACTTATGAGGAGCTAAGTACTCCTGAAAAGTGGAGAATCACCATGCTTTTAAGTGTGAGCACCATGCATAGTCTTACTGCAAGATAATTTGCAACTTACGGTGGTTCTTTGAGGAAAAAGACCTCCAGGGTTGACTAACGGAGTTTTGAATAGGTCTCCGTAGTAAGGAATGTCTAAGGATACGACAAAAACCCCTTATGTAAAGGCATATTAGAATCTGCATTTCAAACTAAAAGGAACATCACTCTTGAGCAGTCTCCCAGCAAACTACCTTCATATAAACTTAAACTTGGCTTCAGGTTCAAGCTCTCTAACATGAGTCACATGGCTATGGCAAAGTCTCTTTGCCCTTTCAGCTCCTCCATAAGGAAGTATGAATGCTACCCCTAGAGCTGATTGGAATGGAACAGTCAGGGTAGGAATATAGATTAGCTATCACCCATCAAAAGTTCAGTCCACTTAACACCTTAAGCAGATTTGTGTATTGTAAGCTAGGTATAGTTACTTAGCTCCCTTACCTGAAGGGGGTATGTTCCAAGACCTTCCATGAGAGATTGTAGAAGGGAGGCTAGTACTGAACCTCCATATGTACTGAGGCTTTATCATGTAGGTATAGGAAACCAAACTTCTGAATCGGGCACAGTAAGGTCAAAAAAACAAAATAGTGATATGCAGTAACCAATTATGGAGTCCCTTAAGGTCATCCTGTACTGTATCCCCCTTTGTGATCTGACAAAACTGCCTCCAGTGATATATCATTGAGGTAAATAATGTAGGCCTTTTGATGTAGCGGGAGGCTACTGCTGCTTTTCTGACGCCCTGTCCAAAGAATTCTTTGTGGTTGACTGCAGGTAACATACTGTAAACCATGACTTCAATGGCTGTACTTGTCCCACTGAGGGCTAATCCCTCTAATGCAGTGTGTGCCAGGGCACCTGTGTGAGGATCCCTGGGTACAACTTCAACCTGTATCAAGAAGTTACTTGGTTCTTAAATAGGATTCTTGATAGTTGCTTAGTACTCTGAACACTAATGGACTATTTGGTAACTTCATTCCTCTTATTTTAAGATTTCCTGTTTTCAAAAACACCAGACGGGCTACCATATATTAAAAAAAAAAAAAAAAAATCAAGCGTACTTAGATAACTGGTTGAGGAGAGTGGATGTCAAACCACTTCTGTTCCAATCATACCTCCCCCATTGTGTCTATCTGTGCATGACCTCCCATTTCCCAGTACTGGTTTCCCTAACACAGCAGAATAACATCTTCTTGACAATGTTAGTGGAACTGTGAAATTCTTAAACCTAACATAAACGTCTTTCAATACCTGTAGACCTTCTAGGCCTGATCTTTTCTCTCCCTGTGCTGGGTATTACAGGTTATCTTTCTTGGCATCTTTTCTCAAACTGGAACTCCAGGTACACAAGGTCTGTACTCAAAGTATGCCCGGATAATTCCTGCATTTCTTTCTAGGGACCTAGAGGACAAGAATAATGGCAAAAATAATGTAGGGAAAATGTCATTGAAGCTTTTTAATGGACTATTGATATAGTACAACATGTCACAACAAAGAAATATCTCCAGTTTGAACTGGAAGAAGTGTAAAACCTTGGATAAAAGTCACCTTGAAATACTAAAGGACTTCTCATAACATGTGAACATGTACAAAGCATCAGCACATGAATGTGCAGGACTAACTTGGAGACCATGCTCTCTTTGGAGTAAAGGGAATGGGAAGAAGTGCTAAAACCTCAAATCAACATTGAATACCAGCCAAATGTGCATAACTTCGGAAACCTTAAACCCCTAGCTGCCCTTGAACATCAGGGTCAAAGTTAACAAGTTCATGTATCCAAAAGCCTTATGCCCACAGCATCCCACATTGCTGTGGGCACTGAAGATGGTGGAGATAGTCACTGAATTACTGCTGGTTCACTGGGTAAGAAAAAGCTGGGAGGCCTGGATGGTGACCTGTAGCTCAAAGGCTCCAGTGTTCAGGAGGCTCAAAAGGTTAGGCAGTGCCCATTATGGAGTTGGGTCATCTGTCAAAAGCCTTATCAGAGTGGGTTTTCAGTTGAGGTTAAGACCATGCATACCGTCTGAGGGGGAGCAGGCCCAGACGTTGGAGCATTTGGGCAAGGAGTTTTCTGGACAGACCCGCGGAAGACTTGGAGCACTTGGGTATGCACAGGAGGCTATGGATGACCCTGTAGGGCTTCAGCTTGACCCTAGCTGGGGAGTTTCTCTCTGTGGTCTAGGAGTTGCTGTTGCCACACTGAACTGGAAACACTGGTGGCTGCTCTATGATGAAAATCTAGCTCTGACTAGAAGTGGTCACAGCTGCTTTCTCCTTTTCTATCTAAGCCCCACCCCCACCTTGAGTTAGAGGGAGATGTGGGAGAATTACAAACTAGAATAGTAGTGACATCTTGAGAGGTCTGGGCTGGCATTTATGAATCTGATAGTTGGACTTGTGTTAAGTCCAAGAACTGTCTGGGTGTTTCCCAGCAGTTCGGGATAACTGCCTTTCCTTAAAGTTACAATGGCTCTTGAAGTGTCCACATCTTACTGTGAACCTCCTCCCACCTGGGAGGGGAGAGCCATGGCTTTCATCAGGAGCTAGCACCTGTTCCTCTACAGACTTGCACATCTTGTTTACTGCTTTTTTTCTATGCAATGCAGTAATTGCTTAGGGCATGTGGAATCACGGCTGGCAAACCTTAAATGAAGGCACATGGTTACCAGTGGTAGGCTGTATTCCAAAATGGATCTGGCTCAGATGGTCGTAATGTCCTGCCAAGTCTCCTGGGTCCTTCTTGAACTCTACCCCAAGGCAATGGGAAACTTCCTGCTAGTATCCTCTTTTGACTATAAATTCTAGCCACAAAGAAATCTTAGCCCTGGATTTGTAGTAAGAGGCAGATTCCCTGTCCTACCTGAGAACTGGTTTTCTCACTAAGGTATGTGTCCTGAAAAACCCAAACTCAACCTGGTTTTTCCTCACTTAGCCTTCAAACTCTGGGTGAAATCTAGATGTTTTAGACATCCACCCTGTGGTGCCTGTATACAACTTCTAGTCAACAGGGTCTCGACAGAATCTTTGAGGGGTGGAGCCTCCCTATAAAGCTGACTGCTCTTTTAGCCCGCTTTCAACATTAGTACACCCCTTAATGGCCAGCTCACCCCTGGACCTTGAAAAATTCCCCATATTCAGGCATCCATACCTATTTTCTAGACTACTCTGGCCTTCTATAATACCAGACATGGAAATAGTAATGTCTTGGATACATCTTTATCATTGCCTTTTGATAGCCTCTTTGACTTACTAGAGGTCTCCTGATAGCTAACTTGCCTTCTCTGACCTTTCTAGTGGCTCCTTCATATTTCTAACCATTAGACACAATCTCCTTTCACTCTGAAATTCCCAAGTCCAATTGCTTTAGAGGACCAAGCTTCTAGATACTGAAAGGGTTAAAAAAAATCCTAATGACCTGGTGGTCTAGTGCAAACACTAGTTTAATGGAAGGCAGTAAAGAATGTCCCATTTCAAGAAAGCCTATTCGTTCATGTTTTCCCTGGTGTGGGTTCTTTCCCTCCAAGGTGGAGGGGGGGGCATGCTAAAGGTAAAGCCTACTGTGGCTATATGTACCCGGTGTACATTTTTGGCCAGACATCGGTGATAATTCCTGCAATGAGGTTGGTAAGACCCAAGTTTTCATGGGTTACTGTGGAAGAATGTTAGGGCTATTAAGAGTGGGGTGAAATGTCTATTAAAACTGAGTTGGATTGGCCTTAACTCCAGTCACATAGAATAAGTATCCCCTAGGCTTTGCCCTTGTAAGGTGGCTTCTCAAATATGAACTTGATCGCAAATAGTTGAAGTGAATAGTTAAAGTTGAGGGAAATGGGAAAGCTGTTAGAGCAATACGGGGAGAGAGAGGAAGGCAATTGGCAATAGTACACTAAGATGCCAGCCATCATTGGAGCCTAACCTAAGAAAGTTCTGGGAAAAGGGTAAAATACGCCTTATTCTTCGACCTGATGTGCAGGAACAGCTGAGGTATTAAACTGATCGTGGTCATTGACGGAGGCTCCTGGTAGAGTAGAAAGTGGTACCTAGGATCCTGCTCTCAGGACAGACCTTACTTAGCCAATGATCTAGCATGGTGGTAAAACGTGGTACTATGGTCCCCCTAGGCTGGACTCGTCTAACGGGCTCCAAAGCTTTGCCATGGGGTTGGCAGAGACTACTAGGTTGGCATGATAGTCTAACAGTCCTCCCTGCTTAGTCTAGTTTCTTCCACCCCTTTTCATTATCGGTGTTATTCTCCAATGAACTTGGCACATGCTGAACTCTTCAACATCTTCAAGTAGAGCAGAGCCCAGTTTTCAATACCTGCCCAGGGCCTTGATAACATATTTTCCTCAGTAATACTTATTGCATGTATCCAACATTGTAGATGCTTGGATCATCAGGTGCCCAACTCATGGACAGCACAAGTTGCATAGCTGATCCATGGATCAAACTTCGCAAGGGCCCAGCAATGGGCCTCCAGTGACCATTCTAACATAGTATAACTGTTAGAAGGCATGTTATGGGGGTTGGCCAGACGCTCCATTCCTTGCCCACTATAGCCTCTACTTAAAATCTGGATCTGTAGAGAATAAAGAGGGGAAGGGGTCCTGGTCCTATGTATCACATATCTTCAAATATCCTTTCCTCCAAATGTTTATTTTCCCTCTACTAGACCCCAGCACAGCTTTTAAGATCTTCTTGGATTGCCTTTCCAAATCCTCCTTCAGCTAAGGAAAACCTGATTGAATTTCAGGCTAAACCTATTTAATGGATGCTCCTCTGCATACTGACTTCCCTATATCTCAAGCTTCTGTATCTTCTGTTGCATTCTTTTCTCAGACAAGGAAAGCTTCCAGTAAGTCATCTTCCTAGAGGGTTCCACTTAAAATCCCTAGGATCTGCATTGAGCAGATACAATCTCCCCCTTACCCCTCAATTTTTAACCAGGAAAGAGCATCCTTTTGTTCAACTGTCCAATTGAGTTTCAGTGGCCTATGGTAAACTAGACCATACTTAAGCTTTGCTAGCCCTTGTCCTTGTCCTTTTTGGTCTGCATTCCACTGACTGCCAGGATATTGCAGGCTTACTCTGGTCTCCCTCCTCCCATGGCCTAAAGAGCACCATTTGATTGAATACTAGCTCTTCAGCTATTACTAGGAAACCTCTTGCCGATAGTGCTGACCTTGTTTGTAGAAAGGGTCTGAATGCAGATTTCTGACTATCCTTACTGCCAGACTGAGACGGTCCTTATTCCATATTCTTTGCAATGGCTTTGTCCCATAGTCCCTAGCCTAGGGCCAGTGGCAATATTGAAACAATATTCAGTCCCAACTAGGATTTGGGATCATAACTTTTCTTGCTGTAATAGAATTCCTTAGGATGCTAGCAATTTATAGAAAATAGTCCAGATAAATAGCTCAGCATCTGAAGACCCAGCTTCAGTTTGATTACAGGCTCACACTTAAGATGCTTTGGTATTTTCCCAGGAGTAGTTGGGCTGCCAGCCCCCCAGGCAGCCATGTGCAGTAGTCGTCTGTAGTATGTGAGGAGGGCCCTGGATGTGGGAAGTACTCCACAGGATTCATATCAAAGGTTGCTCTTCCATAAGTTAACAATTTCAAGCGCATACATGGCTTAAAATCCCTGCCACCAGTGGTGGTTTTTTTTCCATGAAAATTCACGTCCTAGAACAGACTTTTTTCCCCTTTGAACCACAGAAAAGGAGATAAAAACAAGAGCAGCCCCAGCCAGAATCTTCTGCCAGAGTTCTTGTTGGTGTGAGGCAACAGTGGGAATCTGGCTTGTAGGTAAGGGAAACAACAGTCCCTGCCTTGGGAAAGCTAGATCTTGGGGCTCCTAAAGAACTTGGGAGCAGATAGTGTCACTGCCTGAACCATGAGGTCTGCCATTTGTTCCTGTCACTTTCCATCAGTCTGTCTGGACCTGGGTAGTAGGAAAGTGACAGGTCTATCTGTAAACAATGAATATTATCTCTGGGTACATCTGAGTACTTCTGAGGGGTGGGGATGGTGTTTACCCAGTTACCTAATCATTCTATGTGATTGTAGAAATAGATTCCTTTCATTAGCCTACAGACAGCAATTCAAATGCTTTTCCTATGGGTCTGGTCTACTTTAAGGCTTCTGAAAACCCTGTGGGGCTGCATTCCATTCTGCTTCCTGCTTGTACCTACTTTTTTGGGGGGGGGCATAAGTCCTTGTTAGAGTGGACTCCTTTCTTACTGTGGCTTCCATCTGTACAAATGCTGTTTATCTTGTTGGTGTTCTATTCAGAACTCTTAAACCGAGAGTGATGCAGCTGAATTTAATGCATTTTACTTGTTTCTAAAGCTTAGTTCTTGAAAAAAGATATTTAAAAAACTCTTCTCAAATGTTAAAGTTCTTTAAACTTCCATGTCCACTGCCCCATCAGTGTTCATTTCTGTAGGGTATAAGTTCCAAGGCTCCCAGTGACTACCTTAAACCTCAGATCCTAGATGTGTATAGTACTTAGGCATACATCCCTGTGGCTCAGTTCAGTAAGTCAGGCAAAACATAATAGAAACTAAAATGAATGCATTAGACTGTGGTCTTCTAAAATCCTATTACACTAGACTCACCATTGTGATGGGAGAGCATAAAAATGCCCACATGAGATGAAGTGAGGTGAATGACGGATGTATGACACAGCTACAACTAACCTGACAATGGTCAGGGTTGTCAGTTTCTGCAATGTGGTAGACTGCAGGTAACTGGGTAAAGACTACTGCGCGCCTCCTGGTGGATACTGAACAGTGAGCCACTTAGATGTGTAAAGGAAGGAGGACCATGGACTTGGCCTTAGGGCTAGGAACTCACTGCTTAAGTGAAAAGTTGTCCACACAACTAATTCCTGATACAGGAGTGATTGGGGAAACCTGTTTGTGACTTCAGAAGACACATGGAGCTTCATCCTTGAGAAAATCTTATTTCAGAAGGAGTCTAGGTCCTGTATACATAGGAATGATCCAATGTTTTTTGGTATAAATTCTTGGGCTTACCACTTCTGCAAAGTCTGAGAATTTCTGGGTTATTTTTCTTCCCTCCTGTAGGTTTATAAAAGTGCTTCTTCTGTCACTCTGGTTTGAGCGTTTCTGAGAGTGTTGCCTTTCATAAGTTTTTGAAATGGTTTCTAATCTGGTTAGAAAGCTGCCGAATAGTTGCTCTGGAAACAGACTAGAGTCTCTACTTCCCTGTTCTTGAAGCCAGCCCATCTGAGGCTAGAGAAACCAGTCTGAGCCCTCCTTCCCCAACAGGGATCCGTGCAGCCCTTTTTCAGTTTTCTGGGACGCTGCTTCTTTGTTAAAGTGCTGCTGAAACACTGAGGGAGAGTCTTCTATTACAGGCTTTAACAACAAATGTACGGTGTCTAGTGGAGTAGGGTACAAGCCCGGATCAGTGCGGGTGCCCTTTCTCCTTGCTCCTCCTTAAAAGACACTTAGAATCTTTAGCTTTAGAGCTCTTCAAAATATTTGATGGGTGTATCGGGAATTCTTGTTAAGTAGTTAAGTAGATGTTCTATGTTCAACTTCAACAGCGAGCACTAACTTATGAGTAGAGAGATAAATTAGACAAAGACACAGGGCTTTGAGAAACCTATAAAACAAAGTGCATGCGGTATCTGTATAAAAATTTGAAGGAAACTACTCTGCTCTATAAGGCCTGTATTTGGTCTTTGTTCCTGGCACAAAGGCCCAAAAACCTTTTGGAATTTAAGGAGTGAAAGTGTCTTTCGGTGTTCATAGAGCCCCTTTTAATCACACCTGAGTTAATGGTGATGAAGCAACTTAGAGTGGTCCCCTACGTGACCCTGGATGGAGCTTTCACCAGAAGCAACACACATAGACCTTTGAGCCCTATCGCCTGACTTCCAGAAAAGAGCAGTGTTGAGGGGGCTGGACATGAAGCTCTAGAACTCCTAAGCAAGGTCATCTGGCAGGCTTCTGGATTGATGAACACCTAAAGTGTGGAGAGTGTGGTGGGCCCAGAAATCATGAAAGCTCGGTATCAAAGACCAGCCCTTTCTCCCTGCACCCACCCCCAACATTGCCCTAAATACATCTCATGATCTGGCTGTTCCTGAGGTGTAGCCTTCATAAACTGGCAAACGTAAGCATTTGTCAGAGTTCCACAAACAATTCCAATAAAGTAAACTTCAGGGGATTTAAGAACCCCAAATTTATAGTCAAACCGGGCAGAAGTCCAGGTTATCCCTGAACTTGCCTGGTATTTGAAGTAGAAGCAGTTTTGTGGTACTGAGTCAAACTTCTATCTGACCACAATTCTAGGCAGGTAGTGTCAATTGAATTGTTGGACACTGACTTGGTGTCAGAAAACTGAGTTGAAAGGAAACTCCAAGTGTGCTAGAGGAGGGCACTTAAGGGGAAGAGCACTGGGTGTTGTATGGAAAACAATTTGACAATAAAATATTATGGAGAAAAAAAAATCAGCTACCAAAAGCACCAAACCCTACTTGGGCATATGGCCAATTAAAATAGATTTTTTTTCTTCAAAAATAAATAAATAAATAAAATAAAATAAAAAAAAACACATGAAAGAATAGATTTGTTTAAGAAAAGTGTCTTGACTTTTTAAAATTAATCACCAAGGCTGGAATCAAAGATAAATAGAAGGCACAACAGTTTTGCTCTGGGTTTTGTGTTCTTCAGATTTTGGGGTTTCTAGTTGTATTTTGGGGTTTATTTGTTTTTACAAACACAAATTAACCACAAAAGAACTCTACTTGTAAGAGAAATCTAATCAGTTGCATCCTAAACATTTAAAACCTATCTCACTAAGTGGTAAAAACAGGTTTATAATTATTTTGTGATCACCTATCACAAGAAGAAAAAACTAAAAACCTTTTTATTCAGTTTTTAACCATACCAGCAAGAATCAAAACTGTCAATTTTTCCCATTGGCCATTTCTACACACCAGAAGGTAGTCGTGAGTCTCAAACAATTTAGATTTTTCCTGCCTTCAAAATGTTTATCAATTCCTTCTCACAGGCTTTTGGAACACATAGAAAATAATATTCTAGTGAAAACATACCAAATCTCGGGAATAAGAAACATTCCTTTAGGGAAATGGCTGTTTACATATACAGACTGGATTTTTTTTTTAAAGATAAAGCAAGGAAATCCAATCTTTTTCTCTTTAAAAAACTTTTTCCTAAAATATCATTCCACAAAACTAAAAGTGAAAGACCAAAAAGGTGAGAGGGGAGGGAGGGAGAGGGAGCAAACATCATTAATACAAGAAGTAAAATTGTATAAACTTAAGCAGTTTATAATGGACTAGGGTCATACTCCAGGATACCAAATGCTGTATACGAAATTCACCATTCTGCAGGACTAGAAGGTTTGTACTGTGTGAATCAATGAAGAGCATTGGAATACTCTGAGGCAGTTGTCAAGTCCTTTCTTACCCAATGACTTGAATCAGCTTTGCACTTCGTTACTAGGTCTTGACTATCCCTTCAGTCATCAAATGCCAAAGTAGCACAGCCGACCAAAGTTCTGTTAACAAGATCAACCAGGCTTCTGCTCCAGGTAAAACCTGGCTGCTCGTTGATCGTTGTTCTCCTAGAGTGGTCTGAAATGCTAGTTTTTGGTAATGGACAATATTTAATAGGGAGCAGAATGACCTCATATATGGCTCCTGCCTCTGGAAGAGAAATGGAACCAACCATGAAGTCTAAGAATCCGTGGGATCCTTATCAAATTGAATTGTATCCTTTAAAGATACTAAGAACAGTAACTTGAAAATCCCTTCAGTAGTTAAGGTAACTGACTGCAAGTTGGCTTTTTTGCAGGCTTGATATGGGACTCCCTGCTTCCACAAGAATACTCCATGTTCTTCATCTTCAATATCTAGGCTGCCAATGGTGTGCCATGTGGTATTGCTGAAGTTCCTCATAAAACTTGCTATAAATTATGTCCATGGTGCAAGACTAATGTATGGTGTTACTAGATCCTAAACCTAGGCTCGTGAAGATGAATGGATAGATACATAGATGTATAGACACATCCTTATTTTGGTTAAAACTTCATGGAAGTTTTCCCATGAAGAAAATGTAGCAATTGCATTTACTTCCTACCTTCATGAGATTAGGATTCAATCTTAGATGGTCTTGTGCACATGGTGAATGAGGAGTGTCCCTTGAGCTATGACTACATTTTACCTTGGCCAATAGGCCTTAATGTCTGTGCCTGTGGTGTAAATAGAATTCTGCATTGGAATACCCCTGAGGCAGTTGTCAAGTCCTTTCTTACCCAATGACATGAATCTGCTTTGCACTTCGTTACTGGGTCTTGACTGAAAGACCTATATCTGTGGCTTGGAACAACACCAGACCACGTAAAGGAATAGGTAGTTGAAATACTCAGTTGGGTCAAATAAGCAAAGGATATACAAGGCCTGCATCTATAGTAGGAAAAGTACCTTGTGTGGCTCCTATATCCCTTTCACTGGGACACTGGTGTCAACCTCAACTGGTGTCCCTTTGCTTTCAAGTGCAAGTCCTGAGAGTTCTACTGGATGACTACTCATCTCTACCCTTTCTAGAAGAAAGACTGACTTCAGCCTAACAAAGCATTCAGGTATACTAGTCACTTTGATCATAGAATCGGTGGTTGACAAGGCTGTTAATCCAAATCCTACGTAGGAACTTGAGCTATTCCTACTTTGAGAATCGCTAGTAGAGTTCTGTTCTTCCTGTGTTTGAACTTGAGTGGGAACAAATACCAGTTGTATACTGAAGCTTTGGTAGTCTCTGCATCAGCCATGAAAGATTAGTGGTAAAGGGACACCAACAAGTACCACCACCCCAAAGGATAGAACAATCAATGTCTTGGTACTGGGGGGAAAAGGAAACCTTGAAGATGTTTCTTGCTAATAGTATGTAATGGGAAAGGCCTTCTCCTTGCAAATAAAGAAAGCTTGGATTCCTGGAATTTAGGCCTTTATAACAAGTTTACCTGGTGGTAAGAGGACAGGCTTGGAAAATCCTGCTATGACAAGTAGCTGGTCCTCAGGCATAGGAAGCCCATTTCTTGGGGATTGAGATACTTCCAAATGTGCCCGAACAGACCTTGCTGTTTAAAGATAAAATCCTGAGCCTAAAACAAGCACACATTGTATGGGTAGTGATCTGGTGGACATTATGGGGGCCATCTGAGGGATTTTTGAGTGAATTTAGAGCATTCACTTAGGGAAATAAAAGATTCCCAACTCTGGCTATGGACAACTTAGCATCTCTGTTTACAAGCTAGAAATAGAGCCATGGTAGGCCATGAATTCCTGAATGCTACATCAGGGCTCTGTACTCATTCTGGGTCCTGATGCACTGTGAGTAGCCCAGCATAGTTAAGAGACCATTTTAAGGGGACACAGATACTTCAGTCCACAAGTCTGAAGAGATTCTAAGGTTACTTGGAAGGGTATGGACTCTGAATTTCTTCACTGAAGCCCAAGGACAACTTGGTGAAGTGATCTCTAGAAGGTCTCCGAGGGTGATCCACAAATCCTGAGTTGTGCTAGACTGTTGATCCTGGGAGTCTTTAGAAGGAATGAGCTGTGGAGTTTTGACCTGTTCTCATGGAGTGCTTCCCTTCTTCGTTCAGAGTTCTTAGTAATAACTACTAATACCTGCATATTCTGTAACCACTACCTGCTCTGCTTGAGTAGCCCAGGTAGCAGGAGCCCTCTGGGTTTAAAGTCTGAGACTACCCCATTTCCCTTATTTTAAATATTTTCTTACTACTGACCATGAATATGGAATTCTACACTTCTAAAATAATGGCTTCCTAGCTTCAGCCTCCCCACCCCTGGCCTGAAACCTCCGTGATCTCCCATCTTGGAGTGTCAGCTTCAGGAGTGGTCTGGCTTTCTGTGCTCCCCTGCAAACAATATAGTACACTCTTCCAGCACTTTGGTTTGGTGTTTGTGCCTCAAATAGGGCTTCCTGTTGCTAAGCAAGGGTTTTCCTGACTCAAAGCTTAGATATCTGTAGCTTTTGGTGTCTGGGTGGGGATGAGTAGCCCATGTTCAGAATAGCATTCTGAATCTGTAAACTGGAACAGACCAACTAGTCTATGACTGGAATGCAAAGTAAGCTTTGTTGTGACCTTCACTCCTCTGATCACTTACTTTACCAGTCAAAACAATGTATAGCTTGAACTCCTTTAATAAACCTAGCTGCTTTGAGTATGGTGATTGAAAAGCTACTAGATGTTGCCGTGGGTCACTTACCCTACTACCAGGCAAGTGAATTTAGATAAACCTTCAGACTTAAGTTCTCCAAGGCACACCATCCACCATACTTGACTATTTGTTTCACAGAAAAAGCACCTAATGGTGACTCAAAAGCTCTGTCTGTGGAGAACTGGCTTCTCTCCTTGACTTTTCAAAATCTATACCTTCTACTCTCCTCGAGTCTCTGGAAACCGTCTCCTGTAACAAGTGGTAATTTCTCTATACCTGACTTTAAAATCCTGACTTGTTCACACATCCCTTGAACAGCCAACAAAGTATAAATCACTACCTCCCATTGGGGGTTGAACATCTCCTAGAAAGCCTTCCTTTAACTCTTGGAAGGTTTGCCATGTGAATCTTTTGTCATTGATTGGAAAAATTCTCCAAGAACCTAGTCATCCCAGAACAACTTATGTGGCTCTTTTTTCTTATCTGGGATCTGAGATGTGTCCAGCATGGTAAGACTAAGCCAAAAATCCTAGCAAAAGAAAAGCTCATGTGAAAAGTCCTCTTCCTATTCTGAAGACTTCCCTGGCAAGAGCCTGTGCTTGCACTTGAGGATCCCTGACCTATGGGAACTGGGTAGCAGACCAGCTCATCCTGGCAATTAGCTATTTTATCCAGATCTCTTTGCCTTTTATTTAGATAGTACGATGGTTATACAGATTCCTATCCCTTAAGCTTGGGAAGGTTCCCTACCTTCTCATCGTGGAAACTTCCATCTGGTTAGTCTTGGGGCCTTTTCCTAGGAGAAGGGTTCCTTTCCCCAAGATCTTGATCCTGGTATTTTGTCTCCTGCCTCATTTCTTAAACTACTTCAGTGAAGGTGAAGGACTGTGCAGAAAAAGTTGGGAAGTCACAGTAAAACTGCTTTAGCTAAACCTAACACCAAAGCAATGAATGTCGCCCCTCTGATCTTGTCCTGGTTGGGGAGGCAACCAAGTAACCAGCTGCCAGAAATCAGTCGGCTTCTGGGATTACTCAAATTCTGCCAATGGGAGATAGGCTATATTCCATCCTTGAATCAGACTGTTTCTCCACTATCATCCGACCATTTGCTGGTGGTGGAACCCGGACTCCTTTCCCTCTTATATATACCTGAGTGAATAGTTAAACCCTTGAACTACTTGATCACTGGCTTTTAGTGTAAATCTGCAAACCTGGTGGACCCAGCTTGAACTATAACCAAGACCTTCTGCTTGCCCTTCAGAGAAGGCCTGTGTCAATTCCTTGAACACTCCTTTCGCCATTCCTCTTAGGCTTGGCCTCGGAGTTGCTTCCCCCCCCCCCCTCAGATCTTGAGCTTGGAGATCAATGAGGACCATGCCTCTCGGGATTTCAAGAGTTGCAAATCTGTATCTTCCTGTTAAAAGTCCTCAAAACTGTCTCCCAGTTCGAACTACCAGAACATATGGACTCTGGATATTTGTGTGCTTTCTGCAAAGCCTTGTCTAATCAACAGGCTTGATACTAAGGTCTAACTAAATACAATAAGCTAGCCAGAGTTCAAGACTCCATAATAAACTGCATACAAAGAAATCTGAGCACTTGATGCTATGTCACAAGTCCATCATACTCCAACTACAACTTTGAAAACTTTCTTGGACCAGATAATAGGGATCCCAGATGGAAAAGAATAGCAAGAGGGGATCATGAAAATTGAAAGAGCTAAACCTCCCTCATGGTTGTTTCAAACTACCCCATCATGGTCCTAAACATAGGCATAGACATGACCTGAAAAGAGATATTACAAGCTGACCTTGTGCTCTATCTTCATGACTATGCCAAGAAAGGGACATGAAGACATGTTTACTAGTGCCTTTGAACACAACAGAAGTGTGACTATTGAAATCCTATATGCAGAAAACAGATTCTTGACATGTCTCCAGTTAACTCTAGGCATATTTAATCTCACCTAGTGAACACAACCTGTTGCCAATACCAGTAATCTACTGCAACTACATTAATACAAAGTCTGGGGACTTAGTTTTTCTTTACAACTGTGGTGACGTTTGAAGCATCAAGGCCTACAGGCCTCCATTTTCCCTTGAGTAAGCAATATCTGCACCACAGGATTCATCAAGGCCTGGCAGTGCATGAGGGACCCAAAAGGAAAGAAATAGCCTACTCCAATTAAAATTCAATGAGGGATGTGCATCAAGGGACAAACTTACAAAGACTGCAATAACCCAGGGCTAGGAATGAAAGGACACAGGTCTGAACCAAACTGACTCCATAACAGGCTTTAAGTTTCCCCTCTGACCTTAAAGGCCTAAATTTTAGTTTCCCTGAAACTATCAGGCAGTTACACACTGCCCAAGGCAGAGACCACCCTTGTAACACCCAATCAGAAGCGGCCAGCTAACACCCTTAACATTCCTAAGGGCAGGCCTGTAGATGGTAAACCATAGATAGTTACCTGTTGTTTAATACTAGATTAACCAGTTACTCACCCCACGTGGGGGTCCTTGGCCCACCTTGTAATTATTTTCAAAAAAAAAAAAAAAAACAACACACTAAATATTGTGATTGGGTCCTGCCAAAAGTAACAAACGCTCTAAACAAAATGTATGGTTAAAGTTGTTGCCCATGCTGTTATACTATGATAGGTACAGTGATAGTATACAGTATACAATACAATGTCACAATTCCTTGTAACTCCCCCTTCCCAAACCCCATAAAAACCCTGCTCAGCCCTTGTTTGGAACTCTCAGCATGGATCCACTGCATTAGTGAAATCTGAGACTGAGCTTAAGCCTGTAATAAGTGCCCTTTGCTTTTGCATGTGTGACTCGGTCTCCTTGGTGGTCTTTGGTTTTGGGGGGACGATATTGCGATCTGGGTATAACAGGAACAACCACAGACTTAAAAACCAGTGATGGACTATTGGAGGCTCTAAGGGAAGGTGTTTACAACAGAACCTAGAGGTGAGAGTGGACTTCTTGTCAAAGTCAACCTTCCGTTAATGGACACAGCTCACTAGAGAATGACAAGGTGTTAATTGCACCCCCCACCTGCACCCCCAATGTCTGGCTGGTAGTTCCCACCCCTCCCTTCCCTCCTCTCCCCCATTCAAACCAGATACCTGGCGGTTTGCATGAAAAATGTCACAGCTAGCCTCCTAACAGGAGGCAGATAAGGCTACAGAGGGGCAAATATCTCCAAGTAGGCGCATAATTTGATACTGGAAGTCTTCTCAAATCAAAAGCTTTCTTCTTCAAGCACTGATGTGGGGGAAGGGCAGGGGCTCTAAAGCCGTCTCTGTACTGACAGCAGTGTGCCCAATGTGGGGCTTGAACTCCCGAACCCCTAGCTCGTTACCCATGCTGAAGTCAGACCCTCAATTAACTGAACCACTCAGGCACCCTCAAATGCCTTTTTCAAGTATAAACTCAGACTCTTAGGTGGTCACATGAATGGACTACAAATACTAAAACTCTTCCCTGCTATTGCAAACTGCCCTTGCAACTTGAATGGCCATAAGCTGTAAGCTCGTCCTATCCTCTTGGGACTGTTTAGGAAGACTCCTAAGAGCCACCTGCTCAAACATCTCATGGGTGTTTCTCTAATCTTGATACTTACCCCGAAGTCTCACATTCACCAGAGGGGAGACTTGGCTTCCTCTTGAGTACTGTGAAGGTTCTTTTGTACCTCACTATTGTAAAGATGGCCCTCTTTGTATATGGAAGACATCTTTTTCATATATGGCTCTATTTTTTAGGATGTTTTCTGTCTGCCAAAGCCTACACCTGAACAATGTTCACAGAAGTCCTGACCATGTGAATCGGGCTACACACTGGCATCTGGTTGGCTACAGACTGCATCAGTATTGCAACATCAGTGTGGGTTAGTACCTGACACTGCTATCATAATCCATATCTAATGGGTTTACTGCACAACAGGCCAAGAGGTCCTGAGACCAGGTGTGGGAAAGGAAAAGGATTACTTAAGAGTGCCAGCTAACTGAGATGACAGACTAGTGTCCTGGAAAAAAAATCCTGACCTCTTGGTGCAAGCAGAGGTTTTTAAAGGGAGGTAAAAAGGAAGCCAAAGACAACAGCTTATTATAGCTACTATTCAGGCTTGAATAATCAGATGTCCTCAGCCGACAACTAGAAATGTGCTGATTAGTTGACATCGTGCAATGTATTGTCTTAGTTCATTCATTGCTCCCATAGAAATCCAAGTCAACTAGTTCTCTAGTGGGCTTAAAATGTGCAAACAGGTCTGACATGGAACAAAGAAGTGTTCAAGACAGAATGAATTCAAGATGGAGTTGGTCTCGTTATTACAATTCCCTACTGTACATGGTTTCCTCCTACCTTTTTGGAACTAAGTGAAGGGATGTTGTCTGGAGTCTGACAACTTCCTAAAGAACTGGGATGTTGGGGTGGTATTAGAGTGAAGCAACTGGTTTAAAGGAATCATGGTGCCCCTCTTATGTGAGGACTTAGAAACTGGCACTTTCCTGCAGTTTTCTCTAGAATATACCTGAGCCATGCAAATCATTAGGTTGACAAACATGTGCCAACTTGTATTAAGTCTTAAGCTCATTTTCATTCTAATATAGACAATGCCTAAATATAATCCTGCAGAAGAAACCAGAGAACCAGTTTGTCCAGTATAGAACTATGTTTTAGGGTCTGAAGCCAATGGGTTTGCTTCTCACTCTATTGATACTTGTTTTAACTTGAGAGAAATATTAACCTATGGGCGGCATGATGAATTAGCAACTACACAAACACAACCTTATTCTAGTATTCTATCTGGAGCTTTTGTCATCGATGTCACTATCAATAAAGAATGTGGAGACTTTGTGGACTGGACAGAATTTCATTAGTGATAACAAAGTCGAGGAGTACATGTTGATGAGCAACAACACCCAACTGTGCTAGTAGAGTGTAACCAAAGAAACATCCATCTGGCATTTCCCTGAGAAGAGCTCTCCTCGTGCTGGGGCTTGGGATTGAACTAGTACAGTGTCCTAGGGTGAACTGCAAAGGATGCTGTTAAAGTCCCTAACAGCAGTTCTCAGAAACTAAAGAAATCTAGTACAATTTTGATGAGTGGCATGGCGGGAGGCCCTGAGAGGGGTCTTGAGAGGCAGCAAGAGTTAAATAGGATTGTTTCAAATAAAAGAATGATTTTTACTGGATTGGATACACAACTGTTGACACCTTTTGTGAGGATTATGGTGCTGACAGGAGGGTATATCTGAAATTATAAATGGATGTCCTAGGGGGTCTTCATGATCATACAGAAAGTTTAGCATGGCAAATCTGATTACTTGGGAGCTATGCACAAAAGGATGGTCTTGCTAGCCACAGAATATGCTAGTTATTTTACCTAATATTGTGCATAAAGTTGAAAGCTTATGGAATACATATTTTGGTTTTTTTTTTTTAACGGACTCTGATCCTCAAGGAAAATTCCATTTCCTGGTTGCTCAGGTGGGGTTCACATCCCTCAAGGTTAGAGATCTAAGATTTTTACCCTAGCTACCCTAGAAGACTAGTAGGTGGTCAGGAATAGGTCATGTGGTCCCATCCACTTTATCAGCAAGCTAGTCCTCAAGTCCCTGTTCCCTCGAGGTTCTGAATTCCATTTGGTCACTGTAGACTCAAGGACGCAGTGGTTTCAGATGGGTAACTAGATGAGATAGGCAATTGCTGTATACGAAGTACTCACGTAACAGTGTTGAAACTTGACTACTTTCAGAGGTCAGGGAGGTCAATGCTGTGAACTGGAAGGATCTCCTGTACACAGATTGGAAGGGGCTTAATCTTAGCCCACCTTGGGGAGCTACCCCTATTGGAGAAGGGCAACGTAATGCCTTCACACCAAATTTAGCGAATTTGTTAACCAATTTTAACTAGAATCTTGTGTTTTTCAAAGGGTGATTATTGGGTGATTATTTTTTCTTTACTGTAGCTCTCTTGGATGCCTCACTGGTCTCCTAGATATTTGCTGAGTCATACTAGCAACAAATGCTGGGCCATGATCACTTTGGATTGAACTTAGCAACTCAAAATGTGGAATGAGTTCTTTAAATATTTTTAGCACTCCTGAAGCCCACTGAATGTAGGTGGGTAAGCTTCCATGCCTTCTAAGGAAGGGTCCACAAATACTAAGTACTTAACTACCAGAGAGGCCTTGGGTATCTGGCTATAACATTTGCCAGTCTTCCATTGGACATACTCCTTTATATTTTATTCCCATTTTAGTAAGTTTTTCAGTCTTAGGATTACTTCTGACAATCTTATCCCCCACTTAGTCATGTTTGACTTCATTTTGGTTTTCATAAACTGGCTTCAACCTTATTTGAAAGGACCCTATCTCTCAAGGCCTCTCACTCCTAATGGGATCTCTCATGCAAATACTTCTCTACAGAATAGACTAAAGCTTCAGAGAATAATATGGCCCCATGTGTATTTCCCCTTTTTAGAAGTTTTAATCTGTATTGATAAGCTTCAATTCTGTAGCTCATTACTAATCTAGTAACATACTGGGGATCCTAACTGGAAGTCTACAGGAGGAATACAGAAACCCAAAACTTAGCGTTAGTGGCCTATTTGGCCATGATGCCTGCTAACCCATTGTCAAAAATGGGAAACCCATGTAAAGGCATATAAGCAACATGTGATTGCCCCCACAGAAGGCTGTTCATCTTCCAGTAGAGCTAAAGATTCCATAGGGTGTTTTTTCTAGTTGTAACCTCTATTGAGGATTCTGGCCCAAATCTGTCTATATCATGATGGTTACAAGTTGCCCAACCCTGCTACTCAGTGTGTTTTAGAGGGGGAAAACTCCTAATCCAAAAACCCATAATTATAAAACCATCTTAGAAACCACCATGAAAACAAAACAACCCTCTTCTGAGTTCCTAGACAACAAATTCAGGAAATGCACAAAAATCCAGTTCCTCAAAGGAAACACATTAAACAAATAGTCTTATTTTATATCAATCGTACCTCATCCAAGGATCTCTTTAAAAAAACATGCCAAAGAAAATCATGATTTGGGAGTTAACCTTGAGTTAAAAATACTAACCATAATTTGCTGGCAATGCATATAGTCTTCCATAATACAATAGATTTCATCTGTACACTTAGTGTATTAGGTTTTATCAATTTAATTTAGAAGTAACCTTAATATGTTGAAGCAGTAGAAACATGGAGAACAGTTGTAGGTGGAAACAATAGAGGCAAAGTGTTCCTGGGTCTCTAGTCCAGAGCTATACCATAGAGGTCTTGTGGGCTAAGAATGTCAACATGTTTTGTATATCAAGTTTCTGGGAGTAGGGAAAAAATAACAACTTTCCCTTTGGGTTAAGATCCTCAGCCGTTAAGTCTTGGAACTGAGAACTTTAACAGCCTCCAGAGGATCAGAAGAGCACCTATTTATTCTCCATCCCTCCACAAGGCTCAGCTCTGGCCCCACTTTAAAAGAATGGTCAAGGTCACTTCTATTATGGAAGGTTAAATAAACAATTGGTGGTATGGATGGACTTGTTATGCTTTTCCATGCATCCTAATTAGTAACTTTCTCAAATTTTCAACTTCACACCTAGGAGTCTCTGTAGGACAACCCATGAAGCTGCAGGCCCTTTTGGGGTTTGGGGGGGGCAGTCTGAGGGTAACCTGCAACCTTACCAGGCTGTGTCATGTAACCAAGATGCGTGGAGGCTGTGCAGTAGTTGGCCAGTTGTCAGTGCCCCCATGGAGTTGGTTATAGTTCCTTTTCTACCATTAACTATAATCAGTCATAGTCTTCCTGGGATTGTAATCTCATTGGAGGCTTTTCACAAATGCCTTATTCCTCCAAATTTGGGACACAGCATGTTATCCATGACATATGGGAATAGAAAATGGCAGGCAGTTAATAGGAAGGGTGCACACACCCTCCCTTGTTTTTCAGGTACCCAGGCTTGCCCTTCATGAAATTGGAGGCAATCCCAAAGCTGTCTGTAGGCAGACTTCACCCACGAACCACATATGACCTGACACCACAGCCTCCTGTACCAATTCCATGGTCTTCCATTTTCCCAGCCCTGGCTGCAATTCTGGACCAGGAGTCAAACACAGCATTTGGGGCCAAGGTATTGCTCAACTCCTTTCAGGAGAGCATCAGACCTAACTAGGGCCAGCTCCCCACCCTCGGGGGGGCAGCCATTTCAGAAGAGTAGGGTCCATCAGAAGACGCTTTTTTCTTTCCAGAAAACTTTGCCCCTTAATCACCTTTGATCTTTGCTATGACAGTGTGAGAATCTTGGCCTCCTCTGCAGGGACACGAATGTCCTGATTAGGGCAAGCATGTTCAGTCATTTACATGCATCTAATTTCTGGCCTTTGGGGCTTGGCCTTAGTTGCTGGCAGGAGGCCCACATGAGGTCTCTGAAGTATATTGGCTGGTGGCAGTTGAAGGTAATGGAGGAGCTGGGATTTTCTTACAAAGTCTTAACTCTGTCCTGTGCTGCCTTTTCTGAACAGGGAGCTTTGTCTTCTTTCATAGACCTTTTCTGTTTGGCCTCGTTCACTGAGGTTCTAGGTAACTTGGCTTCACCAGGAGCCTGCTGTTACTCTATAGCTTCTTCTGATACAGATTTGCAAGCCAATGATCTTCTGACTTATGGAGTTCCTTTACCCTTTTAGCCTTTGGATATGGAGAATTCAAAAGAGCAGCCCAGGTTCTCCAGGCAGTGTTTAATGCCCTCACTAGGTATACAGTGATGGCTCTTCTCAAATGGCACCATGAGCATGTGCTTAGGAAAAGGCATAGGGAGAGTCGGTGTATAGATAAACTTTCTCACCAGCAGACCAAAGGAGAGCTGCTGTTAGGTGGTGATTATGACTTTGAGAGGAATTTCCCTGGGGACAGTTGTGTAGCCTCCATTACCTTCTGTCACCATAGGATCTTGAACCTCTGCTGGCCTTGTTCCACAGAACTATCTCCATCTTCAGAGTTCCTAATCCAAGTATTGGAGATGCTGGTCTGTAAGCTCTGGCCCTGATAGAATATACTAAATCCACATCTAAAAAAAATCATGCTTAAGGTGATCATTAGGATCAGAAAGCAAAATTGCCAGGTTGAATTTGACAATAGGGTTATTGGGTAGAAGTCCCTGATACTTCCCCCCCCCCCCCATTCAGCTAGTGTGGTAAGCCAAAATCGTTTATTCCACTAGAGCAAGCACATGATGACATGCATAGATGGTCACTGATGGGCCAAGTGAATTTCGTGGCATCCTGTAAAGCCATACAAATAACAGTGGCTGCTCAGAAGCAGTGTGGCCACACTTTCCCTACCCCTCCCCCACAAAAGACATCCAGAACAAAGGCAACACACTGGAAATCCTCAGCATTTGGATTAATACTCCCAGTCCAATTCCTTGTCCTCTATGCACAGATGATTGAAAAGATCTTTCAATCAGGCCAACCCCAAGGTGTGGGGGCTAGTACTCCTGTAATACCAAAGGCTCTCTGGCACTCTTGCTCAAATCAGAGGCTCAACATCTAATCCTTTGAATGCCTTGTACAAAAGCCAAAGTATCCATAGCTGGGGATCCAAACATGGCAGAATCCAGTTAAGTGTAGGAACCCCCTGAATGGGTATATGGTAGTAGGTGCTTGAAGCATAGCAAGTCTTGACTCAAGTGGCTTTACCCTTGTTAGGCTGCAGCCCAGGTAGAGGATTCTATTCACAAATCTCTACATAGTGGGGAGTAGGCATCATATCCAGTCATCCAAGTGACTTACTAGGCAGATAGTGTTCTCAAAAAGGCTTTTATAAGTAGAACTGGAGGATTCTCCAGTCTCTGGACAATAATTGGCCCCAAATAGGAAGGGCCATTCTTAACCCTGAGGTAAAACTGTCCAACAGTAATGGTGGGAAGTTCTGGGATCTGGTTCCTGCCATTCAAAAGCAAGTAACAGTTGGGTCTTCTCGCCTATCAGAATACATAAGACCTTTCTCAAAGCAGAGACTGAGAACTATCTGTAGGTCCTGGGTATAATTGTCTAGGAACACCTACACATGGGTCCATCTGGATATCTATCCTGTTGGAAATCAGTAGTATGGAGGTCTTGGACAAAGCTACTCAGAAGAAAGCTGTTTTTTTGTTTTTGTTTTTTTTTTTTTTAAACATGGGCAGAATAGCATTGTAGGGAGACCTGCAAGGTCTGAGCCCATATTAAAACTTGGAGGACAGGCTGTATGCTTTTGAGACTCCTTTTCAAAGGATGTTGTATGTTACTTGGCATTTCAGTATCTTTCAACATGATGGAATAGGTTCTTGTTAGCTCTTCCTTGTTTTCCATCTGCCCATACAGCCTTCCTCACTTGTTCATAGGTCTCCAGGGAATGTACGTTAGCAGCCAAAGCTGCCTGTCCCCATGTAGTCATCTGTAGTCCTCAGGTTTTCTAGGATGTACTTGGAGTCTGAAATGCTTTTTCTGAAAGTGACCTTAGCATTGAATTTACAAAGCAAGTCTCAAGGGAATGGGACACTCGGGAGTACAGAAATGATAGGTTTTAATATATGCCCATTTCTCTATTCCATAGACTGCAGAAAGCCTTTTGGATCCCCCAGTAAACCCCGTTATATAGACTTTCCTACTGGAACTATCTGCTACTTGAATAACTGAATAAGTGGCTCCAGTGTGTACTGAAGTCCATTAATTGACTACATACTGTCCATTTTCCCCTTGACTCCTAAGGGGAAATCCACTATTGGCTTAGCCAGATCAATGGAGTACCTGGGCCCCTCTGCTCCTCATCAGAGCTGGACACTTCTTTCCCACCCCCTCTTTGGCCTTTCCATTTTTTCTAGTGTTCCTCTTCCTTAGAGTAAGCACACAAGTTTGTATCCAAGGGACCACCCTGATTTGTTGTCCTAAGAACCCTGATTTTGTGAGAAGTGCTCAGGGAGTCCACCTGCTCTCCATCTTTTTGTGTTCTCCACCATGGTACAGTGTGAATGCTCTACCAGCTACAATGAGTTCATCTTTAATTTTCCATCCATCTTTGAGGACCTTAATGTCAGGAGCACTCGCTGATAAAGGTCCTTTAAATCATTGCCACATACTTTGGTACCTCAGGATCAGAGTCTGTATATGTTCAGTACTTTTGAGAAATGTACTGCAAGAACTCCAAGGGATCCTCATTAGGGTTCAGTTGCAATTCTTATGTTGTATTAAGGCTCTTCTGTTTGAGTCCTCTTTCTGAAACCAACCAAGATAGACTGAATTCCTATAAAAAGTTCAAGTGTGTTCATGTCGTTGGGATCCCAGTTTAGTTCTGCCAAGGAAACAGCAACACTAGTCTTGGGACATCGATCAGATTCCTTTAAAATGGAGCCTGTGTGTGTGACTCTTGATAGCCTTCTCTCTCTCGCTAATGTTTTTTCATCAGTTGGGAGAAGCCTACTAAAGTTGAGATATCTCTCCAAGGTCGGGGAGTAGCAAATGTTGAGGTAAATCGCTCCTTCTAAGATCATCGCACTAAGTGGGTTATTGTTCATCCACTTGAACAGATCCAAAGTAGAACAACTCTTAAGTCCTTTAGTAAGGAGCCAGTTGTCCATGCTCTTCATACTAGTGGTAGGAAACTGCCTCAATGGGAACTGACCACCTCTGGCTGGAATTGCTCCCTGGCCAAATTCAGTCCCTTTCTGGGGTCTTCCAGGAGGAGTCTGCTTCGAGTCCTAGGCCTTCCCTGAGTTGATTCTGAGGAAGAGCTGAAACCCTGGAAGGTTCTGGAGACTTGAGCATTTTGATCAAGAGAAGGTGGTAAATCTGCCAGAGAAGGGAGTTATGGAAGGGCACCTAAAGGATCTAGAGTTCATAATCTATCTTCCTTCCATTTCCCTGTCTTGAAGTACCAGGGCAATTGCCTTTCCTGGCCTCTATACCATCAGTTTTGTTCTTTCCATTGTAGTCCCCTGGTGGAATACCATAAAGGCTTGCACATAGGGCTTTCTCCTCTTTGCCAGCTGTCTTGCAGTATAGCTCCACCTGCAAAATAGTTCAAGGAGGCTTCTAAAGGCCACTATTAACTATATTCTAAAGTACGTGGAAGCCATGCTGTATTAGTTAGATCACTCTTAAGGGTGAATAACTAGAAAGGAAATACTTCAAAATGCATCAGAGCAGGCTATCAGCTAAAATACACACTAAATCTCTCAAGGCTATCACAGTCATAAAAAAGCTGTTCTCCTGATCAATCAAAACTGGGTAGTCTTTTTGTCACTAAAACAGGTACTTCAAACAACAGAAAGGACACATAGCTCAAATGGCAAGGATAAGGGGGTTCCTGGTTGTGCAAACTGTCAACTCACCTGGAGGTCTGTTCCTTGCCCTCATGAAGAGCCCTGGGGCAAACCACCCTGGGGTAAGGAAACTCAAGGGAGAGTCCACAGGAACCAAAGCTGTTCTGGCAGCTGCAAGGGATTGTGGGCAAAGTCTCCTTGGCAAGGGCAGGCTAGCCATAAGCAGCACCCCTCCTGGCTGGTTCAACCAAGTTGTCCAACATAGTCCAATCTGTTTCCCTGTCAGGCCACTAAGATACATTATGTCAGGACTAGGAAAGCCACTGAGTTGGCCATATTTGCTGTTAGCTGGGGTCTTGAATATCCTGAAAAACCATCCTGACCTCCTGGTAAAAGCAGAGGTTCTTGAGAAAAGGGAAGCAAAAAGATTCCAGTTAGAGCTGCCATTCTGGCTGAAGAGAACAGTTCTGGGTCTTGAGTTGACATCTAGGAATGTGCTGACTAGCTGGCTTACTGCAATGTAAGTAATGTTGGGTGTCCTAGTTCATTAGCGGGCATCAGTTACTTAAAAAGGGGATATCAGTTACATGTAAGCCACTACTTGAATTATGAGACACCTGTTAAACCTAAGATGTTTCCTCAAGTTATATTAAGTAATCCTCAGTTTGTAACATACAATATGTGAGCACTTAAGTCTTGGTTCTTGCTCCCCTATTCCTCAATCCATGACCACAAAAGCTAAAGACCTAGGTCATCCTTTCAAGAACGGAAGTGGTTGTGTCTTATTCTAGGCCTATGTGGATCATTGGGAGCATTGAGCTTGCTAGAATTAGAGGTTGTTCAGAAGCAACTAGTCCATATTTGGTTCTTTAGTTCTATGACACCTTGATCTATTAAAGTCCAAAACTAGAAAGTCTCCCTAATGGTCTGTAACCTATAAGAAAGCAGTACTTGGCAACTTGTACATACCTTTTGTCAGGCTTTTACTCAATTTAAGATCAGCTCTTTGGAAAATAGCACCTTCCGTCAAACTGTTGCCTTAAATAGCTCTGAGAGGCTACTTTATTTCGGCACTGTGGACCTCACCTTGAACTTCCTGTTCCTTGAATCCATTCTGAATTGGGTGTTGCCACAGTTCTTTCTCTCAGCTCAGAAAACTGGTTGGGTTGAAATATTTTTCAGGTCTTGACTAAGGTCCAATATTCAGTGGTTGTATCCTCACTCGGGATGTTGATAGAAACACTTGAAGCAATGTGAAAACTTGTATCACAGAATCTGAAGTTCACTTGTGAAGTTGTATCAGCTCAAAATAGTTAGAAGTTTAAAAGGTTTTGGGGAGTTAACACCTAAGGAAGATAGATTGAATTAGGCAGTAAAGGACCCTTTTACATGGCTATGTAAGCCCTAATACTTGTGAAGAGAAAGAATTAAATAGGAACTTCAGAACTGCAGTGCAGCTCTGAGAGTTTCGGCCATTCCAACAGGGACCTCCAGCATGAAGATTTCTTCTAGAAGAATATTCCTAGGAAATGGTCATACTCTGGCTCTCCCACACTGCCCAATTACTGCATAGGAGTTCTTAGAAAGTGGCTTTAGCTAGAACATGGTCAGATCCTAAAGCTAAGCTGGAGGTCCCTTCTTTCTAGAAGGGAGATCTAAGAAGTTCACCTCTAAGGCTGGCACATAAACTAGAGTGGAAGATTCTGTTTAACTCGAATGGTGGCTTATCTAGAATGGAGTAAGTTAAACTAAGCCAAGTGGCCAGGCAGGATTTCCTGGCCTAGGGCTAGAATAGACCATCAGAACTTGAAAGTTGATTGTAGAAGTTAATCCCAACGAAGCTCCTGCCAACCTGGTAGGGAGAAGGATCTCTGAATTGGGAATTGCCAAGGTTGTCCCTCGTTGGAGTCAAAAGGTCAAGATTTTCTATAAACTCATTGACTTTATCATTGGAGGTGGGCTGCTTCTCCAAAGAGTTGAAGCCTGGTGGTACAGCTCTCTAAAGCCAAGTTAGACTTTGGAGTTGGCAGCCAAAGACAGTATGCTGAGCCCCCTCTCTGCACCTAGGCAGTAAGCCCCTCTCTGGGAGGGAAACTAGATGGTGCATCTTATGTGTCTACCACAGCTAGTGTCTCATTCATAGGAAGTACTGGCCAGGTTATTTCATGTCCTTTGGGATGCTGAGGGGGAAAACTAACATTGGTATCCTTCTAATGGCACAGCCATGTAAAGTCTACATCCATCCCCAGCACTATTGGCATCCAGAGAAAACCAGTGCTGAGGCATTATGGTAGGTAGGCTTGGATTACATCACAAGGCTGAGAAACACTGGGGGGGAAAATGGACCCTATGCTATTAAGGCTAATCAGTAAAAGTGGCTTAGTTTGTGCAGTGACATGATAAGGTCGCCACAGTGCTGCACACCATGAAATGAGGGGTGCTTAGGCTTGTTAGAGCTTCCCTAAGAACTTCTTGTTATGAGCCCAAGTAGCTTTCATCACAAGAGGTAAAAGTATTTCAGTCCAAAGCATGGTTATTGGAGTTGACTGAACTAGCCATGGTATCATCCCTAGTTTTGGTACAAGGGACACAGGGATCCTTAATACACCTACAAATGCACATAAAAACATTGGTGCTGAACATGAGGGTATGTTTATACAGACAATGAAGTTATACTCATGGATGTATAGCTATTGGAAGGGTTGAAGCTTTCGGCCTCCTTGGGACTGACTGCCACCTATCCCTTATGCTGTAGTAGCATTAGTAGTCAACTCACATGGTGAAAGAAAGAATTGAAGATGACTTCTAAGGGGTGACATTTTTCTGTCCCACTCTGAGCAATTCACTTTGCTCTAATGCCATCTCTTAATTGCTCTGAATTCTAAATTTGACATCTTAGTTTTTATAACTAAGTCCTTTATCAGTCATGGCCAGAAAAGCCTAGTTTGTAATCAACAGTATTAATGTACAAAAAATTGGACTGTACTTGAACCATATTCTAATCTTTTGAAGGATATTTTTAGAATAAAAAATGACAACAGATGGGACCACATATTAGTCATTAGGTTCTCTGAACCTTTTTTTTTTTTTTTTTAACTCATTCAGGGAATGGAGTCAATAGAGTAAGGCAAGCCCTGTAGCCTTCGAGTATTTTCAGCTCATTGTGGGCTCATTTTTTGGATGCCTTGCTTTTCTTTATCTTGTATACAGAATCTGGAAATTAAGACTCAATGGGTACTTACTAGGTATCAAACTATCTTAGGTCCTAGTGATCCTTGATGGCACAAAAGAAGTATCCCTGGATGGGTTATCCTATCCCTGGTTCTATCTCCAGATAAAATATTCTTAGCCTTGAGGTTGATCTGGAATATTTGCTTAGGAACCAGAATTAGTACTTAAGAATTAAAGACTGTGCAATATCACTGCAATATGTACTTAAAAATCGGGGCCATATCAAACTTCATATATTATAGCAATAATATGTAATCACTCCATATATCTTCATCCTAGAAACTAACAAAATAGGAAATCGGTAAACTCCATTTCTTGGAGGCCTGAGGATTTCCAACTTTGAGAAATGGAAGCATTGAAATTGTCCTTAAGGAAAAAGATGGAGCAAGGCTAGGTTAGTCCTGGTCTTGAGTTTCATAGCCCATTGTTTTGTCCTAAATACTCCTGGAAAAGTAATCTGGATGAGGATATGTGTACTCTGTGTTGAAACTACTGGAGGGCTGAGATCTGTGAGGTTGCAGTACATCTTAGATTGAAGAGAATTGAAGAGTAGGGTCCCAGAGGAGACCATTAATGGAACCAGAGAAATAGATTTACAGGAGCTATCAGAACCTTTTGGGTAGATATTGGGAGGTCTACTCCATGCAAGACTGCTTGGCTGATCTGTAGTACCAATTAATGGACTCCATTCTTGCTATTCCACTGGTAAAAAGGAAGAATCTTGTACAAGGGGCTTTTGTCTTCACTCTACCATCAAGAATGAGGATTTCATCCAGTTGGCAAAAGGTCCATTACCCAAATCCCATTTGAGGACTACATTTTGTGTCCTCTTGTTGTAGCAGTGTTGAGCCTTGGGTTCCTAGATTCAGATAGGAGATGAATTTTTGTATAGAAGATGTTGATGGAGGCATACCTTTTGGATCTATGCCCATAGAATGGAGAAGGAAGTAGGAAAAAGAATCAATGGTGCAGTGTAACTCCCAAACAGCTTTAGCTACCCAAATGGGAAGCTCTAGAGCTGAACAGCTCTTTCACATTTGTTCTAAAAGGATTGATACAGCCATATTCTTATGTTGCCAAGAGAGCTGGTCAGCTGGGCCCATGTGAGAAGAGAGGACCTTAGGCATGAGGTGACCTTTGGAAGCTGAAGCAATCCATGGAGGGGCAGATAAAGGTTATCTGAACCACACCTAAGATACTCCCTTGAAGAATTTCTGGCTCCTGTGTCCTGCATAAGTGCCCAACATGTGGTGGGGCTGATTTCTCCCAATGAAGGCCTGCTGGCCTCCTTGCTAGGGCATGGTAGGAGCTCTGTCTGGAGGCGAAGGTTTATAAATAAAGTAGACAAAAGCAGGTCAAAGTGGCATATTTTGGGGGCCCTTATAAATTATCTGGCAATTAAGAAAAATTGGCTGATCATTCTAACCTAGCTAAATGCTCTACACAGACTTTGGCTTTGTTTCTAGTAAGCCTATGTACACCAATTGATTAACTTTACAGGCTATATAGCTTCCTATTCCACATCTCATCCCATGTAAGTCCAGTGCCTGAGAATTGTTTTCAAGGCCAGGTCTGGGTCGTTGATGGCTTGTAGTCACAAGACCCATGTGAAAGAATAAAAATAACTCATGGTTATTGGATGGCATAGAATCTAAAATGTTTGTAATCCATTCTCCATGACAAATGATCATAGTATTTGAAATGGTGATTCTGCTCTCCTAGAGAAGCAGAGCCTGAGACCAGGAGATCTATCTGCTGATAGCTTAAAGCAAAGGAATGGGGGAGTATGAAAAGAAGGCAAATAAAAAGATGCATGTTGAGGTCCTTGCACAATGACTTTTCTGTTCTCTCCTTGCCTGAACTTCTAGAACTTCTTGGTTAAGATTTTCTAGAGTTTCCGTATAGCCTTGCCCAAAGCACTTTAGGTTCTGAAAACCATAAAGCCACACAAGGGAATCTTGGCTAGAGAACAAGATGACCTACAGCATCTCCTCTTTAACTTGTCGCTTTACACAGCCGTCTCAACCAGTTGCAGATGTGTCTCAACTCCGTGTCTCTAACAGACTTTATATTTTCTAATTTGTCTAAAGATGCTCACTAGTTCTTGGAGGAATTCAAATCACAGGGTCCCTATTGCTTTTGTCTATGCAAATCTAGTAGAATCCAACTTAAAACCAGGTATGTGGAGTACTTATAAGGTGGTAAACATGACTACATTTTAAGAACAAGATGGTAAGTATGCCCTGAAGTCACCTTGAATCCCTTCTTAAAGAATGAGCAATCATGTAGTTGCTTTGTATTAAACATAAAATGGTCAGAAGATTAATATCCATCACTGGTTTAGGAGTAGCAGCAGGTAAATCTGTGTTGGAACACAGCCAGATACTGTGAGAAGATCTTTTTTATTTAGGTTTGAGATTCTGCAAGGTGGGAAGGGACATGAGGGAAAGAATCCCAAGCAGACTCCACAGTCAGCCCAGAGCCCAATGTGGGGCTCAGTCTCCTGAAATGTGAGCTCATCATCTGAGCCAATATTAAGAGTTGGACGCTTGAACTGATAACTGACTTGCCCCTGAAAAGTCCATCATTTGCTTCAACTTCTTTGCAAAGAGAGGTTGTATCTAGGGATTTACACTGGACATGTATAGAAATGGATGATCTTTGGATCAAACCTTTGAACCTCTATACTCAAAGTAGAGATAATATATCCAGTCAATGAAATTTACTCTGGATTTCACTCCTAGAATGTGCTGGTCACTGACTGAGACCTGAAGCTTAAAGTCTTATCTCCTATTAAGGTAACTTGACTTTTGTACTTCATTTTATCCTTTGAAAGAACTAAATTGGCTTGAAATAGTGGAGGAAGGCCTGTAAAAATAGCCAACTTAGAGAAATACTGGTGTATTTAAGAACTAGACATGATAACACAGGTATCCAACAAACTGAAAATACTAAGAACCAGTGGTCTTCCTTTAAGACATGAGTGGGGTTCTACTGGTGTCTTCCTGACCACAAAGCCAGACAACTCCCAGGTTCTCCCCCAGAAAATGAAGGATGGGAGTTATTAATCAGTTTGTTGCCTACGGAGAATGATCTCCATGGATGTTCAGTCTTCTACACAACATAGAAACAGTTGATACACTACGAATTGGTCAGAAAGGGGCTAAGTTTTCTATACAAAAATCTGTTAATGATCTGAAATCCCCAGCTACATTGAGCCTGGTGCTAGAGAAGGCTACCAGATGGTTCCACTGGCCCTTTACTCAACTAGATGATCTCTTTAGTTTGTCTTGTGAGGCTGACTAGCAAACACTTTTCTATTTCGATATTTTTTTACTAAGCATGTTGAAAAACTTAACTACCAAGTGCTTTTTCTTTGGGTGACACTTTGGAGGATTCTTATCGAAGGCAGAATCTGGTCTCCTCCTTACCTTTAACTTTGTTGTTGCTCTATCCAACATTCAAGCACATATGTTTCTGTTCAATGTAAGGACTGTAAAACCAGGCAATCCCTTTATTTATAATAGAATGTGCAGGCCACTATCTGAGGGCCACAGTTAGGAGTTCTACTTTGTATAAACTATGTTGATTTTAGAGATTTATCTACACTTCAGTCTGCCTTTTTGAAGGGGCCAAATTAGCTTGAAAGGCTGATGGGAAGATATGTAAGACTTCATAATATAAGAGGAATATCTCCTAATTGTTGAAATACTTATGAAATAGTTGACCATGTTCACAACAGAATATATAACTATAGAAAACTGGAACCCGTTTTTCTTACTGTTGACCTTAGTTTACATTAAATTTGGTTCTGTTAGAGTGGGAAGCCAATATAGGACTCTGTGTGCAAACATGATATTGGGGTAGATAACCCCTGATAGGGTCTTCTGCAGTGATAGAAGGTGTAATTCTTTAACTTCCCATATCTGTGAGGCTCAGGTGTGATACAGAAACCCTGAGGAATGAAAGTCAGCTGCTTGGTTGGGCTTAGCCAAAGACCTAGGTAAAATCTTCCTTTGTGGGCAACATTGCAAGGTTACCTGGCAAAGTTAGAAAGTCCACATTCCTAAGATGAGAAAGTCGGGTGAAGTCTTTGAAGAAGTGGGCATCTAGATCAATCTTCTAGTTGACTGGAATATAGCTAAAATGTGAAGGGAGACTAGGGGAGAGGGTCCTTGGACTAGAAGGCAGGGCTGATGCCTGAAACAAAAGGAATGAGGATTTAGACTGGTGTTTCTGAGAAACTTGATCAGTGAGAGCTCAGGCCCTAAGACTGTTCTAGAAGGATTTTTTTGCATCACACAGGAGTATTCAAGCTCCTGTAACTGCTGTGCTTTCATTACCTGGACACATCCCAGGGAGAATGTGGCTGGAGTGGATGCTGATGCCAATTGGAAAAGTCTGCTGGAGGATGGCCTCACCGGCTAATCTTGTGGTAGATGTTGCCTGTGAAGGGAAATTGGACCACCTTATCTCCATGGCACCATGGGTTACTTTTTGAGAGTAGGAAACCTGAGGTGCATGTTTGAGAGGTAATTCCTCTGATTTCCCTTGGCTAGAGGAAAGGGATGAAGAGCTGAAATCCGAGATCCTACTCCGATTTCTCCATCTGATATTTCAGGGCTTTGTGTTTTTCCAGACAGAGCCTGGATCTTCCTGCATGCTCAAAGCAGATGTTAGTGTTTTCACTCCAAGATTGCTCCTCAAACCTGACTTTCTGTAGGAAATAAGGGCCTCCATAATTTCTACCGGAGATGCCATCTGGTTCGTGTTGAACCTGATTAATTACCTTCACTTAGTATACCTGTCCAGAATATTGACTTAGGACCATTAGGGATCTCTGCAGTCCTAGATGTTGTTGCCCTGGACTTAACACTAGAGTCCCTGCATTACTACTAGAATTCTTCTCTGTAGGGTCATCTCCCCAGATCGCATGCAGTGGTCTTGAGAACTGCTATGTACCTGGGGCCTGCAGTATGACCTACATTCCATCAAAAAAAATCAAATATTCTGATCTCTTGGACCACTTCCATTACTGTTCATCTAGGTCTTATAAGAAGGCAGCATCAAGATGGAATTACATACTTAGAGGGAAGATGCCTTGAAAGAATGAAGACTGAGCAGAAATGGGATTTAATACTGGTCTGATACCTCTGAGGATGGGGTAGAAGGAGCAGATGAAGTGCCGTGTAGAAAAAGACTGTTTTCAGGACATCAGAGTCTTAGCCACACCGTAGATTTTTAGGAAAAAGCTACCCATAGAAGTTTTTTTCAATATGGGCATTTTTGCTTACTATAATCAGTCATGCTTAATCAACAATGAGTAGCCTGAAGAAAGTGTGGCCTTGGTATGAAGGCCTCAAGTAATTTGTAGGTGTAGGCACTGAGGCTGTAACTATCATCCTTGACAGTACCCTCTCAGAATCTACCATTATAGTTTTTAGTATCCCTTAGACTTCAGCCATGAAAAATTAAGACAGGAGTCTTATTCTGAACTAGTCATTGGATAAATTAATGATATAAGTGATCAAATCTGGGAAGATCTATTTTTAAAAACCACACACACACCAACTTACACAGGAATTGAATTTCATGATAACCAGGTAGGACCTATCGGACTGGAACCAACATTCTCAAGTCAAGACCTACCACAGTATTGGCCACTACTGCTCATCTTCCATGATTGGACCTGGTATCTGGTTTACTAGTATAAAAACTTAGAACCTCTATCCTCAAGGAGTGAGAGCATTTCATCCTTGCCTTTCTGAAATACTAGCATGAAGATAAAGCTTTCCAATGCTGTTAATTCCCTTGTGATGATCTAGGCCTATCGGGGCAGGGCTGTCAGCCACCATCAGCTCAGAGACCATGACCCCAGACCACCTTTCACTATCATAACTCAATAAGGGGGTTTACAGATGTAAGTTTATGATTAAAGTATCAGAAAAAGCCTTCATAAAGTACCAGATTTGAGGCTGTTCACTGAATGAAGAATGTATCAAAATACAGGCCTACCTGCCCCTAAGTGGCTCAGTTGGTTAAGTGTCCAATTCTTGGCTTTAGCTCAGGTCATGATCTCATGGTTCGTGGGATTGAGTCCTGCACTGGGCTCTGGGGTGACTGCGGGGAGGCCACTTAGCATTCTCTCTCCTTTCCCCTCCCCTGTTCATACTCTCTCAATCAGTATAAAAATCACATGGGCCTAGGGATACTAGAATGCAGAAATGTAAAACCTACTAGGAGACTGTTTCAAGAAAGGCCCAGTGACCACAGTTGACCAGAGCAATAAGAAATGTACTGTCAAAAGGGAACTGGAATCCTCAAACTCTGCGGTAACTGTTCTCTGTATGCTGGGGACCATAGTAGCTGCTACTACATGCGAATTTAGACTTTTCAGTAAGTGAGGCTACCATCAGTAATAAAAACTAAGTGGCATTGCTTAATGATGGGAAGAAAGGATGGACAACTGAGACAATATCCAACAGGGTAGACTCAAGCATTAAGAATAAGGCCAGTAGAAAGGTGCCTGGGTGGCTCAGTCAAGCTTCTAACTTCAGATCATGTCATGATCTTGCAGTCCATAAGTTTGAGCCCTGTGTTGGCAGCTTGGAGCCTGCCTAAGAATCAATCAATCTCTCTCTCCCCCCCCTCCCCCCCCTCTGTCCCTCCCCTGTCTGTGCTCTGTGTCTCCCAAAACATGCCTGAGGAATATCTAGGCATTTGTAAGGATGGACAGGCTAATAAGGACCTAGCTCAACATGTACAACATGTTAAATGTTAAAATCTTCCCGGATTTGATGTACAGCCATCATTTTTTTTTTTTGACAAGTTGTCAGAGTTTTTTGTCAGACCTAGAAATGGGAACTGAAACATGGTTGAAAGACTTCACAAAATGTGGTTGATTTCCTAGCTTTCTCAAGGGCCCAATCCAATGAACTTGGGGCACCAACACTGGTATTTCTTGCCCCCCAAATTTCATGACTGAGAAATAGGTCCCACAAAAACATGGTTATCTAGAGATGCATAGTGTAATCATGGTGTCTACTAGAGAAGTTAATGTTTGGCTAGGTAATGAATGGAGTCCTGACCCAGTCTTGTCCACAGACCAACACAATGGTTGTTTCCTTGGTACCTGTTCAGGCTCTCCTCCTTGGATTTATATGGCCACAACATTCTATATATCAGTTGATCACTGTATAAGGGTCAACTTAGATGACCTTTGGCATGAGGTGGCTTTCTACAGCTGGAGTAATCATAAAGGAGCTGAGTGACAAAGGTTGTCTGTCTCGATCACTCCCAGGATCAAGAAGGCCTATACTGAATGGGTCCTGTATAATTCATCAATGCCCACCACATAGTGAATACCCTTTCTTTCACTGAAGGCCCTACAACATCACTTCCTATCTAAAGGAGAAAATCTATAAAGAGAAGCAGACAAAAGTAGGAATATCGTATCAGTGGGGCTTGTATAATTTAGCTGGCAATTAGCCAACAGTTCATTCTAACCTGGATTAACCCATAACCTACAATACAGAGTAGACTTTGGCTTTGTGGGTTTTTCCCCCTAAGGAGGTCCCTTGTGCATTAATCTTTAGAAGCTATAGCTTCCCATCTTGTGGCTCATCCCCAGATGGGCCCAATGCCTGAGGATAGTCTTCCTGGCTTCTGTGCTTGAAGACCAGATGAGGCTGATACTGTCACTAAAACCAGAAAATTGATGGAACATGCACAATGACAAATGATTAGTCAATATTCCAATTTGTTGGTCTTAGTTGGGGCTCAATTCCAGAGCAGAGCCAAAGACTGGGATTGAGATGCTGAGAGTACAAAGCAGGGAAAGAAGTAGGTAATGAGAAAGGAAGGAATTCCTACGTAGTGGTACATGTTGAGATTGCAACATGGTGCACCTTGATGGTCTTCCTCTGCCAGAGTTTTATAGTCTATATACACACTGAAATTTCCAGTAGCACCTATGGACCCTTGGGAGGTCAATAGTTTTTTTTCACCTATCCTTTGATTGGACCATCTCCACCACTTTCAAATGAGTGTCTCTAACACAAGGCTTCATCTTTTCTTAAGTTGTCAAAAAATGCCCACTAGTTTCCAGGGTGAATTCAAATACCCTAGACCCTTATTTATCTATATAAACAAATGTGAGCTATAAATATTTTGAGGACTTAGAAGATAGTAAATACAGCTCCATTATCAAGTATAAGATGATTGTAGGCCTTAGCTTTGAACTATGTCGCTGTGTAGTTTTTAAAAAGGACTGACAAACTTCAAGCTTCACTGGGAATGTCCCAAACATTGATTTCAATCTGTCACCTTAGATCTCAGATAAGCAGCTGGTAGAACCAGTACAGAACTGTTTTATTGTCACCAGAAGAGTTGCCCCAAGTCTTTGCTAAGAACAGAGGTCATGTCTAAGAATTAATACTTGGATCCCAAGATATCCTTCATTCTGTCCCCCAATTGAGACCATATGTATCTATGCTTGATGAAGGGATTATAAAACCAGGTATCTAAATCAATTGATCTCCATAATAAGATGGGCGGGGTACTGCCTGGTGACATGCAGTTCTGAGTTGCATCTCCTAAAATCCCAAATGGGGGGCACCTGGGTGGCTCAGTCGGTTAAGCGTCCGGCTTCGGCTCAGGTCATGATTGCACGTTCATGTGTTCGAGCCCCGCGTCAGGCTCTGTGCTGACAGCTCGGAGCCTGGAGCCTGCTTCAGATTCTGTGTCTCCCTCTCTCTCTGCCCCTCCCTGCTCATGCTCTGCCTCTTTCTGTCTCAAAAATAAAACACTAAAAAAATTTTTAAAAAAGATGCCTGTCTCAAAAATAAACATAAAAATTAAAAATAAAATCCCAAATGAGTCTAACCTGCCTACCCTTGGACAGGACCAGATTGGTTCAAAGAAGGTAGGAAAGCATGTACAACTACATAATTTATGAGGAAAATATCTGGTGTTTGCTTAAACTAAATACCTACAAGAACTAGACATGCTAAAACAGGTCTCCCAACAAGCTGAATATATTAAAGGATACCAGAATCTACTTTTCATTCACATTGAATTGGATTAGGCTGGATTCCATAGTACTCATATGTCATGATGAAATTAAATGAGCAGAGATTGCTGAGTAAAAAGGCTTGCTGAGAGGTACAGATAGAGGAAGTTTGGGAAGACTGGGAAAGCCATCAGCTTGTGATGGGTGACCTTAGTTAAGAAAATAAACTGTATGGCTAAACTGGATGCTTCCAAACTTAAGTTCATTTGATAAGTTCTTACTGTCAGAGGGTCCCCTGTCTCCCAGGTAACGGTCTGCCTTAGTACCTTTCCCATGTTGTCACTGGGCAGTAGCCCTCAGAGGTGTGGTCTCAGTGCCAGTGTAGAGCTGGATTTTAAAGAGCAGCTGCTGTGCCCTCCATTCATTCCTCAAGGGTCTGTGCAGTCCAAGACCATAGATCCCACAACTTTTCCATATTAGAAGAAAATCCATAGTAAAACAAATTTTCAAGTGCACATCAAGTCCTGATTCTCAAGGCATTGGATCTAGGCAAAGGAGTTGGTTCATTCCCATGGACTCCAGATACAAATTATTGACCTTTTCACCTTTGAACAGCTTAATATCTGATTGTAAGTAGCACACTAGCATTCGCTTGATTTTATTTGACCTTCTATGGGAAGACCAACTTCCTATTACTGAGTTGAAAGCATGTATAGAAAAAAATGTTTGGTCTTTGGGGCCATTTGAGAGTTTTTAAACATGCTGGGATGGCCCTTTAATCAAACTTTACCTCCTGTGTCTGAGGCCCCAAAAAATGAAGTATGGTTAAAGTATGTTTTGACTAGTGTTGACATGCCAGCTAGTCTGGGCTTGACTGAAGAACAAGGTTACAAAATCTTTTTCCAGAGGACTTTTAAACTTTGTGGGCAACTTGTGTCAAAGTTAACATAAACTAGAGGGATTATGTTAATGCAAGTCTCTAAGAAACAAACCCCAAAATAGAACTTCTTTGGGGAAAATACCTGTTAGGATCATGTTTAGTTGATAAGAGATGACCATTTCTTTACATGGCTTAGTAGGCAATTTGGCACTGCTCAATATTGCCTACAAGTAAGCTAATATGAATCCTTTCTGACTGGTGCTTATAACTAATTATCCTTTACTATTGTGACTGCTGGGAAATCAATTTCTATTAGGATAATCACACTAATAAGATGGTTTAACATGCCAGTTTTTTTAATAAGTTTATTGTCAAATTGGTTTCCATATAACACCCAGTGCTTCACCCCACAAGTGCCCCCCACCATGACCATCACCCCCCTCCCTCCCTCCCTCCTTCTGCCTTCAGTCCATGGTTCGTTCTCAGGTTCTCAGTAATCAGTAGTCTCCCTTGATCTGTGTCCCTCACTCTCCCCCGCTCTCTTTCCCCCTTCCTCTCCCCATGGTCCCCTGCCAGGTCTCTCCTGTTAGACCTATGAATGCAAACATATGGTAT
>NC_043707.1:98167776-98171714 GCF_006229205.1 Suricata suricatta
TCCCTCCTTCTGCCTTCAGTCCATGGTTCGTTCTCAGGTTCTCAGTAATCAGTAGTCTCCCTTGATCTGTGTCCCTCACTCTCCCCCGCTCTCTTTCCCCCTTCCTCTCCCCATGGTCCCCTGCCAGGTCTCTCCTGTTAGACCTATGAATGCAAACATATGGTATCTATCCTTCTCTGCCTAACTTATTTCGCTTAGCATGACACCCTCGAGGTCCATCCACTTTGCTACAAATGGCCAGATTTCATTCTTCCTCATTGCCATATAGTACTCCTGTGTGTGTGTGTGTGTGTGTGTGTGTGTGTGTGTGTGTGTGTGTGTGTGTGTATACACACACCACATCCTCTTGATCCATTCATCAGTTGATGGACATTTAGGTTCTTTCCATGATTTGGCTATTGTAGAAAGTGCCGCTATGAACATTGGGGTACATGTGCCCCTATGCATCAGCACTTCTGTATCCCCTGGGTAAATCCCTAGCAGTGCTATTGCTGGGTTATAGGGGAGTTCTCTTGATAGTTTTTTGAGGCGTCTCCACACTGTTTTCCAGAGCGGCTGCACCAGTTACATTGCCACCAACAGTGTAGGAGGGTACCATCCTTAATGAATACAGATGCAAAAATACTCAACAAGATACTAGCAAATTGAATTCAACAGCATATAGAAAGTATTATCCATTATGATCAAATGGAATTTATTCCTGGGTTACAAGGCTGGTTCAACATTCACAAATCCATTAATGTGATACACCACATCAATAAAACAAAAGAAAAAAATCATATCCTGTTGATGCTGAAAAAGCATTTGACAAAATACATCTCTTCTTAATAAAAACTCTTGAACTTTGGGACAGAAGGAACTTACTTAAACATCATAAAAGCCATTTATGAAAAGCCCACAGCCAATGTTATCCTCAATGGGGAAAAACTGAGAGCTTTCCCCCTGAAATCAGGGACACGACAGGGATATCCTCTCTCACCATTGTTGTTTAACATAGTGTTGGAAGTCCTAGCATCAGCAATCAGACAACAGAAGGAAATAAAAGGCATCAGAATTGGCAAAGAAGTCAAACTTTCCCTTTTCACCAGTTTTTAAATAAGTTAGGAAACCCTCATTACTTATCTCTTGATTTATATTTTAAAAAATGCTTCTATTTGGCACAATATTGGGATAACCCCACATAGTATTGGGGAAACACCTGACTTGCTCTAAAATTAGCAAGCATGTTTCTATTCTGGTCTCCTAAAATATAAACCTTTTATGTTGAAGAAACCTCCCATTCTTTCGGCCATTTCAAAAGACAAAAGAGCCTAAGAGTGGATGGGCCACAACGTTGTTCATAAACTAGGCATAAACTAACAGGTCATGCTTAGGCCTTTTCATGTTTAAATGGCACGCATAAGGTATTTTGGCGATTAACCTACCATTCGTGGTTTTAAAACTTAAAACCTTCTGTGAGCAAATATAGATGTTCGAGTGCAAATGGAACAATAGATATTTGGCATCTGCAGAAGGATTATTGAATACTTTAGCCTTGTGGCTTTACAGTGGAAAACTTTGTCTTGAGGTGTCATTTTTGGAATATTACTTACAAATTTCAATTAGTCACATCTAAACCATACTTTTTAAAAGTTGCAGAATACCATGCACTTTAGCATTTTTCAAAAAGTTGACTATATTGAGCTACCAACAAAGTCTTCATGGTAGATATTGTATACAGTACATAGAGATCTTAATCCTAGACATCTAAATGTTAAAATGTTGGGTCTAAAGGAGGAGGGACACAATGGTAATTCTAGGTGATGATCCATACTCTTGGCTTTAAAGCCTGAAGCCCTTGAAGGCTGTGAGAAGTACTGAAGATGTCCTTAAGGAAAAAACCTGGACTAAGGCTTGGATTGGTCCTGAGCTCAAGTTCAATAGTCCCTTCACATGTCCTGTTAGTGGGAAAGTTGGAATCTGCATAAATAGAGCCTAGAACACTTTCCTTCAAATTCAGGCTATTGGAAGCTGAGGTTTTGGCACCATGTGCACCAACGATAAGCCTTTAATGGTTATAGCTTCCTATTCTGACTCCTCCCAGGCAAGTCTGAGGGCTGTTTTCAAGGCCAGGTCTCTGAACCATGGACAGCAGTGGTTCTCATGTTTCAGGAATATACCTGGCTGATTCTGCTCTTACAGCACAAAATCCATGCGGAAGAATGTGAATCTTAATGACTTACTAGACGGAATAGACTACCACTAGCCTGACTGGCCCTGGATGGGATTACAGACAATGATACTACTTAGTATTCCAATTTGTGAATGCCTTACTTTGAGTTCTCAGAAGTTGAGCCTGAGACAAGAATTTAGATGCCTAAGGTAAGGAAAGAATGGGTAGTGTGAAGGGAAGGAACCCAAGCACAAAGTTGTGTTGTTGAACACCTGACATGGTGCACTTCTATCGTTCTACACTTGCCTGAGTTTGTCTATTGCCTGGAGCCTCCTTGGAGCTCTGGCTGAAGCACTTCAGATAGTAACTATAAAGCTAGTCTGGGCATAATGTTGAAGAAATCACACAGCTCTTGAATGTTTAACCTATGACTGTATCAGCCATATCTGTAATGGATAAAAGGGAGAAGGGAGAGAAGTGGGTGAGAAGAGACTTAGGAGTATAGTATAGGCCTGAAACCTAAAAATAGGGATGAATAATTATTCAACAGGATTCTTTGGGGGAAGTCTGTTGGCAGAACAAAGTTTTCTCAGATGTATCCTGTAGTCTATGACTGCGTATAAAGGCGTACAGAGGTAGGAGTGACCAGGCTCCTGGAACTCTGCTGTGCTGTCCTGGGCTGGCAAGATCATGAGGAGAATGGGACCTCCGTACTGTAGGAAATTTGGAAAAGTAGCAGTTAAAGCACTGTATCTACTCCTTGAACATGATTCTCCTGAAGGCAAGATTGAGCAGTACAAAATCCCTGGCACAAGGATTACCTCTTGAGTGGAGAAAACAGTTATGTAGGTTTTCAGAAGCAATTCCTCCTTGGTGGCATGGGCTCAGAAGCATGAAAAGCTAGAAACTGTTGAGGACCCACCCAAATGTCTCCATTTCTTCAGGACCCCATGTTTTTCTAGGCAGAATCTTGATCTTCTCTTGATCTCAGCTCTCTAGCTGAGCATTCCATATCTTAATAGTTTCAAAGTTTAATCCTCATGCTTTGGCTTTAGGAAGGAGATCAGGGCCTTTTGGTGTTAAGAAAGATGCCTTTACCACATACCCTTTAGCTATTAACCATTCTCATTTACTGTCTCCCTCTGTGGAACATGGATTCCACTTAGGAGTGATGAACCACCTCTGCTGTCCTTTTAGACATTGTTAGCTTGTACTGTCCAGTGCTTTGTCATTACAGTGCTAATGGTATTGTCCCCTCAAGTGGCACTTTCTCAGGTTCCTAGCAGTGAAATCTCCAGTAATTGGGCACCCACTGTATGCCTGAGACTGTCTACCTGGCCACATCTAATTGAGATCCTCAAACCCCATCCTATTGTATTCTCTTGAACCACTCCCATTACTGTGTCCACCTAGGTCTCCTAAGGTAATAGCATTGAGATAGAAATCAACATGTAAGATCTATTAAGGGGAATTCCTATGAAGCCTGAAGAGAAGAGTGAATAGGAATAGATGGGGTTCATTACTGGTCTGAGAGGAAGGAAGTATTGGGTAGAAGGAACACTCCATTTCAAAATGGCTCTGAGAAATTCTTAGGCCATTGATGAGCAGGGTGAAAGTTACCTAGAGGATTCCTCCACTGAGTTTGCATCAGCAGAAAAGATTGAGAAATGGCCTACTTGTAGCCTTTGAGGTTCCACCTTGAAAATGTTTCACTGGAACTGACATCATTAGTACTTCTGAAGGATTTTAAGCTCCATTGCAGTACCGTGCACTTTATTTTTTTTTT
>NC_043707.1:98171814-98234673 GCF_006229205.1 Suricata suricatta
AATAGAATAGAGAATCCAGAGCTGGGCCCACAAATGTACGGTCAATTAATTTTTGACAAAGCAGGAAAGAGTATCCAATGGAAAAAAGACTGCCTCTTTAGCAGGTGGTGCTGGGAAAACTGGACAGCAACATGTAGAAGTACCATGTACTTTAAATGTTCATACTCTAAGCTATAAAATCTATCATGCTCTATATATTTTAGTACTAGAAATTAAAATAACAATAAATGTTTGCTTTAAAGAGACCAGTCATCCTATTTAGAGATGTAGCCTCATGGCTATAAAGCCTGAGGCTCACCAAAGTTTTGAGAAATAGAAGCATCTAGGGTGGCCTTAAGGAAAAACCTGAACTAAGGCTTGTATTGGTCCGGACTGAAGTTTAATATCCCTTGTCTTGATCTGTTAGTGACCAAGTTGTAATCTGAATTAAGACATAATAGCTCCACCCAAATGCAGTCTGGAAAGACTGAGCTTGCAGAACACCATAGTGCATTCAAGATGGGATGAGAAGCACTGAGTCCTGGGGGTCATGAATAAATCTTGAAGAAATTTTTTAATGTTTGAGAGGGAGTGTGAGCAGGGAAGCGGCAGAGTGAGAGAGGGAGACACCGAATCTGAGCTGGTTTCAGGCTCTGAACGGTCAGCACAGTGCCTGATATGGGGCGTGAACTGCTGAACCACAAGATCATGACCTGAGCCAAAGTCAGACCCTTAACAGACTGAGCCACCCAGGTGCCCTGATCATTATTTCTTAGTGGAACCAGAGTAGTAGTATGCTGAGGGCACATAAACCTTAATAGTGACTGGAGGTCAAGTTAGGACTCCATGTGAAATTCTTCACTGATTAACTGGTACTTTTTTCTTTTAATCTACACTCATACTCTCTCCACTTTGTGGTGAATATTTCAAGAGTAGGAACCTCTTGGGTAGGGAGCTACCTTCTGTCCACCTGCCAAAAGTGATGACCTCAGTGCCAGCCATTTGGCAACTGATTCAATTCCAAAATCCTGTTGTAAAGTGTGCTTGGTTTTCCTACACTTCTTAGCAGGGTTCCCCTGTCTCTCAAGAAAGTGGACCTTAGTGCCCTAGCAGTATTGTCACTGGGAAGCAGCCCTTTGGGGAATTATGATCTTGATGCAAATATAGGGCTGGATTTCACAGAGCAACAACCAGACCCCTGGTCAACTTCCTCTTTGAAATAGGTTTGTGGGTTTGAAGGGAATCATAAAGAGATGTAAGAGATCATTTCCCACACATGTATTTATTGATGATTGTGTGGACCTGAAGATAAGGACTTTGTGAAAGAAGTTAACATATCAAATTCTTGGCCTGAGGAAAGCAGTTGGTTCATTCCTATAGGCCTCAGATAAATTACCAACCTTTCACCCTTGAGCACCTTAATCTATGGCTTTGTATCGGCTTCTAAGTGTGATACTGGGATCACTTGAATTTGTCCACCTTTGTGGGTAGACCTATTTACTTTGCTCTTCTGGCTCCAATGTGAAATATTTTCAAGAAAAATTGTCCCTGAGTAGGTCTTTAGGGGCTGTTTGAGAGTAACAGTGGCTTAGGACATGCTGCTAGCATGGCTCTTAATCATTTTAACCTCCCACATTGATGATGCTTAGATGTGATGACACAGAAGCTCTGAGGAATGAAATGTGGTGAATGTGTGAACTGACCCAAGTCATCCAGGTCAAAAAGTCTGGGCTTGACATAATAACCAGGTGTAACAACATATCTTCACTGTGGACTTCTTAATTTTGTCAGTAGCCTATGTTAAACTTAGCATCCATAAGCTTAGAGGGATTGTGGAAGGATGCAAGAGAGACCCTATAAAATGCAATACAGATCTGACTCCTGAAACCAAGGAAAAGGGGAAAAGGAAGGATTTGATAGAAGACCTAGACCATAGTGTAGTTATGACTGGGTTTTTCCATTAGTTGACCAAAACTTTGTCACAGATTGCCTGGAAGAATCCTGCACCAGATAGGAATGGCCATGCATTCCTATAACCGTGCCATGCTCAGTCACTAGCTAGGAGCATTCCAAGAATAATGTGGCCTTGGTGGACCCCATAGCAGTTTGGAGGGACAGTTGTTGAAGGCAACTCCACTTCCCCCCTCCCCTACTTTCTATTTGGTTTTCACATGATGGGAAGGGAAATGTGAGCAGCACATCTACATGGCACCAGGGATTACTACTCTTGTGGATAAATTTGTGAGGCACATGTTTGAGAAGCAATTCTTCCTTGATTCCCATGTACTCAAGAATTTGAAGAGCTAAAATCCTTAAGGACCCATTCGGGTATCTCCAATGTAAGATAAAGGCCTCTTGGTAAACTACTAGAGCTGCCTTCTGGCCCTCACCTAGCTTTTACTTGTTGACTAATTGAAGGTTCTTAACATATGCAGATTATTGATTCCCCTTAAGAACAGCTAGCCATCTTTGCTGTCCAAGATCTTGTTACCCTGTGTACCAGTAATGCTTGTATGTTTGCATTGCCAAAAGCCATCTTCCCAAGGATATGTTGTATACTCCACTTGACCTTGAGATATCATCATACTGCTTGATCTCTTGGACTACTCCCGTTACTATCTGTCCAGGTCTTCTGTCAAGTGTTTAAGATGGAATCAAATCCCTAAGATTTATAGAGGGAAATTCATGAAGAATGAGCAGAAATATGTGGGGTTCAGTGCTGGTCTAGTACCTATGAGAGAAGAGTACTGGGTAGAAAGACTTGAATTCAAGGACAGCTGAGAAAGCATCAGCCAGGACATAATGATTTCCAGGGCAAAAATTAACTATAGGTGATGAGCTGATTCAGCAAGACCCAGATCTAGTAACCAGCCATGCTTAATTACTGCCTCTGATCCGTCTGGTAGGAAAAGTGGCTTTTGTATAGGTAGTTCGAGGATTAGGGAGATGTGGCTATTGGAGGCTATATCCTCCTCCTAAGACCTTCTTTTGATGCCTTTGCCAGTACAGAGCTAAGTATTCTACATCTTCAGCCATGGAAAATGTATAAAGGAAGGGGTGTGTGATTGTCTTCAATTATGAGATAACTCAAGATCCATTTACTGAGAGCCTGATTTAATCTAAAAAATTATGCTCAGAAAGCACAAAACTTGTCTAGGGCAATGAAATGACATGTTAAGAAAGTTAATCCAGTCAAAGCAACTAAACTGATTTTAGTTCAAGACATGCCGTGAAGTCCTTCAGCCCTTGTTGATCATCCTCTAGGACTAGTCAGAGATGCCAGACTTCTGTAGGAATTTACAATTCCAAGGGAATTGGATTACATTGCATCTGTCTTTCTAGAATATTCCTACAGAGGTTAATTTATCCAATTTAGTAGTACAGTTGACTGATCATTGACTATCTCAATTCAGTGGCTAGCAACAGCTTCTAAGATGAGCTTGCAGATCTTGAATCTAGGCTACCTCTTGGTCTTGCTATCATCACAATCACAGATGACAAAACATACAGATATTGAGATGGTTTCAAACCATATCAATAGGAAAAATTCCAGCATCTGTTTTTGGCCATGACATAAGATTTTTTGAAAGTTGGGAATGTTGGAATATCAGGATGAAAAACCCACTGGGTGACTGTGTCCCATGGAAAGTCGAGTGGTCACCCTGTTTACCAAACAAGAAGCAATGCATTAAGGGGAAATTAGTATAATTGAGAAACTCATTGGTGGCTGTTCTCCACAGTCCAGTGTTGAAAACAGGACATTGTAAATTGAGGCTTGGCACAGTGAGGGTGGTAGAATCCAGAAACAACATAAATGTCAGTGCTTAACGATCACCCAAAGGTAGGGACAATTATTATAATGAGGCAAGATCAATAGGACATGTGGAGAGTTGTCCCCCTCTAGAGACGATATGGACAGATAAACAGGCAATAATGACATATCTTGATCTATGAAACCAGAAGGAATCTTGAATGAGGCTAAAGGTTGCAGTGATAGAAATCATGATTTTTTTTTTTTTGCCAAATTTCTAGACTTTGAGCATCTATTTTCAGACTTTAAAACCAAGGTCTGAAAGAGGCTGCATCCCCAGGAAGAAATACTATGTCAAGTATTCATAGTAGTAATTTCTTTCTTCATTCCCAAAGGCACCTAAATGTAACTGGGATCACCAACTCTGGCTACTTCTCCCCTCAAACATTTCATGATTATTACACAGATTCCGAGACAACATTGATAGCTAGAGATTCAAAGCAGAATTGCCTGTTACCTTACACACTGAGCTAGGTAATTGACTTCTGACATGAGCTCAGTGTCTACAGACTTACTTAATGGTCATATTCTCTAGTAGCTGACTGCATAAGAGGAATGAAAATCCTTGTCCATTGGCTGCACTCAAATTTAATTTTCTTACCTGGTGGAGGAGGAACCATCATTATGGAGATGGCCACTGGAGGGTGAGTTTTATAAACTTGCCTTTGGTCAGGACAGAAATCCTAGTATACCAGTTAAAGAAACGGAAAACATGAGTGCCACCATTTAAAAACAGCATCCATTCACCATGCCTCCCTTCCTTAAACCATCAGTTTGGCTCCTATGAAAACCAAGCTCTAGAAGAAAATTCCTAGAGAAAATTACGTGAATGTAGTTGAGTAGAGGAGGTAGTTTTCTATATAGCCAGTTAATATAGCCTCAGGTACACAGCCCTGGGACAAGGTTCTCCTTCTGATGGTCTTCCTGAGGCTATCTTTAACCTATCAAGGTAATCTGAAAGCCTAGTCCATCTGGACATTTTACAGAACACTGCATTGGTTTCCTATACTGATGACATAATTGGCCTAGATAAGTCAATGGCAAATATATTTGCCACACCAGAGTATAAGAGTTAACCAATGAAGACTCAAAGATCTGTCATTTCAGTGGAGTTTTTAGGAGTCCAGTGGTGCACATTAAAACATATCCTCAAAATAAAGGGATACCCCTTACCATAAGGCAAGAGTACAACCAATGGCTGATAGGTTCTAGGGTCAAGAATATACTATCCTTGGGAATAATACTCTGATTTATATACCAGATGACCTAAAAGGCTGCCAGCTTTGAATGGTTCCAGAGTTGGGAAGGACCTGCTACTTAAGCCCTACAACCTGGCATGTCCTACAGTGTTAGAGGTGTCTGCGATGGAAGAAAAACCTGTAGAACTAATGGCCTATGCTAATAAAATTACATTGATTTCCAGTGTTGAGACAGGACAAGGTCCTTCATTCTATCTACCTTTTGGAAAAACAATGGAGTATATTACTGGACCCAGCGGAGATCATCTTATCCTGGGACCCAAAGGAACTAGAGGTTAAAAGGAAATTGTGACCTGAAACCTCAAAGTATTTTAGGAATGGGTTTGAGGGCCAGCCAGAAATAGAACATACAGGGGTTCCTGATGCTGAAAACCAAGGCCTAGGAGAGCACTTAATTTTCACTAAAAGACTGCCTCAGGGTACCCTCGAATTGCTTTCGAGGAAGCAGTGTGTCATATGGCTTAGTACACTCTCCTTTAATGTCTACTGTCCTTGCCAAGATTTCTTACTACCAGATTGCCACACAGATCTGGGCGCTCAGACATGGCATTATCTTGCCCTGCTGCTACCAATCTCTGCACAAATCCTATAGGCCTCTCCATGCACTCCCAGCAGAAATGAATGGGCTCCTCATTCTCCTCAGCCCCCTCTTTTTTCCCGGATCTTTGCCCTTTTCTACAGATTAAGAAACTAACAAACTTACGGTTCCATTTAGAGAAATATTTTCTGTAAGTTTCTGTGTATATTACATGTGTACAGTTTGTAGTATTGAAGAGGTAATCGAAGTCCTGATGAGTCAAGATGACAGATGCCTGGCCTCTCTCTAGATGTACTGATGGAGAATCTGAGGGTTGAGTCCAAGATTCAAATTCCTCAGGGTTTTTTCTGTGTACATGAAATGGAAGAACTATCACCTTAAATGTGGTGGCTACTGCAGTCTGATTAGCTTTGTGGTCAAGGAATGCTTGAACAGAAGCTTCCTTAAATGCCCTAAACCAACAAGTCTGCCGCCCCCTGCTGAGGGGCTGTGTGTATACCTTGAGGCGGCGTGTCTTCACTGCTCTCAAGGTCAGCCGGAGAGAGGGAAGAGAACCTCAGACCTTCACATGTCTTTGCTGAGCAAGCATACAACTCTGGGAACATACACAGCTCTATGTGTGTGTGGCCTCCTAGATTCCCAAGAATATGTTAGGAGTTTTTCCAAACCCCTCACGGACCCTTATACCCCAGCTTGTCCTCTTAAGTTTGTTGGTCAGCATATTGCTGACCCCAGCTGTTAATGCCATCTCAGGCCATGTGATGTGAAATGATTGCTGTGGATAGTCACTTGACAAATGCCTTAAGGAAAAGGCAGTTTGCAAAGAGTGAGCCCTGAGTCAGGTGAACTAAAGACAATGTCTCTGAAGATTTCCAGGGAATTGGCAAACAGGCCAGGTAAGGACTGTAAGTCCAGCTTGTAGGACAGCACCAACATCTTTCTAGCCTCTAAGTGCTAGGCTTCTATTTCTTCTAACTACCATGATTGTGAGGCTGTTCCTTTTCAAGGCTACCATGATCTGGGGTGGAGGGGCACTGGAATAATGCAAGTTAAAACACCAAGTTTGCTGTTTTTCCCAAACCTCTGTTCTTAAAGCTCAACAAACTATTGCAAGGTTTTGGCTAACTTTCAGAATTCTGAAGTTGAATTCCTTTTTTTAACCAAATTTTGACTAGCATTCTTGTCACTTTTGTGGAAGAGTGGATTTTCAGAGGTCCTTCCTGTTCTGACAGTGTTCTCCTGAAAAGACCCAAATAAACAGATCTATATACTATGTTCATTAATGGAAAGACATGGTTAAGTTTCAGTTCTCAAATCTATAAATGGTATGAAATCCTAATCATAAATCCACCAGGACTTTTTTTTATAGATGAACTAAGATTCTAAAATTCATATGAAAATGCACAGGACCTAAACTATCTAATCTTAAAAAAGGACAAACTTGGAGGACCCAGAGTTCAAACCTTACTACAAAGATCTATAATCAAAAAAGCATAATACAGGCATAAGAATCAATGAATATGTCCATGAAAATGAAGAGATCCCAGAAATAAACCCACACTTGATAGTAACTTGACTTTGGACAAAAGCCCCATGGTAGAAAAGACCATATTTTCAACAAGCAGTGCTGGAATTGCTAGACATTCACTTAGGAGATAGAAATGGAGGCTCAGTTCTTTTTTCTAACCTACAGAAAACTTCAAATAGATTTATACCACTAAGCTCAACTAAAACTCTTGAAGAATTTCAGGCACTATACATATATATTTTTTGAGATAAGTACTTGAGGATAGTTCTTAACTTCTAAAAACAGGACCACAGAATGCCATACATAAAAAAGGAATAGAATACATCAAAACTATTACCTTTTGAGGGAAGTGTTAAGTTTCTTTTACTTCCTTTCTCTGGAAAACCTGACAAAAGACAAATGTCTGGGATAAAGAATTCCCAAACCCTGTAAGACTGGATTAAAAACTCAGCAAAACAATCTAATGGAAACTTTACGGATAAAACTACAGGAATAGCCAACGAGCACATGGGGGGGGGGGCGGATCTCAGTCACAATGGAAACCAAATGAAGTCTGAGACAGGTCTCCAAGGTTTTTCATCCTATGTATTTCAAGTGCATTGCACTGTATGTAAACTTTAACAAAATATTAAACTTAATGAGGTGTTCAGAGGCAAAACACCTGATCCTGAAAGTTGAAGTGCTTTTACAAGTGTTGAAGTAACAAATGAAAACATGAATTTTAAGTTGTGGACAGGCGTGTTCACTCTATCATTCTTTGAGCTTGCCTTTGTTTATCAGTCTTAATGTTGAGGAAAACTGTATGAAAGCAAATACAAATAAAGCCTGGGTTTCTTATTTGTGACTGTTCACATGGCCACAGTTGGGTTTTGGCTTACCAAGTTTCTATCCATCCTGTTATTGAAAATCCATGTCCCACTCCCTTGCTGGACTTGATCCAATATAGGTGCCACTCGAGATCAGGTTCAATCATCCTCTATCCCCTGAGCCCTGAAATTTGTCCTGTTTCCAGGGACTGTTAGGCAAAGGCAAAGCAGTCACTCTAACCTATCTATGACTACAACACTCTGGTTGGCACAGCCATTGCCTCACCCTTCCATCATTGGAGTTCCTGTTCTGTCCAAGCAAGGAATGGCAGATCCTCAAGACCCCCATCACCTTTTGGGGTGGGGGTGGGACGGTTTGCAGAGAGGCTAGATCTGACTAGATGGTAACCACACAGAATGTGGTTTCCCCAGTGTCTTAACAGAGGGGCTAGATCATCCAGAGTTGGAAGTATGATGGTTACCAGCCCACAGGCACACTTTAAAGATGAGTTGCTTATATTTCCCCCACAGTGCTTGTCAGATTTGGTGGGTCAATATACCTCTCTAAAGACTTTTCTTAGGATTAAGCAATCTGTAAAGCTTGCTTACAGCTATGCCAGCTCAGTAATACCCTACCTAGAATTGCTTTCTTTCCTGTCTCCTCTTTCTCACCGTCCTTCCTTGATCTCGTTCTTCCAATGATGGGTTAGCTCTCTAGAAAAGAGCCTGAGGCATATCCTAAGTGCTCCTATTTGCCTATTCTGCAACATCTTTCTAAATAACGAAGAGAATGTACCATAACTTTACTGTAACTTAATGATTTCAATCACCCAAAGGAATATTACATAATTCATGTTTAGAACATGTAATAAAATTATAGCACCAAAGTTTTACCTGTCTATTGGAAGGATATATTCACATGTTAAAAAGGAAGACATGGTTTGCTTTATAATCTTAAAAATGTAAGCAATCCCCTAAAAAAATGTGAGCAAGATGGCTCTCAGCAGCACGTATACAATAGCCAAAAGCTGAAACAATCCAAAAGTAATCTTGTAGATCATAAAACTAGTACCAGGCAAGAAAACATGCCCACTTAAGTTTTCAGGTAAATCTTTTTTTATTTTTGAAAAATTTTTTCAATTCTTATTTTTTGAGTGCACGTGCATGGTGGAGGAACAGAGAGAGGGAGATACAGAATCTGAAGAAGGCTCCAGGCTCTGAGCTGTCCACACAGCACAATGTGGGGCTGAACCTCACAAACCATGATATCATGGCTTGAGCCAGAGTTGGATGCTTAACCAACTGAGCCTCCCAGCTGCCTTTCACAAGCAATCATATTTCTGTGTATAAATACAAATTAGTGCATGGGATGTACTAAACACTTTATCTGAAATTGATCTAGCTGGGTATTATACATACTTATTTCTTGAATCTGAACATACTAGATTACTATACAACAATGAAAATCAATGCACTCTAGCTACATGATCAGTATAAAGGAATCAATGGTGAGCAAAAACTGTTTCTACACAAAACTTAAACCCAAGCAACCATAGCTCAGGAAATCAATAGTGGTTAGAAGTTGGGGACGAAGATGCTAGTGGCCCTAAGGTGGGGCTGAGGTTATCTTCTGGACTCCTAGTGACTCTTGAACTATGGGGGTGGAGCAGAGTCAGAATGTTGTCACACAAAGATCTTCATATTGCTTTAATTCACTGAGCTGTGCCAATTTTTGTACCTTTCTGTGTATGTTATAACTCAGTAAAATGTCTGAAATGAATAGTAACTATTTTGGATTGAATTTTTCTTTTCTATCTCTTCAATATATTCTTTTGACTTTGAAGCTGAGACGGACTACTGAGTAATCAGAAAATGCTGATGCAATATTCTAAGAACTGTTTCTCTTTGGATAAAAAAAAAAAAAAAAAAAAAAAGCCTACTCTGCCACAAAGGTTGGTGGCGAAACCCTTTCAGAATTGGGGGAGGAGAGAATTACATATTAAGATAACTTCATTATTAGCCAACCTGTTCTTTGGGGTGTTTTTTTTCCCCTTCCAATCCCCATCATTGAGCTTGCCTCTTCTCCGCTGAAGTTTTGGGTGATGGGGGTGGGGGTGGTCCAGAGCCAACAACCAAGAAAATTACTGAAGGCCTCTTTGGCATAAAAAGGTGGTTTTCCTAAAGCATGGAGACAGGCCCCATGTGCAGCAAGAGCTACCCTACAAATGTGAGAGGTGGGGGTGACTGCTTCATGGAGTCCAGAGAGATAGTCAAAAAGGAATTTCCAAAGAGACCTCCACAAGCTAAAGACTTACTGGAGGCCTAGCTATGGTTAAGCTAAGGTGGCTTTTCCCTCTAGCAAAGCATTAACATGAAGATGGTAGGAAGTTGCTGGAGTTAAGGCTATTGATGGGATTGTATTTCCTATAGCTTACTAAGGTATTGATGAATTGATGAAGGCTCTACCAGTTTAGCTAGTTTTCTGTCCTTGTCTTTGTCCTTGAGCAGCCAGGAGTGCCTGAGGAATGTCCTATATCCCACCCTGGGGAAGGGGGGTTTGGATAATGCTAGCTTGTGCTTAGCTTTCAGCTTGCCTTATGCCCCCTCATCTATGACTAATTTTTGTGTCTTTGTGGCGTGGGGAAAGAACAACTTCATCCTGATGCGCTAAATCAGACTTAGAAATGGCAGGAATCTCTTTGAAGATTTGTCAAATAGGTTGTTCAGGTTTATAAACCAATCCCAGTGCAGGTTGAGAGGCTGAAACTTCGTCTTGCTGAAGTTTGACTCCAGGTCTGACTGCCATCATCTACCAAGTGACTAAAGCCCCCAAACTTTGAATCATTCGTGTTGCAGCCAAAGGAGTGCCATACTTCACCTAGTACCTAGCACAGAGGAAGCCCTCAATTATCAGTCTGATAAACACTATGGCCCTAATGGAGTCTTGAGAGGATTCTTTCTGGAACCTTAAACTTTGCATGGGCCTAAGTTTGCATGTATGGCAGCATGCCAGGGATTAATTTACTTGCAATTTTTTCCCTCAATTTTTAGCAATAAAATACTCCATAAAAATGGGAGGTTGATGAAATTATGTAAGTTAAGAGGGCTCCTTCCCCAAGCCCTCTGATTCATTCCCAGAACAATTGGGTGAGAAGAGTATGGTAAACTAGACCAGAGGCAAGGACTGTGAAATGCTTCAGCTAAGGGGTGCCGATCTTGTAAAAGATCTGCTCCTCCCACACCTAATCAAAAGGGCTGATTTTGTTATAAAGCTGTGTCATTTGGCTGTTCTCCAGGGTCTCTGAACTTGGAAAGAAAAGAATGGAAGATGTGCTTTATTTCATTGTTCAAGCTCCCATGAAATGGCAAAAGGGCAGAAACAGGTTCAATAACTGAGGTGTCGGCAATAATTGCTTAATTCTAGAGTTGACAGGTTAGCACTATACGGAAGACATATGGGGTCTCATTTACAGCAAATGGTGTCACTGAGTATTGGCGGAAGATGTGTTGTCTGTGTGTATCTTTGCAAATGACATTTTTCAGTGTAAGCAGTAATCCTGCCAAACAATTACAATGTTTACAGAATCTGATGCAATCCATCTGTTGCCAAGGCTTTTCTGTGTTTAAGCTGATAAGTCTTCGACTGCTTTAGTTTTTAACAAAATCTGTGCATCTTGATTTTGGGGGACAGTGTCGTTCTTTCTAGTCTGCATAATGGTAATTGATGGTGAAAAGCATCCAAGCCTTGCTGGGCTCTGACAAATTCTGTGGGACTGGGGGAGTGAGCAACACTGTCCAGGCTCGACTGCCTTTCCTAATCTACCTTCTTGCGAAGATTGGACACCAATGCATGGTCACGAGCACTCACAATGCAAAGTACTCAAAGTACATATTCTTTTCCCCCTGATGCCAGTTCCTGCCTTACGGTTAAATGTGGCACAGTGTTGATAGAGGGATGTAAAGTATCTTGGTTGAATAGCCATTCTCCTGTGAGGGGTTGACTTTGCTCACCCCCTCCTAGTATAAAGACCATGAACTACAGATACTTTGTGGGAGAAATAAGCCCCCTGCCCCCAAAGGAGGACACAAAAAACTTGGAGCACATTGATGGGAGGCTTTAGTTAAGGTTTTGTAAGAGCGGGTGTCTGATACGTTCTGGGTAGTGACATTAGGGGATTTTTCTCCTAGCATGCAAGTCCTTCCCCGCCCCTCCCCACCAGCCCATTTCCTCATTAGCAGAGTACTACAGAGGATGCAGCCTTTCTAGATGTCACCTCTGCCCATGTAAGGCAAAAAGTAGTCTGATTGGAACAAACGTATATTCCCTGAGATGAGGCAGAGATGTTCAGTCCCTCCTCCACTTAATCTAGGGTGCATGCTCACTGCAAACCCTGTGAAAATAAGCCCTGATGGAGAAGGAAGAACTGGGAAGTGAAGTGTCTAAAGGCTTGGGACTCCCCTGTGGGCTGCGGGGTGGTGGTTTGTCCATATTTCCAGAAGGCTGTAGACCTAACTGGACAGCATAGCTTTTGTGTGTACTATTTCTGAAAATGACTGCTCTCCCTCTTTATGCTTTACAAATGTTAACATGGTCACGACTTCATGTGGGGTGCCCCAGATGCAGACCCTGAGACCAAGATTCAATGCAAGTGATTTATTTGGGAGGAGTGGTGAAAACAGGCAGGGGAATGAAGTGACAGGGAATAGGGTCAGTAGTGAATGGATTAAGCTAGCTACCGCCATGGGTGGCTGGAGCTTAATCTCAGAATGATCTAGTACATATCCCTCAGGATTCTCCCCACTGAGTCAAGAGAGCTGAAACATTAATGTCCACATTCTCGGCCCCTCTTGGTTAAGGTCTGCTGCTGGGTGGTGGTCAGTAGTCCACAGCTAGCCATGTGTGTGGAAGCAAAGCAGCATCCTGGAGACGTTACTAGAGGATACTTGAAGCTGGGAGCTGATTGGAACACAATAAACCTATAAACTTGAGTGATAAAGGCTGCACTGATGTCAGTCTTATTCTGTTCCCATTATGAGGAAATATGAATACTGCCCATACTATGTTAATATTTGTTTTGGAGGGTAATGAAACCTAGCTTAAAGTGGGGGAGGGGATCAAGAGGACTGGAAATGTTGGTAGGACCAGCAACATTTTTCGGTGGTCTGCTTTGATAAAGCCTGTGGGAGGGAGCTGTCGGAGCACACAGTGAAAGGTCCAAACTACTCCCTTGAAGCTAGGACTCTGTCTTCCCACTAGCTATTTCATTTGGTTGTGAAGTTTCTTCCTTAAGATGCTCTAACTGGTAAGTGGTAAAGTGAGAATTCAAACACCAGCTCATCTGCTATTAAAACTCATGGTATCATAACTGCCTATGAAATATTATCCCCTAAAGCAGTGGTTCTCAACCATGGTAGGGATTACAACTCTGCTCCCCAGGAAACATTTGGCAACAACTAGAGATGTTTTTATTATCACAACTTGGACACAACTGGCATTGGGTGAGTAGAAGCCCAGATGCTGCCTAAATTCTCACAATGAACAGGAGAGTGCCTTCAGTGAATTACCTGGTCCAAAATGTCAGCAGTGTGTGAGGTGAGAAAGCCTTCCCTAAAGGTTAAAGGTATGGGTCCTGGCCCTATCACCTATTAAGAGTATTACTAGGGAGCCTTAAGTCCATCTTGTCATCTCTCACAGAAAGAGGTTTGAATTACTTAATACATGGGTCTTGGGGCACTTGGGTGGCTCAGTTGGTTAAGCGTCTGACTTTGTCCACCTCAGCTCATGATCTTGGAGCCTGTGAATTCCCATATCAGGCTCTGTGCTGACAGCTCATAGTCTGGAGCCTGCTTCAGATTCCATGTATTCTTCTCTGTTCCTCCCCCTCTTGTACTCTGTCAAATATAGTAAACAAAAACAAAACCATGGGGGTGCGTCTCACACTGCAGTGTACCTAATTCAGAGAGCTAAAAATAGATTTCTCAATCCTATAGATGTAATTTTGGAGCAAGGCCTAAAAGTCTCTTAGAAAAAGTATTCCCAGGTATTGGAAGTAGACCATACTTTGGAGAATCTTCATTACTCAATGGTTTCTAGAACTGATAAAAACTGTTGATCACCTTAGATATGTAATATACTTGACATAACTCCAAACAGAAGCTGCCATCATGACTATGTGTGCAGACTTCATTAGTAGAACCAGCCTTGACAGAAGTCAGATCATCCAGAATATAATGAGATCAGAAAGTTGATCGAGGCAGACGCTGTAGGCAGGGATATGGAAACATCTGGTGGCAATAAGCTTTAATGCCTTGTCCTGATGAATGGTTTTGTGACTACAGAAGACTATGGGACTTCAGTTACTGTTTAAAATCTTAGTTAAGGCTTTCTATAAAATGCAGGGAATAGGGTGTTTATCACATCAAGATTGATTTATTTCCATATTCTCAAAGCACAGTGTAGGGTTGGCCAGTCAGGATTTCACAAATACATGGACTAAAGTTTCAGTGAAAAAGCTTTTTTTTCTTAATATCTTTTTAAATGTTTTGTTTTTGAGAGAGAGAACCCAAGTGGGGAAGGGGTAGAGAGAGAGGGAAACCTAAAATTCAAAGCAGGCTCCAGGCTCTGAGCTGTGAGCACAGAACCTGATATGGGTCTCAAAGCCACAAACCATGGGATGATGACCTGAGCTGAAGTCAGATGCTTAACCAACTGAACCATGCAGGTGCCTTGTGAAATAGCTTTCCTAATGGGACACTTGGGTAGATCTCCTGGATTAGGCAAGTTGAATGAGGCACCTTCATGCTTAGTGACTGTGGCAGTCCTCTCAAGGCCCTCCAAAGCTTCATGGGAGTGTTGGAAGATAAAGTGCCCTGAGCTGTCTGGGTCTCCCTCAGCTCTTCTTTCCTGGGTCAGCACATATATCACTCATAGCATCCCACATTGCTATCAACTAACAGTTCAGACATACCCTTCCCCAGAACGTTGTCCTTAGCTGATAGTAACCACCTCCTGTGGAAATGTCCCCAGGGGTGGTCCAAGACCAACAACTCACTGGCTGGGATACAGAAGGACAGACAGTTTGCCTCAGGATAGGACAGCTCTAGGGTGCATTGATGTTCCAGAGCTCCCTTAAAGAGCATGCTGAAATAGTCAGCTGAATCCCCATCTCTCTCCTGTCCTTCAGGTGGCTCCTGAAAGTACTATTACAAGCTTAGGAAACCTGACTTAAGCTTTTGGTACCAGGAATGAGGGTCAAAATCTACATGTATACATGTCCTTGTCCGGAAACTGCTGGCCTTGTAAAGTGACTCAAAAACCTCTTGAAGGCATCATTAAAGGGCCAGCTTGGAGATGCCTCAAATAGAGGGCACTATTCTTCTGATGTACAGTTGACCTTAAACCAATGGCCATTACATGTTGCTGGGCTCCCATTAGTAAAATACCTCACATGGGTCTGGGAGCCAAGATGGAAGAGTAAAGATGCTTCTCAAGGTGGGATGACTTTGATGCCTTCCTACCCCCATGGTACTCCGTAGAATGAAGTCTGAACCACAGTTTCAGTTAAAATCATATCTTTGAACTTGGGTCTGTCTTCCTTCCCTCCCCTCCCACACATGGTTTTCTTTTGGGGTGATTCCTTCACTGTCATGAGAATTGTCTGGATCTGCTCCTAAAGAACTTAGCTTAGGGTTAAAACAAGATGTCTCAATCCAAAGAATATGGAGATCATTTCATCCTTTGCCCATCATTTATAGACCTAGAAGCTAATGATACTTTTTAGCCAGGTAAGAAAATGGAGATGCTGTGAAGAGAGTAAGTTACCCATGATCATGGAGAAGCAAAGCTGACCCTGAACCCACAGCCACCTCTAGAGGTGTCTTTACTTCCTGCTGTAACATTTTCTGCTGGTTGCTCAAGCCGTCTGTTAACACCCAGGGACTCCCAATACTTTCCTGCAGGATCTCACCACCTATTAGTTTCTACTTCCTGGCCTGGTTGGTCAGGGGGAATAGCATATGACAATCATCAGTGGTGTCTTGGATGGGTCACAAGAAGCTAGAAATATCCCTCTAGAAAGGTCCTTTCAGCCCTGGGCTGTGCAGAGCTATGACTTTGTGGTTTTTTTAGAGTTAGGCCTGTTAGGCTGGTGCTTAGCTCTTTCTAGCGATCGCCCAGTTCCAAAGATATTCTGGAGCATGTTTCTTCACCCATGTTGACCATTTCTTCAGGAAGTTGTGGGTTCATTTCATTAAATCACATTTTCTTTAACATCCATAGCTCTAGAGCTAGCAAAGTGAGCTGTGAAGTGAGCTATTTGTATCTATTGAAGTACCAAGTCTATGGATTTACTTGGTTCTAGCCTTCTGAAAGGGACTTTAATGGGCACTTGGGTGATTCAGTTAGGCATCCAACTCTTGATTTTTGGCCCAGGTCATGATCTCCCAGTTTTTCAGATTGAACCCTGCATTGGGCTCTGCACTGACAGTGCCAAGTCTGCTTCAGATGCCCCTCCCCCACTCATGTTGTCTCAAATATGTTTTAAAAATGGACTTTGGGGGTGGCTGGGTAGCTGTTGGTTGAGCATCCAGCTTCGGTTCAGGTCATGATATCATGGTTTGTGGGCTCAAGCCTCCACATTAGGCTCTGTGTTGACAGCTCAGAGCCTGGAGCCTGCTTGGGATTGTGTCTCTCCCTCTCTGCCTCTCTGCTCATGCTGTGTCTCTCTCCTCAAGAATGAATAAACATTTAAAAAATATTTTAATGGACTTTGGAAGTATTAAATAGATGGAACAAGTACTGATGAGAAAGGGAGTTCCTCATTGGAGCAATTCTGCAGTAAGCCTATGTGCTGATGGCCACTCCATGCCACAAGTCCAGTGGCCAGATCAGCTCTTGGGCCACATCTGTCAGGTCTCAAAGTCAAAGGGACAAGACTTATGTACATGAGTTATTCTGGACCTTGCAGACCTAATGAAAAGGGTTGAGATACAGGAGAATGTATTTAAAAGATCAGTTTGGGGGCTCGGTTGGCTAGGCATCCAACTTTGGCTCAGGTCATGATCTCATGGTTCATGAATTTGAGCCCCGTGTTGGGCTCTATGCTGATGGCTCAGCCTGTTTGGGTTTGTTTCCCTTTCTCTCTGCCCTTCCCTTACTCCTGCTCTTTCTCTCAAAAATAAACACGTAAACCTTAAGATCAGTTTGGCAGTCAATGGCCAAGGATTTAAGGGTATTCTTTACTGTTAAGTCATAGAAGATTCGTTTTATTAGACAAATTGCATGAACCTTCTGGGATTCCCTGTATTCATTGCAGGGAATGCTTGTTCTTCTGGTCTTGACCAACAGCCCTGAGACCAACTGGAAGCCAACCAGTCACTTGCCCTGGGATTGTCAAGGTTGCCATTCCCGAGTCAGGCTCACCAGCTACTTGCTTGGAGTTGTGGGATCCTTCTGCCACTTTGAGTCAAGGGTGAAACCTCCTATCTCAGGGCATAGGCTTGTTGACCCCAAGTAGCCGAAAGGGAGACAGGTGCTAAAACTCCCACAAGGCAAATTTTGACCATAAGAAAATAAAAAAACATGGCAGATAATTGGGGAGATCAAAATAAATCTCCTCTGAACTAGTCTTACATTTAATTTGTCCCTGTGGCCTCTCTGGAGAAGTCCCACAAGCTGTGCAAACGTGTGGGCCAAGGTTTTTGCTATGTTGCTTCAGTTTATCAAAAGGTGGTTGCCAGTATGATAATGTATCACTTCACACTGCTTCTTTTCTTCCTTGTCTCACTTTCCTTTTTCCTCATTCTTGCTACTTTCTTGGTATCCCTTAAGTAACTCACTAGCACTTTAATTTCTCAGGATTTCTAGAGCATACTGGCTCACTTTTGAGTCCTTGAATTTCCCACTTGTCCTACATAACTCCTTTATGGAGTCTCTTCCATGAAGACTGCTGTCAATGATTACCTTCTTCCCTGCCTGAGCCGGGCATAGCTTGATATGCTAGAACTTTGGATTTCCATGTCTCCCAGTACTTAATGTTTATTGGCTTTTCTTTAAAAAAGAATTCTTTTTAACATTTATTTCTGAAACAGATAGACCAAACGAGCAGGGAAGGGGCAGAAAGAGAGGGAGACAATCTGAAGTAGGCTCCGGGCTCTGAGCTATCACCACAGAGCCTGGTGTAGGGCTCAAACCCATGAACCGTGAGATCATGACCTGAGCCGAAGTCAGATGCTTAACTGACAGAGCCACCTGGGTGGCTCAATCAGCTTTTGTATCTAATAAAGTACAAAATCTTCTAACCCCATTCACCCAATCAGGCTGTCCCTAGTCATAAAAACTTAAGTTCCTCTCTTGCTAGCATCAGCCACAGTGATTTTTTTTTTTTTCCATAGCTCAGGTTTCAAAACATACTTCTAGAAGAAATGTGGGGAGAGCATGGGAAAAAAAAAAAAAAAACCAGAACCGGTTCTGCTAGCTCCTGGAGACTGTTTGTCATATAAAGGAGCTGAAAGAGTTTTGTTTCACTGGGGCAGGAGGAATTGAACAGCTTGAGATGGGAATGACCAGGTGGCTCAGGACATCAGTCAAGGGAGGCCCCTAGGGAAACACTGTGTATGGTTTCATCAAAATTACTGCTGCCCTTATGAGGTGGCAGAGCAAGGTTTCCCAAACAACCTGTTCAGACTTGGGAGTGCTATCTCTGCCGCATGAGGTTAAACAGGGGCCCTTAAACACTCACTGCCTCCAAGAAAGGTGAGGTTTTAATGAGCCATATGAAATGAAAACTCGACATGTACATGGCTTATCTGATCTCCATCTCCAAAACCCATGTTAGATGTTCAATGATGATGAGCATTAACTCCCCAAAACTCCACTAATCAAATTTTAAATCTGTTTCCAATAGGCTCATTTGTATACCCAAATGTTAGTATAATAGTTACCCAAATTTTCCAGGGGGTCATTATATGGACAAGAAGGCTTATTCCTTTCCCTGGAGGGAATGACCACACCCTGGCAAAGGCAGACCCATGAGACTAAAGCAAAGGGGTTGTAGACATCTATAAATTAACTTTTGAACCCTGTCACAGACGTCCACCGTTGCGCACTCCTACATGGACCTTTTCCAGGAAAACTGTCTTCACCAGCTGGGTTCCTGGACATTGATTTTTGCAGAATTAGGGTAATTAGTAAGGGGAAGAATGGAGAGCTGAATAGTACCTTCAATTGGAGAAGGCAGGCATTTTGTGGAAGAAAAATTATCCTATTCAGATAAGTTACAAAAATGGGAGGCACTGAGGTCCACCTTTAGAATTGAGAAAGTTTGGGAAGGGAAAGAAACCAGAAAAGAACTTGGGAAATGTGACATTTCCCTTTTTGCATTTTTAAAATACTTTAAAAACTTAATCACTTTTTAATGTAACCTCATTGAAAGACTGGACCACGAGATAATGTCAATTTTGTTGGGTTTATATTACATTTTAATCGTACCCAGGGAATTTGGAAACAGGACTACAGGTCTCTTGAGGTGACTTTTTTTTTTTAAACTAGTATCCACTATCTCCAGAAAACCTGTAAAATGACAGGTACATATTTATGCACATTCCTTATCAGTTTGCTTTGAAAGCAGCTATAGCCATTTCTTAGCACTGTATTTGAGATGACCATATGCATTGAATACAATGGAGTGATTTGCTTTGTGGATCTAATTTAAACAAGGTTAGTAGGACTTTTGGGTGGGAATGTTTGAATGATTAGAATACATCATAACTGCCCTCCACTCCATGTGTCTTGTGCTGTCTTTGGCCAAGAGCAATATAATTTTAACTGGAGCTGATTCAGCAGAAACATTTGCTTAATCTTGTTAACATTCTCACTAATGAACCATCCAATGATCATTACTCCAAAACGGGGCCAAGATATCCAGGTGCCCCTCATCACGGGTCTGATTGTTGACCTTGTCCGTTGACTCTAATCCCATGCAGCAACATCAGCAGGCAAGGCTTGCATGTGGCAGGAATCTGCACATCATTGCGCTGGTCGTGGAGTTTTTCTGACAAGCAATTCAGAGGGAATAATTTTTGACTTAAAGTCCAATTAGTCTGGGAGTTCTTCCTTCATCTTTTTTTTCCAGGTTTAAAAGACTTGGAAAATAGTTCAGAAGAGTTCTGTCAATTAACACTTGCACCGGAACATAAACAAATAAGGGAGACCAAGCAGACCTCTTAGCAATCTTAGATTCTGTAACAGTCCCTGGACTTGGGAATGAAAATAACCAATCATTTACAATACCGAGAAGGTGCACTGCACAGAAGTGTCAAACAATTAGTAGGAGTGGCAACGTTGTAAAACTTCTTGGGAGGGCTGTGTGGGGGCGGGAGATGGAGATAAGGAGCAGTGCACAGGGCCTTCCCTCTGCTGCTGCCCATGATCCAATTCTCTTAAGGCTTCACACTCTTGGCAGGATATCTACCACCCCATGACTTGACCAGGTCTGCCCAGTGAATGCCCTCTTACCCTTGAGATTTCTTTTCCTTGGTCAGCACTTCTTGAAGACCTTGCAGCAGCCCAGATAAGACATGTCTATGCATAAACTTCTCTGATACCCCTGCCCTTGTTGTATATTTATGTCTCCTCTGCCAGTATTAGAACCATGTGAGGACAGGTGTTCGTTTGATTACGTACTAGTGCCCTCATGAGTAAGGGCTCACGAGCTTGCTAGATCAGTTTCTTCTGTGGGCCTAAATTCTCTACCTTTCAAAGGATGGGTTTGGAGACTTATAAAACAAAAGAGGAAAGACCTTCATGGCCCTAGGGCATGCCAACTTTGCCCCTCAAGAGATTGGGGAGCAATCAGGAATTTAAGGAACAAGACTACTAGAGACTTGAGTTTTGATTTCTCATGAGAGGATTTCAAATATCGATATTCTGGTTTCAGTGGTGATCCCCAATTCTTGGGGCTGTTCTGGAAATGTGGGCTCACACAAGCCATTTGGACTTTAAAATATCTATGCAGGATGTTGCATGGATGCTGACAGAAATAAATCTTTTTCAGGGTGCCTGGGTGGCTCAGTCAGTTAAACATCTGGCTTCGGCTCAGGTCATGATCTCATGGTTCATGGGTTCGAGCCCCATGTTGGGCTCTGTGCTGACAGCTAGCTCAGGACCTGGAGCCTGTTTCGGATTCTGTGTCTCCCTCTCTCTCTGACCCTCCCCTGCTCGTGCTATCTGTCTCTCAAAAATAAAATAAAGATTTAAGAAATCTTTTTTTTTTTAAACACCAAACATGCTCAAATGAACCTCAGATAAAAATCTCTCATGGATGTTTTCTTCAGTACTTTAAATTTTTTTTTTTCCTTTTGGCATGTCAGTGACTAATAAATTGCAGTAAAGCCAGAGTTTATAGTAGCTCTTGGGTGATTACAGTGGACAAGTAGTTTTCCTCAAACCTAGGGCCCCTTGGAAAATGAAAAAACCCACATATGGAAGAAATCAGACAGAGGGGCCCCTACCTACCTGCATTCTCTTGCTGCTGAAGTTGTGTTTTGATAAGATAAGAGGAAACAGGGCGAGAAGGAGCTCAGACTCCTCTAAACTGAAAACTGAAGCTCATGTTCCTGTAAAAACTGCACCAAAGAGGTCAGCTGGGCCTGGGTGACTGTTGGATCACTGCCAAGCTTGGCCTCACCTACGTTCTTAGCCTCCATTTTATCCCTGCCTCTTGCTACCCTTTATCCTCTACCATCCTGTTATTCTAGAAACTGTATTTCAGATGTTCCAGGAGAATCTCAATTTCGTCTGCTGTTGTCTTGATGGTCATGATTTCCCATATCCTTGTCAGGCCAGATGTTCCATTTTTGTCTTCAGCCTGGTCCTGGGATCACTCACTGGATGGGCGTTGTAGACCCTGAGGCTGATGGAAGCCAGCAGCTAGTGGAAATGATTGAGGACAGCCCACTAGGCTGTGGTGGTTATTACTAAAGCCCCTAACAAGCCCTTGCCAGGGAGAAGGCAGGCCTGACTCTTAAAATCTTTCAAATGTACAATTGCTGGACACAAGATCATCATGTGAAATAGGTTATTAAACCACTACAAGAATCCCTTACAACTAACCTGGCCTGAAAAAGAAAGTTTGTTAGGACAAAAAGGCTTCCTGAGCCATAGCTTGCCAGATTCCTTTGATCTTTCCCTACGTTCTCGCTGGTTTATGCTGTCTGTCTGTGGATGTCCCCCCATAGGCTATTGCATCAACTCCTGCAACACTTGAGGGAGCTGGTACTGGTCCTACTTCTCAATCAGGGCACGATGTTTATGCAGCTCAGAAAAGATCCAGGGTTGGAAAAATGTTCGTTGAGACCCCAATGTCGCTGTTATCTTTCCTCTTCTACCATTATCCCCAAAACATAATCCTACCTCCCCACTTAAAGTACCATAATAGACCCCAAAAATCTACAAAAAATTTTTTAACACAATAACTTAGCTATAAAAATAAGGCACTTGGGATAAAAAGCATGAGGCAGGGCACCTTGTTGGTTAAGTGTCGGACTCTTGATTTTTGGCTTAGATCATGATCTCACAGTTGAGATCGATCTCCATATCTGAAGCTTGGGAATCCCACGCTTCAGATATTTTCTCCCTCCCTCCCATTGCTCCTCATCTGCTCATGTGTTCTCTCAATAAGTAAATAAGTAAAAAATGAGTCTAAGGGAGGAAAGGACTAAGAATAAGACAAACTTAGTGGCCAAGTGGATAAATGATGTAAAACTATTTAAGAAAAACCTGTTCTATAAAAAGTTTTGTAAGTCTGAGTGTAGTTGACAGACTGTCACATTAAGTGGACAGTAGGGACTCAGCTTCTCTACATTATGCTCACAAGTATAGCTGCCACCTGTCACCATACAATGCTATTACAGTATCACTGGCCATATTCCTCATAATGTCTCTTTTAAAGAATAAGCATATTTAAATGCTCAAGTTATTGATGCTATGTGAGATGGCCCCCCCACCCCCCATCATTCAACCACTCAGTAGAAGTCTGGTGTTACACCTTTGATACTAGTGGTGGTTGAGGGAGGGGTAAGACATGGGACCATGCAATGTAGAAAAGGGACCACGTAATGGACAGCTAGCTAATTGACAAAATGGTCTAATTCACTAGAATCAGAACCTCCTTGCCACAGCCATTATGACCAGGAGAAACACAAACCTTCCCAGAACACACCCACCCTAGAATTCCAAGGAGACTACCCAGGGCAGTGAGTGTCCCAGCTTGTGAGACTCAGGGTCAAGTGGAAATACTGGAGTATCTCAAAGAGCAGGGCAATTAATCTTGGTTTTTCATTATTCCTGGGAAAAATAGAAAAGGTCTCCATAACCCAACCCCTGATGACAAGCAAAGCTAATTGATGAGGTATCTGTGTTTTCCCTGTACTTTGTTGTAACCTGCACTGGACCGTGACTATGCAATCCTGGTCAAAGAGTGTGTAACCTCAGTCCCACACCCCTAGTACATATCATAACAGCCACAAAGATGCACAGTGATATGTTAAAAATTCTTAAAATTCTACCATCTCCAAGTTAATGGCTTTGTATGTCATGTCATTTCCATCCATTATGTTTACACTTAGTGTTCCTTTGTAACTGAGTTTAATTTGCCAGAAGGTACTAATTTTCTTCCAAAGTAGTGAATTTTTCTGTTGATAAAGCATTTTAGGGTTTCCATTTTCCTTTAGACCCATTTGCAGACAGCCAGTTGGGATACACACTTGGTAATGTAAACCCAAATTAATTTGCAGAGTTTTGCTTGACTGGGCTTTTTTTTTCCCCCCTTGAAGTCACGCTCCATGAAAAATTCTAACCAGGTGAGCTTTGGTGAAGCAGCTGTTCTTCCTGTGGTCTGTAGGGAGGAATCAAGGCATGAGCTAAGGAGAGGCAAGTAATTGCCTGGCCTATTTGGGGTCTTTGTCTAATATTGACTTTTAATTATGAAGGCCAAATGTTTATTTTCTTACCGGATCCATTTCTACCCTTTGGTTATTGACACAGTTGGAATACGAAACATGTTTACTTTTTTTTTTACATGGGGGTGGATGGGTAAGTTTACACCACAGTAATACATTCTGAGCATCAGCTCTGTCGATGCTTATGACACGTCTGTCTTGTGAGTTTCTAATTGTATGTCCTATATGCCCTGATCAAGTTTAGATCTTCATACTGCACATGCTAAAGACATGTTAAAGGCATATTACCTATTCTGGAAAACACTTCAGAAAAAGACATGAATACTGTCAATACTGTAGTTGGTGTTTATTGAACATTGAGGCTGGCTCACAGGAGGGATTCCGTGTGTCAAGTGCTGGCAATACAATAGGGATCAAAAAGCCCTGGCTCCTATCCTAAAGAACTTCTATCTTGGGGCAAGAGGCAATAACAGGCAAAGTGCTATTGCAATAGGTGTGGGCTATTTTGACACACAAATCCTACCTTGAGCAATCTCTCTTAAAGAAATGGTCTGGAATGTAGAAAGGGCTGATAGAGGTGGTTCACACGGGAGACCATTTTATAAACATCCTGTTCATGCCAATAGGGTTCACACACTGAATTATTTAACAGTGGGAAATTGTGGAAACAGAAAATTCTAATTAGCAAACTACAATAAATATAAGAGAAAGCACAATGTGTTATCCTGAGCTGGGCAAACCTTGCAACCCTTACTCTGAATTAACATACTAATTCAATCTTATGAGGGTAATAACTATTACTATTTTATGTAGAAGAAAACCAACACCAAAAAGTTAACTTGTCCAAGGTTACTTAACAGTGTCTAGGGTCTGCCTTATGTTACAACCATTAAAAGGCTTACATACTTCATAATGAAAGGGAGACAAGCTTATGTGGTTGACAGAGTTGGACACACACTGACCAGTCTGAGCCTGGGTTCTCCTAGAAAGCATAACTTAAGCTAAGGACTTGCTAGCGTATAACTAATTTGGGGAAGTTGTTTCTGGAAAGAGGGGTAGGGGAGTTCCAGGAAATATGGGGAAGCAGGTACAAGGATGCATTACAGCGCTGGTCTCCACTGTGGGCAAGGTGGGGGGGGGGTTCAATCCCACCGGGACCCTCTGAAGAGCTGTGTCAAATGTGCCTTGGAATCATTTGCAGAAAGGATGGGGGAGGAGAGGATGTGTCCACCAACTCTATTCCTCACTGGTTAAGGCTTACCCAAAACGGGGGCTTCCCTCCCTCTAGGGCAGCACATGGCAAGTGTTGAGTGACTTTCTATAGACATCATGTTTTCTGGTGTCTGGAAAGATCTAGGGCAAGGAGCAAGACATGGGAGGTGTTGAATACCTATGCTTGGGTGAGGCTGGTGCTGCAGGAATGGGTGAAGGGACGGGAGGGCTAGAGAACAGATGGCAGAGAGAAACAGGTGCTGGAGACAAGTTGTCTTCGGCCGTAGTCATGGCCAATCATGGTCTCTGCCTCCATTTCAAGGTTGCTCAGTGCAGTGTACTTCTATTAAAAATTATTTTTAATGTTTATTTTTGAGAGACACAGAGCATGAACAGGAGAGGGCCAGAGAAAGGAGACACAGAATCCAAAGCAGGCTCTAGGCTCTGAGCTGTCAACACAGAGCCTGACACATGGCTTGAACCCACGAACCTTGAGATCATGACCTGAGCTGAAGCTGGATGCTTAACCAATTGAGCCCCCCAGGCATCCCAGTGTAGTGTACTTCTATGGGCATTACTCACTGTGATCTCTGCTAGAGTTAATGTGGGTGGGGAATGGAACAAACTCCACTTGTACTTCTGGTAGCCTCCAGGTGTTGCTGCTCATCACCACCTCTCCTCCATTGCCCAGTCTTCCCACTCAGCCTGCATTTCATGCCAAGGGTGCTCCCCTAGTTGAGTGACCCACATGCTCCTCTCTGGAAGACCCAGGCCTCCCTCAGAAGGTGATCACTGTGTCTGGTGAATGTTTTCAGCACTGGAGAGGACTTTGACCTAGAAGACCCACCATTCCATGGTGGGCTCTAAACTAGACTCTTCTCTCTGGGCTGGGGTTTACGTGGGAAAGGTTCTTTTCCTACATTTCTGGGACCACACAGAAGTACAGCAGATGTTCTTGGTGTCATGAGCCCAACATTGAACCTCCCCATATACCTCAGCAGGTTCCCCTTCTGGGTCTCAGAGCCTTTGTTTCACTCTTACCAGGCTGTTGTTGCGGATACCCTTTGGCAGTTCCCATGGGCAGAGAACCTAAGAACCATGTCTGTCTCACAACAGTAGGCTAGGAAAGAGCTGAAGTATTAATTACCGTTGAGTTACACACCTTTAAAAATGGCCCAAATAGCATATTACATACAACTTACCACGACAAGATGTTGAAAAATATGTATATCCAGCACACTACTTACATGCCATTTTCCCTTTTCTGCCTTCCATTTATGTAATGCCTGCCTTTATTAGGTGCTCACAAACACATACTACTATTTACTTCTAGGTATTGAGATGAGTGACTTTGATTTCTTCCCCTTCTAGATATTTTTCAAACTTTTCGTAGTGTTTCCACAATAAGAAAAATCAGCTTAGAATTCCGAAGTCCTTTAAAAGGAGAGCATTAGGTGTGAAAACTGGCACCTGACCTTCAGAACCTAAGCGATGTTTATAGTCTTAGAATTTTCTTTCAGTGCTCATTTGAGTTGAAGCATTTTTAGGAGTGGCTTGACGGTCAAGAGAGACAGCAGGTCCACATATATACACCATAGGGGCTTCAGACTGTACCCCAGCTGTGATGTGTGCCCTCATCTTGCCTTCTGACCATTGTGGACCTATAGGAGACTCCCTTGGTTCCCATGATCTTGGACTTGAGTTTCTGAAGCTTTTGCTGTTCCTGCAAAAGGGGGACTTTCATAGACCATGGGGGGAATGTACAATTGCTCCTCATCCCTCAGGTCCCTTGAGGGCTTGCCCTCCTGGTGCCTGCCTCGAGCCCATGTACTGTCTTGTCCCCTTCTGCCCTAGGGCATTTGCATTGTGGTGGAGCTACCATGGGACCAACTTACTAACTTATTCAGTCGAATAGCCTAGAAGTTGTAGAGTTAATGCTCTGTGGGGCCATCCTTTTGAGGACTAGGAAATGGGAGTAGGTAGGCAAATACTTTGTTCCAGAAAGACCATTTGAAGATCTAGCTTCATATAGCCTCTGAAAATGCCCAGAAGAGCAGGGAATTGACTTGTTGCCATGCTGTGGCAGCTCAGAATGCACAATTGCATTAACTCTTCCTCCTCACCTGCCTCACTCCTCTTTGCTCCTTCCAGCCTCCCCAGGATTTTCCTTCTCAGCAAAATGTTAGCACAAAGTTTTAGACTCAGGCTTCTTTTTTAGAGGAACTGGGTCAAAACTCTGCCCATACATCTTTCGGGCTCCGTGTGTGACTTTAAGCCAATCACTTAAACTCATTTTACATTCAAGGTTAGTTGAAGGTTTGACCACGGTTAATGATTGAGATGGTTGTATATAAGGGCAGCCTTTTTTAATGTAAAAAGAAGCCAGCCTGTTTCCTGACCTAAATTATAGCGAACAAAAATCAATCCCTTTGCTTTTGCCCTTGGCGCTCTCTACATTTTCACCCTGTTGACTGCTGGTGTACCTGAATCCTTAACACAAGAGGACATGTAGGAGGGTGAATGAAAGTAAAAATCATGAGTAAAAAGTGTAGGGTGGTGGTAATTGCACGTGGCTTGGCTTTCTACAACCTGGGAAAGCAACCGTATAACCCACCACAAAGCACACTGACCCTGTGAATCCATACCCTATCAGACAGAAACGAGTCTGGGAGGATTTTCTAGGAGATAAGCTGCCTCAGCACTTTGCCCAGTGTTTTTCTTGATCAGACTGGGACAAGAACAGGATTTCCTTTCTCCTCATCTTTGCTTCCCACATGTATTCAAGTCACCTCTTCTAACCTTCCCAATCCAAACAAGCTTGCCCAGAGAGGCTCTGTATGTTTTTAAAAGGCCGGATTTGTGTGTGTTACAAGCAGCCCTACTACTTGGGCCCATATGATCTGGCAGGCCCTGTGATGTTGGAAGTGTCAGTACTGGAAAAAGATGCCTGCTGAATTCATGGCCAGTCCTAGGGGGACAATCACAACACAGGATTTTGGCTTTTTTTTTTTTTTTTTTAAGCAAGGAAGAACTTCTCTTCAACTGATAGTTATACATCTTTCCATTTTACCAACTCAGAATACTTATTTTAAGGGGTATTTACATAGTGAAGTATTAAACATAATGACTCCTCATAGTTATTATTTTTCAACTCCTCTAGTAATTCTTCCTAGAATTTCTTAGGTTGACATTAAGCTCATTGATCTATACTTTCCAAAGTCTTTTTTTTTTTTTCTTCTTGATAGTTGGGGCATATTTTTAACTCCTGCATCCTATATCCTATTGCTCCATGATAACTAAAAGCATTTCCATATCAAATCTACAGGTTCTATATTCTTTAAGTTGTGCACTTAGCCTAGAAAATTGGTTGACTTATATTAATATAACATTTATGAAGGCATAAACATAAAAGGTGAAAAACCAATATTTTTGCAAATTCCTTTAGGTAGAGAAAATAGAATTAAAGCAGCAGAAATACCAAATATCTCTATCATCAAAGTACTTGACCCTCACCCAGTGGTAAATATGGCATAATATTCCTTGTTCATCTGTTGCTGATCAGAATTTTCAATGAGCAATTTCTGGAAAATACACTAACTAGGAAACTTTTACCTTCTGGGTATTTTTTAAACCAACTCCTGTTATGGTACTGGGTCCTGGTAGAATCAGGAATGTTGGTCCCAAGTGACCATGTGCCCACAGCTACCTGTGGTGAACTGAATCTGGCAGACTCATTGATCAAAGAGGGCCCAGCAACACTCCATTAAAAAGATGGAAATGGTACATTAGAGATCCAATGTAGGCCGAAGAAGGTCTGGGCAGGCTAAAGAACAGATAGGTCAGACCCTCCACTCCTCCCCCCACCCCCAGCTCCCTACCACTGATGTACCAGCATTCTTCCCTCATTCCATGCTTAGGACCATGGTTTTGGCCAAGTCAGGTTGGAGAAAACCAATGGGAGATAGTCCATCAGCAGTTGTATAAGTGATTCTGGAGCTTGAGGAAGAATTTTGACAGATACCTTAGTGATCAACAACAAGACTTTTCTGAGGTTCCTCACAATTAACATTCCTGAATTGACTTCTACCCATGTTGTAGCTATAAAGGTCACTGAAGGCCAAGGTGCCAGATATCAATCAAGACCTCAGTAACTGCTTTAAGTTCTACCCATGAACTATGACCTAATGCTTCCTGATTAGGCCATGATCTGAGACCACTGACCCTTGGCAAATGGCCTTGGGTTCACCTCCTTAGCTACTGATTTTGCCTCCCAGATAATACTTGAAGTTCATTCGCCTCTTTCCTGAGCCCAAACCCTGGTTTTTCTACACCCTGAAGTTACTGCACTGTTTGGTTTTAATCATGGAGTAACTGGGTCATGGCTTCTTTCAAAGACTGAAAAAGCCAAGCATTTAATCACTTCCCACATCTCCAAGAAGTGAAGAGTCCTCAAAAATACCTCTGGAAGCTTTGTTTTCTGGCCCAGCTACAGATGTTTATCTGTTTCTCATCTCTGTGTACATAAAAACAAGCATGGACTGGGTTTATTCAGTGAAGTACTATGCTATGAACAGTAAGTAAAAATACCAGATGTTTCCAACATTGTACAAAGCACAGTTGTGAGAGCTACCTGTAGAAGAAAGGGCTCCAGAAACTCACTCCAGAAGGTTTCTACCCTTGGAATGAGTACAAACCAGATACAGTCAATGCGAGAATATCTTAGAGATGACCTAAACATTATATTCGGACACCAGTAGAGGTGGTATATAACAAGTCCTTGGTTCTAATACATAAATAAAGGCCATTAGCAGAAGGGACTTGCCTAGCATAGGAACCACTGAGTGAACTAGTCTGGTCAAGGTCCTTGGGCTGACATGTCAGCCCACTTTGTACACAGTGAGCCTCTAATAAAGAGTTGGTAGTCTGCCTCACCTTGTGAATATCTCACTCCAGAAAGATAGGTGTTTCCCTGAAGTTTGGAGAAGTCCTAAGTAAACATCTTTGGAAACAAAAACCTTTACAGAGTGCCACAAATGAAACGAGGAGCTGAGACAAATTTGGTGGGATGGGTAAGGAACAATGCAATCAGGAAAGCATGTCCTTGTTTCTAAACTCTTGACTCGGTTCATGGTCTTGTTTCTTGAAACCCAAACTGATACAGCCCCTCTAACAGAAAACCCTAGCTTCTGTTCTTACCTACACTGTACAATCCCCTTCAATTAAGTTGTTGACATGTGAACAAAAATCATTGCTCCACTGTACTTCTGTAACCTTTCCTGCATCCTTCTCCTGTGATTAGGTCTGATCATTTAGTCCCCTGCCCTGTTGGCCAATTTTGTGGAGCTAATTCAACCTGCAATTGAATCCAGACATGGTAAACCTTCATTAAGCAAGGACTTAGACCTACCATCAGAAAGAATTGACCTCAGAAGCATCTTTTGAATTGGTTGTGAATTTCAGGTCCTTGTCTTTTTTTAATTGAATATTTTATTCATTTCTGAGAGAGACAGAGCATGAGTTGGGGAGGGGCAGAGAGTGAAAGAAAGGGAGGGAGACACAGAACCTGAATCAGGCTCCAGGTTCTGAGCTGTCAACACAGAACCCAATGTGGGGCTTGAATTCGTGAACCATGTGGTCATGACCTGAGCCAAAGTCAGAAGCTTAACTGACTGAGCCACCTTGGTGCCCCAAGCTCCTTGTCTTCTGAGAATGAAGGAGAACTAGAGGAATGAAGGCCTTCTTACCCCTACGTTATAAGTTTCTAAGGCCATGGTGAGACTCTTATCTCCCCTGCACTGACCTCTGATACTGAGCACTGTGGGAAAACTAGCCCAGAGCAGCTTGGTGCAACCAGGCAGTGACTGAGGCCCTGCAAGTCTACATATACTTTCTGTAGCCACATGTGCTGGCTGCCTGCACCTCTGCACTACAAGATCAGCATGCCCCAAACCTGACCAGTCTTCAACCTTCATGTTTACCATCCTTTCTTAATTGGCTCCTTTTTCTGTGTTCTTTTCATACTGGATATATTAGAGATTGGCTATTTATGTCCTATTCATTGTATTAGATTTTCCATCTTTTCCTTCAACTACACTTCACTCTTACCATTCTAGTGTTTCTCTTTGTCAGTGCTTTCATCCAGTCTTTCCTCATCTCCTGCCTTAAACTATTCAGGATGCTTAAATGATTTCCTGTCCAAATCACTGGTGGTGGATTTACTCTAATACACAAAATGTAGAACTAGAAGAATGTCCAAGAACCTCCTGAACCAAGACAGTCAAGGCCCCATGTGCCTACCAACCTTCTCTAGTCGCATCTTACAGGTGCCTTCATGAGCCTTGCTTTCTACATGCTGCCATGATTCTCCAGCTTTGTACACATTCCTTCTGCCTGGGCATGACCTCAACCACCTCTACTCCCAGTAGGTCTACCTTGGGTCTCCTTTTAAGTGTTATTACTTCTGCAATGTTTCTTTTGTCCTCTGAATCAGATGATTGACTGCCCTCATCTCCATCTTGCTGCTCCATTAGAGCATTTATTAACTGGTTTACATATTGATCATAGGGAGCCATATGTAGTCATCCCAATATCCTTGCAGCTAGAGTGGTTGTGGAGCTTATAACCAACCAGAGCTTAATAAAAACTGGTTAATGAATCCAACCCAAGTTTGTCCTGGTTTCCATTGACTGGCTTGAATCCCTGAAACCATACGAAAAATGATTCATTTGAATACATTATTTAAAATGTAGGGATTTTGCTGCTTTAACTTTTATTGAATTATCAATAGTTTCTCATGTTCTTCATAATCCCATACTCCCAAATAAGATAGCAAATGAAATTCAGACAACCAGTTTGACAATTCCTGAACCCTTAGGTAGATCATGGACTTAAAAAAAAAAAAAAAAAAAACCTAAATAGGTAGGGAAAACAAAGGGATTGTGAAGAGTTCTTACTGTCTAGGAGAATCTACCTCCATCGAAGAGGGGAACAGTGGTAAGGAGGAGGCTAATTTCTTTACTTCTGGCCTAATGTCAAGGAAGCTTCCATGGGACCATTGGAAGAATCTAGTAAGCATTTCCTGAGTTGAGGAGGCACAAGACTAAAGCTGGACTCACACTTGAGTAAAGTAAAGCAGCCCAGGTGGCAGGATGAAGGGGCTACCTCTGGGCCAGTCTTCACCCCAGACATAACAGGACTATAGATACAGGACTGTTGGCTGGGGCCAGGAGAGACAGCTGCCCGTGAGAGCCTCTGCTGGAAGTCTGGAGAACTGAAGAGCAGAAATCCAAATCCCAGAGCCAAGGGAAAGGCTGAGTAGCTGCCAGCTGAAGGCCATGCCCCTGGTCTACATCCCAGGGTTGTTAGTCAAAGGTGGTACCCAGCAGGTAGCTACCCCAAACACCTGCCCCAGTAGAGAGCAAGGCCTTTAAGTAAGAACTTTATCTTCTTACTGTCCTCTCTCAGTACTGACCCTCAAGTCAAGAACTGACACCCAAACCAATCCAAAGCTGAAGAGGAAAACTTCACTTTTTTTTTAATGTTTTCATTTTATTTTGAGAGACAGATTAAGCAGGGGGAGGAGCAGAGAGAGGGAAGCACAGAACCTGAAGCAGGCTCCAGGCTCTGAGCTGTTAGCACAGAGCCCGATGTGGGGCTCAAACCCACGGACCATGAGATCATGACCTGAGCCAAAGTCAGCCACCCAACCAACTGAGCCACCCAGGTGCCCTAAAACTTCACTCTTAAATTCAAGGCTGGAGTTAGTTCCTTGTTGGAGATAGTCTAGATTCCGAGTGAAACTTATATTTTGACCTAGGTGACCAGAGGACAAATATTAAGAACAGAAAAACCATAAACCTCTCCTGGAGTTGCATCTAGGCTGAAGGGGAAAATATACTCACTGATGGAACCGTATATGGACACTGAGAACCAACAATTAAAAGTTTTAAGGTCACTAAGACATGAATTGCATATAGACTTTCTGAACACGCAGCTTTCATTAGATTTCCAAAGGAATGTGTGACAAAAGTTTAGGAATTACCATTTTTACTTCCCAGGGCAAGGAAATGGGTTGAAAGAGGTGAATGTGTCAACAATACCTGAATAAATGTCTCTTTCTCTCAGTCCAAGGCATGGAGACCAACCCTTGGGGTTTTAAACAACTGGTGTAAACCTACAATTTATATCTTAAAAAGATCAGATTTTATGTACCTTGACATTTCTCTTCTAATGAGCAATCCCAGGGGTGCAGACAGGTTGAAGCATTGTGGGGGGAGGGGAGGAGCCTCCGTAATGAGGCTCCACAAGTTTCTAAGCCATGGCCTCACTTGACATTGGCATCTGTCTGCACACGTGATAGATGACAGACTTCATTTGTCCTGACAGCACTGATGACTGTTGACAGGGTCAGAAACCCCAAGGCCCTGGGGCTCACAGAGGTAAGAGGTATCCTTGATATTTAGCCATCTGAGGGGAGTTGTGGCCTATGCTTTACTGGTCTTGCTCAAAGCTGGGGACCGAAGTGGTTTATGGATGCATATCTCTGTAAGGAGACCGAAGTCTGGGGTCTCTGGTAACCAGCCTGTCTGGGCTGCTCGATGAGAAAGGTCACACTGAAGCAAGGTGGGGTACAAACATAGTTCTAGAGCTCGTTATTTCCTTCCTTCACTGAAAAAGGAGACATAATTGGTGGTACAAATGATCATGATGAATTTTTAATAGATAAGGGCTTGACATTGTGATGGTTCTCCTCTTCTCCATTTGGTCTTTTAATTAAGACCATTGTAATGCTTGGTTTGTGGCAAGTTGCCCAGTCAGTGCTTTCTGAAGGTCCTTCCTGTAGACAACTGAGCACTACATGAAAGGCACTGTGCTACAGAATAAAACTGAACAAAATCCCCAACTTCTGGAAGTTCTGACCTCTGGGGAGCACAGAAAAGTAAATGGAAGAGTATAAGATAGGCGTGTGTGGTGATGGGGAAGCATGGGCAGAATGCACCCAGTCAGGAAGGCTTCCACAAGAAAGGGATAAGTCAGATAATGCCTAAAGGAAGAAAGAAAGTGAGCTAGCCATGCCAGTTGCAGGAAGAAAGGATCTTCTAGGGGGGAGACCAGCATAAACCAGGATGCATTCTAGGAAAAAGCCAGATGTGTAGTGAGATTGGGGTCAGGTCAGGTAGGAGACTCTGGCAGAATATCAGGGCTTAACTATCAGGAAGGGGAAGGGTGTGCTGGATGGTGTGGGGCTTTGGTTTGTAGGTTAGCATTCTGCATACCTGCTTTTTTGCTGATATTACAAGGGCTGGAAGCCTGGCAACTACATTTCCCAAATTCTGAGTTTTACATTAGATGCATTTGTGAGATTTAAAAGGTAGGAATGAAGCAAAATTCCCATTCTCTGGCAGTGATACAAGGTTTCAGCCAATGGGAATTTTTGTAACAAATGGGCTCTCGTGCCAGGAGGGCACCATTTCTCCTGTTCGCTGTGGAAGGACTGGGAAGCCAGTCGAGCTGGGCTACAGGTCCTAGCTGTAGTAGAACTGAGGGGAATGAGGTCTTCCGCAAGTATGATGACTATGCGGAGGAGCAGAAAGAACAGATATGAGGTTCATAAGAGATGCTGGGTCTGAAAACATTTGGAGAAACTGAGAAATAGAATCCCCAGAACATTGCAATTAGGATGGCACTAACAAGGGCAGCATTTGATAAGGAAATGTCCAAACAAATTTAAAGGTAGCCTTGAATGACTGCCCTTGCAGCTAGGTCAGGGAGAGCTGCTAAGTCTTTTGGAGGAAGGGAGATCGATTTCTTTGGTTCTCAAGAGGAGTATGCCTTAGATAATCTTTCTCCTCCTTCCACCTTTTAGTAAGCATCTGTTATGTCCTTTCTATGTACAAAGTGCTCTGCTAGATGTTTTACATGTATTACACAAGTTATACATTGTCTGCCATCTTACTGGAGAACATAAGAACATGCCCCTGGTGACCCTGATAGATGAGCAATCAAACCAGAATATACTGATGCCAAGGATGAGAGTCCTCTTCCTATTCTACCATGTTACCTCCAAATAGGAAATGTGCCAGGAATGTCGACAAGTTAGAAGTGTGGGGACTTGTTTCAAGTTCATCCATCTGGATTAGAAGATGTGGAAGGTTCTGTTTTGAGTGTCATTGCAACTACTGTATTGTAAAGGATGGAAAATAATTGCATATGTTAAAAAAATATGAAACTTTATAAAGTAAAAAAAATAAATAAAAGCAAAAGCAAAAAAAAAACCAGGATCCTGAATTAAATGAAAAAAAAAATAAAGTCGTGTATCAAGATAAAAAAAAAAAGATGTGGAAGGTGGAGATGTCTACTGTGAGGGGTCCCAGTGCAAAGGAACTGCACTATGCTTGTAAAATAAACATTTTTTCCTCCCCCACAGCAACTTTGGTCTATCCTGTCAAGTTCTACACTTAAAAACTTAAATCTTGGGCTATTTTTCTAAAGAGCTCTTAAGAATCAATATGACAAAGGCCTATAACATAATAGAAAAATGTGCAAAGACCATGGACAGATATTTCGCATTGGCCAAGCCCAACTAGAGCCAGAGAATAAAGACCATGGATGTGGTCCACACCAGTCAACCTGGAATGAGGGCAGATAAGAGATGGGAGAAAAGTGGATTTAGAAGAATACAGGGATGATACCCCCCAATTCGTGTAATCCTACAGATTCCTCTGAGTACAATTTTTTTTAGTAAAATAAGTATCCTGAACCTCCTTTCAGGTAACTTAATTTTTAACTGTGGTGAAATACACATATCATAAGACTTGCCATGTCAGCTATTTTCAAGTACATATCATATATTCAGGGGTGCCTGGGTAGCTCATTCAGCTAAGTATCTGACCCTTGATCTCAGGGTCCTAAGTTCAAGCCCTTCATTGGGCTCTGTGCTGAGCATGAAGTCTACTTAGAAAAACAAAATACTTTATGTGGTTGTGTACCGTTAGCACCAACTACGCACAAAATTCTTTTCGTCTTGCAAAGCAGGAACTTCATACCTATTAAACTAGGCTCCATTACTTTCTCCCTCCAGCCCCTAACATTTCACCATTCTGCCTTCTCTTTGAATCTCACTCCTGCAAGTGGAATCCTACAGTATTCATCCCTTGATGACTGACTTATTTCAGTTAGCATGTGGTCTTCAAGGTTCATCTATGTTGTAGCCTGTGTCCATTTCTTTCCTAAGGCTGACTGTTCCACTGTATGCACATGCTACATGTTCTTTATCTATGGACACTTAGGTGATTCTTAACTTGGCTATTTGGGAATACTGTTACAACTGTGGATATACAAATACATACTCAAAACACACTACAGTTCCTTTGGGTATATACCTAGAACTGGACCTGCTGGGTTGTATGGTAGTTTCTAACTTTTGAGGAACCACTGTATTTTCCATAGTGACTGCAATATTTACTTTCTCACAGAGCATGAGGATTATGACTTGTGCACACCCTTGCCAACACTTGTGGTTTTGTTTTTGGTGTTTGTGTGGCTTTTTTTTTTTATAGCAGCCGTATTTAATGGGTGTGAGATGGTATCTCCTTGCAGTTTTGATATACACATCCCAAATGACTAGAAAAGTTGAAGGAAACGAGCAAAAATAAGTGAGAGACTAGAAAGTGAGAATGAAACTAGAGCTGTTTAAGATAAAATTAACAAATCTTGCAACTAAAACTCAATCAGAAATGAAACAAACTTTTGAATTAATAACACATATACTCAGTATCATAAGTTATGAACAATTACATGCCAATAAATTAATCTACAAGAAATAGGTGAATTTCTAGAAACCTATAGCATTGTGAATCACGATGATATAAAAAAAAAAACAAAAAAAAACCTGAACAGACTGCCAGTAAGGAGATGGAATCGGTAATTAAAAATCCCCAAAGAAGTCCCCAGGATCAGCTGGCATTACCAGTAAATTCTATCAAACATTTAAAGGACAACTAATGCCAGTAGTCTTCTAATTCCTCTAAAAACTAGAGGATGCTATACCTCCGAAACTTACTTTACATGGCATGCATTACCCTGCTACCAAAGCTGGACAAAAGTATAACAAAAAAATTACAGGCTAATAGCCCTGATGAAGATAGATGCATAAAATTCTGTGCTCCCCTTTTGATACAGTATCATTATCAGAAAAAAAAATCAGATCAACATCCAAAAAGAACATAAAAGATAATCTTCAGTGTAGTCTCCTGAGTAATGCCGTGTGAGGATTCCATTCACAGTACACCACAAATCCTAAAATTTGCTCTCCAGTTAGCTTATCTACACTTTCCCACAATCTCACACCCAACCAACAGCTGTGCCCAATCTTCCTTTATCCTGTCCCAAGTTTTCCAAAATAGTTTTGTAAATCTGTACCTGTGACCTCTTTCTCTGTTGTCTCCACTGTACCTTCTTATTTACCTCTGACTCCTCTTGAAGACCTATTCATGCCTCTCTGGGCCCAAGCCCATCTACAAGATGGAACTAACTCATGTTCTATTTGCCACAGTATTTCAAGAGAAAACAAGAGAACATATGTGAAAAGTTTTTGTCAATTGAAAAATGCTGTGAAAGTAATGTAATAGAAGATTTCATAGTTTTAGGACATATACAGTTACTCATTCCAAGTTTTTTTAACCTTATAAGGAAAAACACAATAACATCCAAAAATTGGAATAAGTGTACTGGGAAAATGTGGTCCAAAAATGCATGAACACTGATAACACCAGGCTCCTGCCCAAAGACCATCTTGTTTACTGCCAAGGCCAAGGTCTACCTAGAACCTCTGGATGGTATGTTCTAGAAAAGTATACATCTCTAAATCCTCAGGCACTTTGGCCAGAGCTCTGGCTCACCAAGAGTAAAAGGGTCTTGCCCTGAATGTCTGAAACACTGAAATGAAACAAATCTGCCTCAAATTGGAGGGGTCAAGGGAACAACAGAAGAGCTTAATTCTTCCAGTAGATATGGAATCTATCTTTCTAAACAGATCCTAACTCATCGAAACATTACACAACTTGAAGATAATTATCTTTTACTGAAGAGGAAACAGGGCTCCAAGAGCTAAAATGTTTTCAAGGACATAGGGCTGGTAACTGGTAAAGCAGGAATTTGGACTTGAGTCTATCTGGTTCTGAAGAGCATGGGCTTGTCTTCTGTCTCCTACCTGTTAGGGGAGAGTGGTCTTTCTCCTCCTTCCCTTTGCATGCCTTCCCTCACCCCCTGCCAAAAGGGAAGGCAGTTTACATGACACAAAGTGCACTTGGGCTGAGTTTTTGTCAGTGACTCCAAGTATCTCTGAGCTCATAGGCATATCATGCACATCTTGGATCCTCAGTTTCCTCATCTGTAAAATGGATCTAGGTGTTGCATTCAACCACATCCCATATATGTTAAGCCTATGGGTGACCCTTTGTGGTATTAGAATTTTAAATAAGGGTAGAGAAAATATTTTTAACATGAGAAGAATTATTATACATGAGTTAGATATGAAAATAGCTTGACTTTTCCTGGTTTGGTAACTAATAAAAGCCCAGGTCTTTTAAGAAAACCAATCAAGAATCATGGACTTGGTGGTAATAAATCCTGGGATTTGGGTCCATTAATAACACTCACCAGCTATAGATTTTAGGCAACTTACATAACTACTCAACAATCTGCAAAACGGAAAGTGCAAATAAGGCTGAACTAAAATTCCTAGTCCAAAACCTGGCACATAGTAGGTGCTTATTACTAGTGAACTTAAATGGGCAACTTACTCCCAAAACCCAGTGATCAACCATTCCAACACCTGGACTTAAGACTGCAAAGGGATGGCCATGTTCTTAGGCATACAAAAATGTCCTATTATACACCCAAGTCTTATATCGCATCTCTACCTTTCTTCATTACTTCTGCCAGTGCTGTAGTCCAATCCACTCAGGTTTCCATAATAGTCAATTTTAAGAGTCTCCCACCAGTCTCCTTGTTCCACTCTAGCCCTCCTCTAAAGAAGTGGTAAGCAGTTTCCAAAATGACCCATGATGATGCTTGTGTCCTGATACCAACAATGCCCATGTATAGCCTCTCTGCACTACATCAGAGCTGATTTGTGTTACCAGTAGACCATGATGGTGATGGCCACGTGTGACTTCCAAGCTAGGTGATGTAGGCTTTGCAGCTTCTACCTTGGTCTCTTTAATCACCTATTCTTCAGTACAAACCATTCCTCCCATAGGTTGGTTACCCAGGCAGAATGGGGGACACTCCCATGTAAAGGAATGGAGGCTTCCTGTGGACAGTCAGTGCCAACTTGTTAGCCATGCAAGTGAGTAGAATCACTAGTTCTTCCCAGTTTCCTGATACTTCCCTGAATTTAGCCCTGGAAATTCTACATCCTTGGAAAACCCCACCATCCCACACAAAGCAAAATGGATGCTCACCCTACACATGAGTCACCTAGGAAGTAGATACTGCAGCCTCAGCAGACCTCTCTCTGAACCTCTGAAGAAACCATGAGACCCAACTGCCTGACCAAACCACTTCTGAATTTCTGATTCTCAAAATTTGAGAGATGATAAGCAGGTATTTGATTCTACTAGGTATTGGGTAATTTGTTATGCAGAAATAAGAAACCAAAATCAAGTCTCATTTTTGGAACAAACTGTAGATGACTCAAGCCTATTACCTATCATGATGTATTTCACCAAGCCACTATGCTACTGGGGGTGAAAGGTACTCCGTGTCGTTCATCCTGAAATCTTAGATTGTGACCATTCTTACAAAACACTGTTAACACCAGAATTTCATTCCATTAAAATAAAATCCTTAAATGCCAATAGGTTATTTGAATGTGGGGGATTCCAATACTAAAGCAGGTAATCTCTTCTATCCAGGAGTCCATGATTTTGCAGAGATGGGAATTTTTTGTGAGAGCTCCTCTGACCTTTACTACGTCTTGAAAGCTAGATGGGTTACATGGTATCTCAGATGGAAGGGGATATCAGGAATACAAGCAGGGAGATGAAAACTGACACTGGGTGCATAGAAACTGGAGGTAGGCAATGCACAGAAGGGTGGTCAGTCAGGATCTGCACCCAGCAGCTGCCAAATAACATGTTTTTACAACACGGTCCCCCAATTTCTCTGGCTACTGGTTGTCTTTGAGCTACTGAGAATGATTTTCTGCTGCATATGTGCACGTATATATGAGAATCTGCACATCTGTGGCTTGAGTCTCACTGAAGTAGCTCACCCTTGGGACTCTGATTCTTAAACTGTACAGCAGCCCAGGCATCCTGAGGGTGTGCTACAGAAACTGCAAAGATGAACATGGAAAAAAGATTGACTTGGCTCACAGGTCAGACCATATTTCTTAATGGGTATTGAAACCAGGTCCCAATCAAGGGGTCCAGTCTCCAGGCCAGACAATGAGAGGCTGACACATGCTCCATTGCAGCACAAGGTCTCGTGTTTATCTATATTGCATTTTCTTGATGCCTGCACAGTGTTCTCGACAACTGCTTTCTTCATGCATGTGTGCATACCCACCAACACCACATACCACATCCACACATTCTAAAAACTCAGACTGGTTGTCAACACGTTTGTTGTGATCCTGCTGGAGTCTAGTATACCAGAAGTGAGGGTGGGGAAGGGAGGGAAGAAAACTGGCCATCGATTTAGTACCAACTTTGTTCTAAGATAATGCTAGGTACGTTCTTGTATGTACTGTCTCAGGTCCTGCTGTTAAACTTATAAGTCCCAGTTTGTCGTGGGATGAATTGAAGTTGGAATATTAGTCCTGTTACTAATGAACTGTGTGGCTGTGTGTGAGTGATAGAAACGGGAAGCAGCTTGCTTGGAGGTGAACATTTAATACATGTAAAGAGTCACACAGACACTTGGGACAGGCCCAAGCTCATGGTAGAGTCACATTTCATTTATTTAGGTCTATGTCCAATGGTCTATAGTGATAACATTTGAACTCCCTACTGCATTAAACTCCTGCCCTGCCAAAGCCTGTTTCTTTTTTTATTAACTTTTTTTAAACGTATAGTTTATTGTCAAGTTCCATATAACAGCCAGTGCTCTTCCCCACAAGTGCCCTCCTCCATGACCATCACCCTGCTTCCCCTTTCCCCCTCCCCCTTCAGCCCTGTTTGTTTTCAGTATTCAGGAGTCTCTCATGATTTCACTCCCTCCCTCTCCCTAACTCTCCCCTTCCCTTCCCCTTCCCATGGTCCTCTGTTAGGTTTCTCCTGTTAGACCTATAAGTGAGAACATATGGTATCTGTCCTTCTCTGCCTGACTTATTCGCTTAGCTCAACACTCGAGGTCCATTCACTTTGCTACGAATGGCCAGATTTCATTCTTTCTCATTACATGTAGTATTCCATTGTATAGTCAAATCACATCTTCTTGATCCATTCAGCAATTGATGGACATTTCAGCTGTTTCTATGATTTGGTTATTGTTGAAAGTGCTGCTATTCAAAATCTAACAGAGCACCTAAGGAAAGTAGAAAGGGAACAGCAAGAGCACTCCAAACCCAGGAGAAGAGAAATAATAAAGATCAGGGCAGAAATAAATAATATAGAATCCCCCCAAAAAGTTGAACAGATCAATGAAACCAAGAGTTGTTTTTTTGAGGAGGGGTGGAAACCAAAATTGATAAACCTTTAGCCAGGTTCCTCCCAAATAGGCAATATTATAAATGAAAATGGATCTATAACAACCAATCCCACAGAAATACAAGCAATCATCAGAGACTACTATGTCTAGTTTGTCAGCATATAATTTTTCAATCTAGAAGAAATGGACAAGTTCCTAAACATGCATGCACTACTAAAATTCAAACAGGAAGAGATATAAAATCTGAACAGACCCTTAACTAGTGAGGAAATTGAATCAGTTATCAAAAATCTCCCAATGAATAAGAGCCCAGGGCCAGATGGCTTCCCAAGGGAATTCTACCAGACATTTAAAGCAGAGTTAATACCCATCCTTCTCGAGCTATTCCAAAAAATAGAAGGAAAAGTTCTGAACTCATTCTATGAAGCCAGCATCACTTTGATTTTCAAACCAGACACCAACCCAACAAAAGAACTACAGGCCAATTTTCTTAATGAATACAGATGCAAAAATACTCAAGAAGCTAGCAAATCGAATTCAACAGCATATAAAAAGAATTATCCATCATGATCAAGTGGGATTCATTCCTGGGTTGCAGGGCTGGTTCAATATTCACAAATCCATCAATGTGATACATCACGTTAACAAGAGAACCATACGATCCTGTCAATAGATACAGAAAAAGCATTTGACAAAATACAGCATCCCTTCTTAAAGCTGATTTCTTAAACCAAATTAAATGTCCACCTTAGAAACAAAATACCTCATTGTGAACCATCTGCCTCAACCAAAAAGAGGCCAACAAGCGCAGTCCTGAAGTTAGAACTAAAGCCATGTTTTCACCAGGTAGAAGGGAAAACAGGATAAGCAACTAACTAGCCACTTCTACAGTGGTTGAAAGGAACTTTAACCTCATCAACTGTGCTTAATATTTTTTTTTCCAGGAGTAAAACGTGTGCTAAAAGTTGCTATTTCTGATAGTGAGCATGTGAATGGTATCAAAGTAAAAAGTTTTAGGGGGAACTTTAGGAATTTGTCTATGGAATGAACATGTGTGTTCATGTATATAGACTTTTGGAATGGTCAGTGTATAAACTTTCTCGTTGCCACCCAGAATGACTGTCTTCTCCTTAGAGAGCTGTGGTGAGCCAGACCAGCACAGTCTACTCCACTCAGCCTTACTCCAGTGTGTAGGAACACACAATTACAGCAATAATCACACTGTACAGTAATTGGCTTAAGATCTATATCCCACTAAGTCCCAACTCCCTTGAGGACTGACATTTTTTGCACCACACTCTGCTCTGCAGTGCAGTGACTGGCATGTACTGAGGGCTCAACAAATATTTGTTCAATTACCAGTCTATTCTGTCTCCTGAACTAGATGTCTTACAGTGCACTCTAGCACTACGTGTGGCACAAAGCAGGTACTCAGGGAATAAACGAATGAATGAGGGTGGAAAAAATGAGCAAGGATGTAAACAAAACCAACAAATACCCTTTTATGTTGGGATTATCCTAACTGCACAGATAACGGCCATCAGAAGGGGTAGTCTTCTCCAACAAACTCTTTAAGCTTATAAGTGACGGGATTGAAATTTAAATCCAAGAATGGCTGAATGCCTGGCTTTAAATGTCATGCTCTTGACTCTCAAGATTTTTTGGCTGAGTTCTTAAGACCCTAAAATATGGACTCCAGAAGGTTTTTTTTTCGTTTCAAGAACAGATCATAAGTTTAAAAGCCCCTTGAATAGTCAAATATTTGCTCGACTTTCAGTATCTGTCTTGGGAAGCTTTCCAACTTAGAAAGGGAGTTGAAATTCTTTTGTAAAGTAAGGCCATTTAGTAATATAAAGATGCAATTAACAGGATATTACACTCTTCTTACAATTGCCCCAGCATGTCCCCCTCCCCTCAGAAATAACTGGAGCAGCAATTAGTAGGGTTCAAGGATATATCCTTACTCTCTAGAGCCCAGGGGCAATGGAGTTATTTTCTGTAAGAGCACAGATGATTCCTTTATGCTTGTGCTGTGAGCCAAGCAGACAGACCATTCACAATATCAAGTTCGTAGGCCCCTTACAGTGACCTTTGCCAAGGTCAGCACACGCTTGCTCCCTGTGAATGGATTTATTATTGTGGGTGCTGCAATATACAAGGTCTCTCAAAGTCCTGATTTCAGAGTGTGCGTCTCTGTCATCCCCGGAACTCCTGGTCCTTCAGCATCATTAATGATCCCAGGATAGCCAAAATAGAACGGGTTGCTGGGAAGCTTAGACTGTGAGGCCATCTGGAATGAGTTTGGAGCCAGGACCCACCTGTGATGCATTAGGCCCCAACCCCAGAACTGGCGTGGAGGAGAGGAGCTGCTGGGGCCCTGCTAACTGAGGAACCTGGGGGAGTGTAATTCGAGAAGGGTGATTTTGGAGCACAGAACTTGCCAGGATCTCTGTGTCTCCCGAGAGTGTGCAGGCAGGCTGTCTGCTGAAAGGGTTTAAATTTTCCACATTGTGGAAGGAGAAAATGGCTACACATGGATGGTTTGTCTTTTCCCAGGCAATCTTGTGACGGAATTGCCTTTCAAACACACCACTGGGCAAAATGTGGTGGAGCCTGGCGTTTGAAGGTCAAGTAGCCTAAGTTATCAGGTCTGATTCAAGGTGATCTGTTCCTCCATTTTCTCACCTGGTTTATAATAGCCACTGTCTTAGGCTGCTCTGGCAGCTGTGACAAATACTATAGACCAACCAGATGGCAAACAACAAATGTTTATTTCTCCTAGTTCTGGAGGCTGGAAAGTCTAAGAGGAAGGTGCCAGCATATTTGGTTCCTGGTGAGAACCTGCTTCCTGGCTTACAGCTGGCTGCCTTTTTGCCGTGTCCTCCTGCGATGGGGATTGGCGGGGTGGGGGGGGGGTAGTGGGAGAGAGACTTCTAAGAAGGACACTAATCTTATGATAGGGCCCCCACTTGTATGAGCTTATCTAATTCTAAGCAGAAGAAATAATGTGCAAAGAGCTAAATAATGCCAGTTTGATAGCTCTGCGCTGTTGCAAGTAGAAAACATTCAAAGCTCCTATTTCTAACTGGATAAATATTCTGTATTGGAACCAAATAACAGGGAGAGTGCCTATACTTTGAAAACATCTACATTTAGTAAAAAGAATTCTCAGGAAAACCTATGATTTTTATCTCCTAAAAATAGATTGCAAATATTCTCCAAAGTGAGGGCAAATGATAGTACCTATAAAAATATTTGGGCTGCACACATTTTACTAAGCACAAAAATGAAAACTGCAAATCTATTGACAGAATTTCCTCCAAGCTTCCCAAATGCCTTGGTACTTAGTTTTTCTCAAATATGACCGTTAAAATAAAAAAGTGAAGTTGAATTCATTAACCAGAAAATACAACTTGAAGATGTCTGACAATGTATGGGAAAAAACTGAATAAAAAACAAAAACCCAGCACTGAAAATCTCCTGCAAAAAAGTGCCAAAGATGTACCACAGAGGGAGACTGAAGAAGTTGAGTAAGGAATGTGGGTACATAGCATAACTTCACTTTCTGATGTTCCCAAGCAATACAGAGAACTTCAATTAATAGATGTTACTCCTTTTCTTTATTTAGAACCTTATTTTTAGAAATGTGTGGTGAACACCCTATAAATAATCCTATTCAATCAACAAATACTTAATGAAGTTCACATAACTTTTTTATCTTCATGTGCTCAAAATATCCCAGTTTAGATAGTAAATGATGTCCCTACCGGTAAGGTTAGGATGAAATTATCTGGTCCATTCTGTGAACAATTCAGTCTCCCCAAATTGTTGTCCCTGTAGGTTAAAAAAAAAAAGTTGCAATACAGGAATAAACCTCTCTCAAAAAGGCATGCATTTCTGATAGGGACAAATCTGAGAAGCCAGAACTGGCATTTCCAGATGGGACTCTTGCACTCACTAGAACAGAGGGTGGGAGTTCTGATTCTAATACTAAAATAAAACTCAAAAGAAAAACGCTAACTAGAGCATTGTGTGAAATGCAGTGCAGGCAAAAGGCAGTCATTAATTCTGTTGGAGGATCAATTGTAATGACCCTGAAATGGGGCTGGTGGGATTTCCACAGAGGAGACAAGGTATGTATAATAGGGTTGGAGAAAACGCAGGGAATGCACCACACAGCTGGTGCCCACAAAATCGAGTTGGGCGGAGAACTTTTTTCTTAGGACAGGTCTTGAACACACATAAGAACCAGCAATAATTGGCAGGCATGGTGTTGTATGAGCAGTTTATCCCAGGATCTTACAAGGGAGACCAGAGCAAGGATGTGCACATATGATTTTCACTTGATTCTGTGCTGGGAAGTCCATAAGAAAGATCTGGGTGCAAAGTGATAATGCTGGGCACACACTGAGCTGCAGGTCTCCCCTAGGCTGGCGTAAGACTGGACAGAGAACAGTGCTGTTTGGAAATAAGTTTTTATTTCCTTCAGAAAAAAGAACTCTTGTATATTTGTTCTCTATCCCATCACCTCCAAAAAGAGTGATCTGATCTATCTTGTAGCCCCAACTGGATACATTCTAGCATACAGAGGTCAAACATCCCAATAAGTGGGACTTTAAGGACACAAAACAAGAAATGTGAAAGAAAATCTAAACTTCAAAGAAGGGACCCAAGTTTCTCCCAATCTTCTCTATTTACTTGAGTAGGAGATAGGTGGGTGACACATGAAGAGATGAATTCTCAGAACTTTGGCTTTTTCATTGCATCAACCAAAGTTTTTTGGTTTTTTTCTTAGTGGTTTTCACACTAATACTTTAAGGCTTGTAATTGGGGGTTCTTAAATTCCCTTCTACAGTGTTTGATACTCTAAGGCAATGTGGAAACAAAGATTTGCCTATAGAATCCAAAGGTTTATCACGAGTAGCATCATCCAATTTATCCTTTAGAAGGACCACTTTGGTAGCAATGTGAATAACTGATGGGAGAAGAGATAATACAGTAAGTGGCTAATCTGAAACTGATGATGGTGAAGTCACTGTTGTGATTCAGTGTTACTCATCTCTATTAAGGCACTGGAGTAACAGACTCAAACTATTTGGAAAGTCAAATAGGAGAAGATAGTGAATAATTGGTTCAGCATGTCATGGGAAGGGTAAAGTCAAGGATGACAGAGAAACTTGGAATTGGCTTGTATGGGTGAATAGTGGTTAACAACACTAACTGTGGAGTGGGGAGAAGAGATGTAGCTTCGGGGGAGAGGTTTAGCAGATTCTGTTGGCACCAAACTTTGCTTAGACCTAGTAGACTGACCTCCAAATTGGAACTATCCAGCAGATATTTAAGGGATCACCCCTAAAGCTCATAGGGATGATCAGGACACTTGTCTAGAGCTGCATGCGAAGGGGAAACCCGTCCCCTGTTCTATCAACTGCTAAACCTTGGAGCCTTTGATCCAGAAGTCTGGCAGGCATCCTAAAGAAAATGCAGTAGCTGGATGGACATTTTCCTCAGATGCCCAGAAGAGAAAAACCTGTGAAAGTGCCAATAAAAGAGGTTCTAAGGCTTGTTCTGACAAGCTTTTACTCATTAGTTAGCTGTCCTTAACTTTGCAGAAACCATGTGTTAATGTGGGTCTGTTCTTTCTCTTGATAAAGGCAATTATATTTTAATGCAGTAAGTTGGAATACTGCCCAAAAATGTAGGCAATGATGTGCAACTGTAGTTGAAAATATACAGCACCCACTTGGCCAAAAACAACTGTGCCAGGGACCACCCATTCACACAGCAAGAACTCTGTGCTGTGCATGTTCTTTCTGGTCCACCCATTGTCCCAGTGACCTATGGAGAGGCTGCCCCAGGTCTGCTAGAAACCTGGACATTACTTAGGGAGGTGAGGGAGAAAAAGATAGGTGATGCAGGGATGGAACTTGAAAATTCCAGACTTTCTTCCTGGCCAGACTTAAATGGGTGGCCCATTCCCTAGCCTACAACTCCTTCAATGTCCCCTGTCAGTGGAGGAACAGCCCCAGGTTGGCAGGGACTGGCTTTTGCTGAGCCAACATCTAAAAGAATACATGTGAGTAACATCGGAGTGGTGGTAGGTGCTTGAAGTATTAAGGTTATTTTGGTTGCAAACCAATAAGCACTGGCTTAGGTTTAAAAGCATTTTTTTTTTGGTAAGAATTCTGGGACATCATATGGAATCCAAGAGAAATTAATAAAATAGAATGGGCTAAGATCAAGGACTTGTTCCAGGGACAAGCAGGGCTTCATAGACCTTTTCTGGAAGCTCTTCAGTAAATGTGAATTGGCTCTCAGTTTCTAGGTTCCAGGCCTTGGGTAAAATTCTCAAAGGAGAGAATTTGGCACATGGGACAAACTGTGGCCAAAAGTGATAAGGGGAGATACAATATCAGTCTGGCTTCCATGGCCCCAACCTATGGATCTTGTAACCTCTTCAGTAGCAGAAAAAAACTGGTGGGGCTGACATCCAGTTAAGTGTCTACCACACTGGGGGTAGCAGCATTAATTAGAATGTTCGGTATCAAGGTTCATCGGTCACTTTTAATTAGATGATCCTATAACAACAAGCAACATCGCAGTGATACAAAGCTTACTTTTCACTAACCTTACATGCTGGCTTCAGATAGGCCATGGCTCCATTTTGGGTCATGATATGGGTCAGCTGAAATGTTGCTTTCGTGTATCTTTTTTATTCTGAAGTTCAGGCTGAACAAGCAGACTTCTCTGCGACTTGCCATTCTTGAAAAGTTGAACCACAGAATAGCTTTTAAAGTTTCTGCACAGACCTGAGTATGTCCCTGATGACATACATTCCATTGGCTAGATCAAACCACAGGGTCAAGCAGGACATCTGTGTTGTAGGGAGTTATACTCCTCCCATAACTTTTTGCAATACAAGTTACTGGCAAGATAACCTATCGGGTAGCCCTATGTATGTCCACCATGTACATTTAGACCAGACTGACCCTCTCATGTAACACATGTGGCAGCTAATCAAAGGAAATGTCAAGTAGGTGGGTCATATTGTTTAAATAGTCTATATTTACTGATTTTGTTATATGAATCATTAAGATATGTGTATTGAAATCTCTGCAATGATTACTTTTATGTGTGAACCTGACTGGTCCACGGAGTGCCCAGATATTTGGCCAGATGTCATGGGTGTGTCTGCAAGAGTGTTTTTGGATGAGATCAACATTTGAGTTGGTAGCATGAGTAGATTGCTCTCCCTACTGTGAGTGGGGCTCATGTAATCAGTTGAAGATCTAAATAGAACAAGAAACCTGAGGAAACTTTGCCTCCTTGACTATATTCAATTGGGACATGAATAGAACTTAAACCATCAGCTCTCCTGATTCTCAGACTTCATACTTCGACTGGAAGTACACGGCCCATCTCTCCTAGTCGCCAGCTTGTCAGCTGCAGATCTTGAGACTTCTCAGCCTCCATAATCATGAAATCCATTTCCTAATCATATCTTTATTATAATAAATTATAAACACATATATTTTTAATATTTTATTGTCAAATTGGTTTCCATATAACACCCAGTGCCCCCCACCATGACCATCACCCCCTCCCTACCTCCCCCTCCCTCTTCAGTCCATGGTTCGTTTTCAGTATTCAGTAGTCTCCCTTGATCTGTGTCCCTCACTCTCCCCCACTCTTTTTCCCCCTTCCCCTCCCCATGGTCCCTTGCCAGGTCTCTCCTGTTAAACCTATGAATGCAAACATATGGTATCTATCCTTCTCTGCCTGACTTATTTCGCTTAGCATGACACCCTCAAGGTCCATCCACTTTGCTACAAATGTCCATATTTCATCCTTCCTCATTGCCATATAGTACTCCATTGTATATATATACCACATCTTGATCCATTCATCAGTCAATGGACATTTAGGCTCTTTCCATGATTTGGCTATTGTAGAAAGTGCCACTATGAACATTGGGGTACATGTGCTCCTATGCATCAGCACTTCTGTATCCCTTGGGTAAATCCCTAGCTGTGCTATTGCTGGGTCATAGGGGAGTTCTCTTGATAGTTTTTTGAGGAGCCTCCACACTGTTTTCCAGAGTGGCGGCACCGGTTTACATTCCCACCAACAGTGTAATCATACACACATATATATACACACATCCTATTCTGTTTCTCTGGAGGACCCTAATCTCCAACTATAACTGTTCAGTTTCCAGTTTTTTTCTTTCAACTTTTTAAAAAAATGTTTACTCTTTTTAGAGAGCAAGCAGGGAAAGGGCAGAGAGCGAGTGAGAGAGAGGGAGACACAAAATATGAAGCAGGCTCCAGGCTCTAAGCTGTCAGTACACAGCCAGATGTAGGACTTGAACTTACAAACTGTAAGACCATGACCTGAGCTGAAGTCAGAATGCCTAACTGACTGAACTACCCAGGTGCCCTATTTAAAAATATTTGTTAGAGAGTTAGAGAGACCATCCCAAGCAGGTTTGGCTCTATTAGTGTAGAACCCAACATGGGGCTTAATCTCACAACTTTTGATTTGAGCTCAGGTCATGATTCAGAGTTGGATGCTTAACTGATGGAGCCACCCAGGCTCCTCAACTCAGTCAATTTTAAAATGTATTTTTGGTTGCGTTTTTAGGTACCTACATTTTTAACATATTTGCCTGATATATTGACGCTTTCATCATTATGAAATTACCCTCTTTGTCCCTAATATTTATCTTACTTGGAGTTTTTATTAATCTTAGTCTGTTTTATCTATCTTATGGCCACTGTGTATATGGTTTACATTTTTTTCTAAATTCAACTTATTTGTGTCTTTAGATCTAAGATTTTAAGAGGAGTCTTGCTTTTTTAATCTATTTTTTTAGCAAAAATCTCTTGCTTGAGTATTTAAGTAAATGATGTAGCATTTTTATTAATAAGAGCTAAATATATATTCATTTATGTCTTGTTTTGTTCCTAGTCTTGGTTGGGGACCTGGTAACTTAAAAAAAAAGTTAGACATTTTGTTTCATTTACTTTGGGTCTACACCATATCAGAAATAAAATGAGATGAAAAATATTTCCTTGGAAAGGAGAATCGGAGAATCCAGACCTGAGAAGCAAATTTAATTTGAGAAGGAGAAAGTTGCATTTGGATAGGGCGGTGGTACTGCTGGGCAAAAATGATGAAATAAGAGGATAGAAAGAGTCTATGAAACATGCTAGACATGTCTTCTGCATACAAATGTTCACATTATAATTTACTCATATTTTCTCACCAATGTCAGAGGTATGTCCAAATCCAACTTTTTATCTAGTTGGATGATGTATGCCTTTAATTAAAATACTTAGGAATTTGCCAATCAGTAACTGCATTAAATAGTTTGCTACATTGTCCATTTGTAATCTTTCTTTGGTTTTTCTCATTTCCTTGTGTGATCCAAATATTGAGTGTGCCATTTTAATTATTTGAATAGTGTAAGTAAAATCTTGAGGTATTTTTCAGGGCTGCTTTAGAAATTTGAATACTTATCTGTAATTTATTGCAATAACTCTAGTTACTGCTGAATTTATTCCTGCAAAAGATAGTTGCTTTGTACCAATACAGCTCCATTTCTTTCTCACTTTTTTGTTGCTAGTAGATTATCCCAATTTAAAACTATACAGGTTATAAATCCAATAGTGCTAAATTATAGTTACTGCTTTTTTAAAGAAAGAAAAAAATTGTGTATATTCTGGTGCTCTCCATTCCTGACTGGGCACAGGTTAACAAATGGTTTCATCTCATTTCAACCTGAAGGACTTTCTTCAGTATTTCTTGTAGCAAAAGTATGCTGGCAACATATTCCCTCAGTTTTTGACGCGGAAAATGTCTTTATTTCACTTGGATTTTTGAAGAGTGATGTTGCTAGGTATAAGATTCTTGATTGATAGTTTTTTTTTCCCCCCAACACTTTGCTTAGGTCATTCTGCCAGCTGGATTTTTTTATTTTGCCTGTATATGATGAGTTGTTTCTCTCTCTCTCTCTCTCTCTCTCTTTCTCTCTCTCCCTCTCCCTCTCCCTCTCCCTCCCTCCCTCCCTCCCTCTCAACAATTTGACTATTTGTCTCAGTGTGATTATCTTCATGTGTTTCCTTTGGGGGGGGGGTTCACTGACCTTGGATCTGTAAGTTAATTGTTTTCCTCAAATTTGAGAAGCCTGGGTCATGATATCTCCATATGTTTAATGTTTATTTTTGAGAGCAAGAAAGAAAATGAGCAGGGAAGGGGCAGAGAGAGGGGGAGACACATAATTTGAAGCAGGCTCTAGGCTCTGAACTGTCAGCACAGAGTCTGATGTGAGGCTTGAACTCAAACTGTGAGATCATGACCTGAGGTGAAGTTGGGTGCTTAACTGACTGAGCTACCCAGGTGGCCCTCCGAATACTTTCTTCTGTCTCTGTCTCTAACCTCCGAACTCCCTCTTATACATATATTGGAACCTAACATTTTTGTACAAATACCTGACACTATGCTGACTTTGCTTCAACTTTTTTTCCTCTGTATTTCTATTGAAACAACTTCTATCCATCTTCAAATTCATTGATTATTGAACACCTCTGGTGAGTTTTCTCGTTTTCATTATTTTACTTTGCTAGTTAAGAAATTCCATTTGGTTCTTTCTATATTTTCCATTCCTTAGGTTTCCTGTTTGTCTTATTGTAGGATATTTTCCTTTTATTAAATACAGCTTAATATTTATAATGGCTGCTTTGGAGTTTTTATCTAGGAAATCTAACATCTGGATTCTTTCACACACTGTCAGTTCTATGTGGGTTGGGGAATGCATTTAAAGTTTGAGGCAATTCTCAAGTGTACCTTGACTTTAAATTTTTACCAGGCTCTTTGGTCTCCCCTATGCATATGTAGTTTTCTAGACAGAAGGAAAGTGTGGAAAAGCTTATCTCAGCCTTTACATGACTGTCTCCTTTCCACAATCTCTCCATAAAGTTTCTGAATGGTCTGTCACTCATTCCAAATTGGAATGGCAACCTTGGTCCTGCACAGCTGTGGGGTTTCCCCCCATCCATTTCCAATTAGGTCTGCCATTTTAGCTGGCAAAGCCAAAGGGTTTTGCTTCCTGTCCCTACTTGAATTAATTGCTTCTGGCAGGAAAGCTGCTGCATTTGCAGTCAATCCCAGGCTGCCAAATCTACTGTTCTTCCTACTAATCTGGTGAGAGGAAGGGAGGGAGGGAGCAAGGAGCAGACCCAGGCAAAGGGACCACAGTCTGGTCATTCTTACCCAAAGTTCTATAACATTTCAAGAAGGTTTCTCAATTTTTTTGTCTGCGTATAGTCAACTACCTGTGACCTGAAATGATTGCTTTTGATAATTTTTTCCAGTTTTATAGTTGATGGTTGTAGAAAAGAAACCCCAAGGTCTTCAACCACCCTTATTGAAAGTCTTCCTGTTTCCTTCTCTCTGAATGCAAGATAATACCTCCAATTTCTGAGGGTGAAATAAGATGACCTAATCCAGTACTATAATATTTCAGGATTATTCTGACTTATTACACTTGAGGATGAAGGCATAATATTCAGATCTAAAAGAAAAAATTGCATCTCTTCTTTAGCAGAAACCAGATCTTTGGATTAATTTGTCCAAAAAGACTAAAGAGAAGTTGCCCAAGAGTTTCCAATACCATACTTGACTGAACATTGAATGAGAATCTTTGCTTAGTATCCAAGAGAGTGGACATATGGCTGTGAAAAGTTTTCAAAATGGATATAAAGGAAATGCTCCTTTGAAATAAAACAAAAACAAAACTTGATCTTTAGATGCTGCTTTGTAGTATTCTCATTACTATCTTTATATTTTGCAAAAATTATTCCTTAAGATCAAAACTATAACTTGTCTTTTAGCTTTTGCAGACCTCAAGGAAATAAAAATGAAACAAAACAGAACAGATGCACTTATCAAGTGTTCAAAATTCTATTTTTAATGAAAATGCCCATGATGTATGGTTAGAGGAAAGTTTTAAATTAAATACTAGATTGTGAATAACTCAATGAAATGGGTAGGTAGTGATGAAGACTCACTAGAAAAATCTAAAAGCAACTGATGTGTTCAGCATTGAAATATTTATGGAAAACTTTATTATGAACTCTGAAAGTTATTTACATTCTTGAAGGTTAAAATATTAAACACAAATAAAATCCCTGTGCTTGCTAATCAGCCTGGGCAATTTTAGAAGTATTAGAAGCAGTATTAGAAGCAGTCAACATTTTCAATGCTTCCATATTGGAACTTCTTTCTGAAATTCAATGAAACTGTTTCCAGCTTGATGATGATCTTAAAAGAACTTCATACTTTGAGGCTTAAGACATGTGCTAGTTCCTTTTCTTCAGAATCTCACTTTCTCAAAAAATTACAAAAATGACAGAAAATCAACACAAGGAGAAGATCACTCCTTGTAATGGGGGTTGGGGGAAAAAACCCCACCTCAATTACATCCTAAGACCTAAGATCTGGGCTTCTATCAACCTTTTTGAGAAGGGTTCCTTTCTTTTCACCTCATTTCTTTATTACAGCTTTCTTTTCTGTATTGATCTTTTTTTTTTCTTCACACAAAACCAGGAGCAATTCAAGAGTAGAGATTATTCCATGTATGGATTTCCAGGACCTTCTACAGCACCTAAGACATACTTAATTCATAAAAGTTTAAATGCTCAATTCATTCCTTGTATAGAAGCTCTAATTGTGGCAACATTAAGAACTACATGAACATATACACACAAACACTAAAATCTTAGAAACTGTAGGATAAGAATGACAACTAATTTTGTTTCATAAGAAAAGGGAAAAATCAGATGTCAGGAAATGAGGGAAAATTATAAAAATCACTGATTATGCAGCTTAAAGTATTTAATATCAAGAACTTGGGTTTAACTGCCATGGTGGGGGTGGGGGGAGGTTCAAGACTGGGAACTAAGACCCCTGCATAAAATGGAGGTTCCAAAAGATGCAACATTCATTTAAAAAATGCTGTAAAAGTAGTATGGCTACTAGGACAGGAAGAGGTCAAGGAAGCTTGCTTCCCCTTTCCTCAACTCAGTAGGAAGTACTCTACCTGAAAATATTGGAGCACTAAGCCCATCTATCTCTTGTATTTGGAGTATGACTTTTAGTCATGGGGCTTAGGAATCCTTATACCAATCAGATAAAAGTGATCCTTGGCTAGTAATATACTTGGAGTGTATGCAAGAAGGAAATAAAACAAATATTCTGGGAATATACTCTGAAAAACAAGAACTAACAGGATCCCTTCAAATAGACAAGACAGCAAAAGATCAGCTTACAATAGAAAATGTAAAAACAAAAAAATGGTTATGAAAGAAGCATTAATAAATGAGTTAACGAAACCCAGATGATTAAATAAAAATTGTAGAGTTGGAAAGAGTAAATGTTTAAAATACATAAAAACAAACTACAAAAATAAAAAACATTAAATTCTGTTATGTACCAATACCTGATTCTTCCTTCGTCTCCAGGAAAAATAGATTTCCTAGCCTCATTATGGGTGGGTGAAAAAATGTGACTTGTCCTGGCCAATAGTCTGTTATGAAAAGTAATGAATGTCACTTATGGGCCTAAGCACTTAAAAGCTAGTGCATGACTTTCATGTTATATTAGTCACCCCAGGCCACAATGACCATAGACTAGATGGCATAAACACAGAAATGTGTTTTCTCACAGTTCTGGAGGCTGAAAAGTCCAAGCTCAAGTCCTGCAGGCAGTTAGATGCAGTTTCCTGGCAGGAACCTCCTTCCTGATTTGCTAAATGCTGCCGCCTTATTGTGTCCCTCCTGTGGCAAAAGAGAAAGAGACCCACCTCTCTGGTGTTCCTTCTTAAAAGGGCATAGATCCCATCATGCAGGCTCCCCATTCATGACCTCACCTAACTCTTCCTTCCAAAGGCCTTGTTCCCCAAATACCATCACACTGGGGGTTGGGATATAACATATGAATCTGGGGGAGACCCAAACATTCAGTCCATTAATACATGCTCTCTTCCCCTGCCATGGTTGACCATTGCTGTTTCAGCTGATGCAGAAACAAGATGTTGATGCTTCAATCACTCTGGATTTGTGAGGGACCATGTGGAATAGAGAATTTTACCAAAATTTTTTGGCAGGGCGTTTAGTATACACCATAAAATTCTGTTGAGGTTATTGTGGAATGACCTAGCACAATCTAAATCTAAGACACTATGGAAAGAAAGATCAATGGGGGAGTGAATCAAGGCAATCAAAGAATGAAATAGATTATAAACAGTGAGCAAAATGGAAAAGATGAAAATGAAGACTGAGTGAATAAAATCCTGACAAATGATGCCCTATGCAGTACACAGACTGTACGAAAGGTCCTAGCCACAACAGTGTGTCAAAGCAAACAAAATATCAAAATTGGGGAGAATAAAAAAATCTGTATCATGTGCAGAGATCAATTTTCCAAGTAGATGATTTTGAGTAGCCCCAGAATACTAAGTTTCAAGTTGCCTGTCAAGCAAAATTCAGTAGTTATAAACCTGTAAGTCTATAGCAATTTAAAAAGTATACCTTTTACAATAACAACCAAAATAGAGGGCACTTAGGCATACATCATTTAAAACATATGTTGGCATCTGTTAACATCTTTATAGAGGAAAAGTATAACACTTGACTAAAAAAAAATCTAAATGGATTCAAATTTGGGGAAATAGTCCATACTGATGACCTTTTCCCTAAATTAATACCAAAATCTCTATAATTCAAATTCTAAACTTCTACAATGGATTTTTTATGCAGGGCAAGATGTTGATGCCTAAATTTTACAAGGAACAGTTAAGGGTTAAGGATAGCTTATCCAGGGTTACCCAGATGGCTCTGTAGGTTAAGCATCTGACCCTTGATTTCTGCTCAGGTTTGTGAGTGTGAGCCCGCCATCAGGCTCCACACTGTGCAGCACAGTGCCTGCTGGCACTGCCCTCCCTCTATGTTGCCCTCTGGCCCTGCCGCCACCACCCCCCCACCCTCCCACCCCACTCTTTCTGTTGCCCTCAAAATAAATAAAAATTTTAAAAACCTTAATCAACAGAGGGGTGAGGAAGATCAACTTTACGAGGTATGTTACCTAAAACAGTATGGTATTGACACAGGGATAGACAAACCATAAAAAATGAGTGTGTTTAGAAATGGATCTACACATATATGAAAACCATGAATATGAGAAAGGGCATTTGAAGTTGGTTGGAAAGGAAGGACTAATGACCCAATGATGCTGGGATAACTGGCCATCTGTGATCCACAAAGAAAACAAGATTGAAGAAGAGTTAAAGCCATAAAGGTGAAAGCAAATCTCTGAAAGTACTAGAAGGCAACATGAAAATATCTAATGATGCCAGTGTAGGGAAAGTGTTTCTGCATCAAACCACAAAGAGCAAATCTAAAAGATGAATAAAGGGAATAAATAAAAAATGAAAATATCTGAGCAAAACCAATATACTGAGAAGTGGCAAGACAAGTCATCCATAGGGAGAGGACATGTGTCATGCAGATAAAGTAACAGTTTTTAAAACATTGGGAATATTAGCAACTTCAGGAGTGCTTAGATGGTGGAGAGGAGCAGGCTGATGCATACATAGTCCTTGAGAGGCACAGCACGCTTGGCAGCTTGGTGACTGTTCCATCAGCGTGATGGACATTCCTGGGCAACCATGTTGGCTTATTTGGAGTAGTTTATTATCGACTTAGGTTTTTCTTTTCATTATAATCACTCCTACCCTTTTGCTGCCCTGTACTCGGACACTCCCTTGTTACCTTTTGCTTCTGTGGACCTAGAAGAAATGGAAACTCAGTCCTTAAATTGTTTATGGTAGATAGAATTTTCCATTCCTTTTATAGTTAAGTACTTGGTGTATAGCAGGTGCTCATAAAGGCTCGTTGAATTAAAATAATAGATTCCTGCTCTTCCAGGATTCCCTGGGATCCCCAGAGTTCCCTGCAATTTGCTCTCCCACCAGATACTCATCGGACTGAACTAGAAATACTCTAATACCCGCTTTGCTCTGTGAGGGCAAGAAGAGTATCGATGGGCTCTAGTAACCCCAGGTGATGACCAAGAACTTAATAATTCTTAACTCAAAGAACTTAATTCATCAATAACCCACAGCTGTTCTTCACTTAACCACCCAGGATTAGCTCCTTCCCTCCACACCAGATAGGAAGCATGAACTAGGCATTCCTTGCCACTGTCTTCTAGAACAATATTCCAGGTCTGCTGTTCCTGACTCCCTCCCACTGAACTTCTGACTGAGAAGCACCTTTGCTAACTGTACTCAGGCCATCTTCCACCTTTAGTGACCCACCTCTGGACCTAATTCCTCAGTCCTTGATCTCAGATCTACCTGGCGTCTTCATCCTCATCTTGCCTTCTGCCATCCAGGCAAAGTCATTGGCACTAGGGTAAGGCTGTCATTACACTGGTTTAGCATCGGGCCACCTGGATTTGGCAAGCTGCCTCTCAGAGCTGCATTGCTGACCAGCTCTTGTCCATAAGGGCACTGAGAAAACCCAAGAGTGTCTCAAACTCAAGCCCAAATGGGCAAGTTTCTGACCCACACGGAAGCTGCCAGGCCTGGACCCTTGGAGCCAGGCCCTGTATTGTGCAAGAACAATCTTGTGGCGGTCACCCAGCCCCACAAAGTAGGGCTTAACAATGTTGGCCAGGGCTAAGCCTCATGTCCTGGGTGGGCAGAGCAGGACTTGGTGAAACAGACCTCAGGGGCTCTCTCTTCAGAAATGGACTAGACTGGGTGCTTGTTTTGTTTCCAGTAGCTGGGGTTTTGACACTCCCATCTCCTAACACTTAACATTCCTACCCTGGGCAGCACCACTGCTATATATCACTTACACTCCCTGCTGACATTTTATGGGGATTTTAAAGCAGCAGGTGTGTGAGATAGAAGCCATTGTCAATCATTGCATTAAAACGCTCCACCCTTCCAAATGTCTAATCAGCAGGTTTGATGGGTTGCAGCTGGCTTCTAACCAGCAAGGGTTGGAGGCTTTCAAGGTAAGACATCTCCACTTTGGGAAGGGAGTGGGTGGGAGGCTGGGGGAAGGGGCAGCTGAGAAGCCCCAACAAAGCCAAGGCACTGCAGTGTCGTAGTGGAAGTGTTCAACTAAACGGAAGCCAGCAAAGCACAGGCCGCTACACCTCTGCACTAGTACTTTTTGCTTGGTCTCCATCCCCAGGAAGGGCCCAATCAGATAAAAGCATCCCTATGCAGTGATAGAGCCCCTGTTTAGATAACCTGGAGGAGTAGCCTATGAGGGTCATGATGAGGCTTTTTTGTCCTTGGGACCCATTAAGTGAAAGCAGTAACTGACCCACTTCACATTAAGGTCCAGATAGGCTGTGGGATTATCAGTTAGCCAGTGGACTGAATTGAACTCACTTGGTTTATATCAGACACATTCTTTTTATCTTCTTGGCAAAGCTTTTGGGGACAACTCTAAGCAATGACTGTGGCAGTAAGTCCATGGCCCTCATCGACATCAAATGCAATTTCAACAATTTCTGTAGTCTTAATCTTTAAAAAAAAAAAAAACTCTCCAAATGTACTTTAAGTGTTCCCCCTCTTGATCCAGACTGCAGTCCCAAGCCCTACCTGTCTGAAAATCTATTGTACCAGAATCAGAGTGCCACACTTTTAAGTTAAGCCACGGAGCACTGGGTCCTTTGTAACTGCTGTTGAATGTCTGCATGCTATGTCATGGAGACCTGCTGAATAAGTCTGAGTCCCTTTTAACCCTGTTCTTGGGTTTGCTTCTCAGACATTGGCTCTCTATTCTATATCTTCTTGGAGTTACTGCCATCTTTGCCTCTCGTCAGAGTGTCTACTCAGAAGGTTCTGGGCATGCTCGCTGGTGACCTGCCTATGACCTCAAGTGCATACCAGGTTTTCATCTTCGAACAGGCTCTAGGCTCTGGTGGCTCAGAGGAATTTGTTTATTAATCTTTTATCCTCCGTCAATAGCATCTGGAAGGTATGGACAGTCTTTCAGTCATACTTTATCTGTAACTCAAACAAAGTAGACTGTCCACCTCTGCATTATCAGTGCTTTTACCTCTATTATAGCATTTATCACAAAGGATCCAACTTCAGTGAGCTTGTAATCTAGTATGAGAGCAAGAGAAGTAAACCTACCATAAGGAAATATACTTTTTAAAAAAGCACGCCACAATGGGAGTGTGTACAAAGGGCAGAAGAAAGGGACAACCAAACACACAGAGACAGAATAGTATGGGCTGGGAAGAGGTTAATTCTCACATGGCATCCAAGAGACTTTGCTTAGAACACATGATAGCTAAGTACTATGGGGGTGCTTGGGTGGCTCAGTCTTTTAAGCATCAGCCTCGTGGTTTTGGCTCAGGTCATGATCTCACAATTTGTGAGTTCAAGCCCTGCATCAGACTCTGTGCTGACAGTGTAGAACCTGCTTGGGATTCTCTCTCTCCCTCTTTCTCTGCCCCTCCCATGCACATGTGTACATGCACGAGTGCTCGCTCACTCATAAAAAAAAAAAAAAACCTAATAAAACAAAATACTATGAGTTCTAGTCAAACTTTTACTCTCAAGGGCTCTAATGAAAATCCATGTGGAGCCTAAGCTGTAGATGATTCTGAACCCCAGTGTAAGGATGGAGTTGAAGGATCCCTCCACAAGACACAGAATTTCTTTGCCCTTGAGGCTATTCAAACACCATATGTTTGGCTACTTCTCTGTTCACTGGGTGAAAACCACAGCAATCACTTTTGACCCTTCTGCCCACTCTTTGTCATCTCCACAAGGAAGAAACCAAACCCCATGTAGTAGTCAAAAATTCCAAATTTCCTTGTAAGTTAAAACATCTTCTACAGATTTGAAGGGTTAGTGCCTTTCTAGGGTTGGTCTCTTACCTCTTTTTCTCCCCAGCTGGCTAGCCCAGGTATAGGGAGGTGTGTGCAGGGTCACAGTGGGAGGAGCCAGAAGATAAAGCCTTCCTAGATTGGAATGACTGTGGTCTTCCAGGGATGTCCTCGGGGATTGGTAGATGTTCACAACTGACCTTTTCCTCTAATGTGCTGCTTCCGTGAATCCTTCAGTGATCCCCTTTGGGGAACATTTAATAACTAATATTTAAGAGAGTTGTAGGGGTGCCTGGGTGGCTCAGTGGATTAAGCTTCCAACTTCAGCTCAGGTCATGATCTCACAGTTTGTGGGTTCAAGCCCTGTGTCACACTCTGTGCTAACAACTTAGAACCTGGAGCCTGCTTCAGATTTTGTCTCCCTCTCCCTCTGCCCCTTCCCCTCTCCCTCTCTCTCCTCTCAAAAATAAACATTAAAAAAAAAGTATTCTAGAGGTATACATAAAATACTCTGAAGCTTAGCAGCTTAAAACAAGAATTATTACCTTACATAGTTCCTATGTTTGGGAATCTAGGACCAGCTTAGCTGTGTACTTGTGGCTTCTCAGGAGGCTGCAGTCAAGCTATTAGCCCAGGGAATGAGTTATCTGAGGCTTGACTAGGGCTGAAGGTTTCCAAAATGGCCTAATGGCTGTTGGTTTCAGGCCTCCGTTCTTAGCTCTGTGAATTTTCTCTTTAGAGCTGATCCAGTGTCCTCATGAAGAGCAGTTTGTCTCTTAAAAGCCCCTCCTCCAACCTCAGCCTGAAGTCCTATTGGGTGAGGCCCCTTTTAAAACTCTCCTTCATCTGGTTATCCCAAAGGAAGGCTGACCCTGTGGTGCCTGGTTGGCTCAGTCAGTAAAGCATGTGACTCTTGGTCTCAGGGCTGTGAGCTCAAGCCCTACACTGGGTATCAAGATTACTTAAAAACTTTAATACAAAACAAAACAAAACAAAAGAAGGCTTACCCGACTTATGACACCAGAGAGGTACAGCTTGCTACTAAAGTAGCCACTTCTCTTTGCTCCTCCACTGAAAACAGCAAAACCTCTTTTTTAAAAAAATTTTAATGTTTATTTTTGAGAGACAGAGTGTGAATCGGTGAGGGGCAGAGAGCAAGGGAGACACAGAATTTGAAGCAGGCTTTAGGCTCCAAGCTATCAGCACAGAGTCTGAAGAGGGGCTTGAAGCTGTGAGCCATGAGATCATGACTTGAGCCAAAGTTGGATGCTTAACAAACTGAGGCAGCCAGGTGCCCCAAAGCCTCTTATTCTTAAGATTTGTCAGATGTGGGTGAGACACAGGTCCAAGAACACAGACACATCTCTTAGATGGGCTGTTTGTAGTCCTATCACTACTCCTGAGATGAGAAACCAATGATTGGGAAAGGCAGAGCAGGGAAAAGACTATAGTATTGCAAAAAAAAAACAAAAAACAAAAAACAAAACAAAAAAACCCTTCCTTCGCAGCCTGATACACAGCTTAAGGTATAGAAATAATTGAGTTTGAATAGGCTGAAAGACATACACCTCATAGATCACCCCTTTTGCAGGCTCTGCGTTAAGTGTTTGCCATGTATTTTGTGCCTACTATTGAAACCTTCATCCCAAACCGAGAGGACCCATTCCGTTTTGACATTGTGTTATTCCAGGGTGAGGCTTTCATCAATGCACATGTCAACCCAGCTCTGCCTTTTGAAAGTCCTTTTCCCCAGAAGTAAACCCTAAGACAAGGATTTCAGTGCAAATAGTATATTTCAGAAGTAATGTCAGCAAATACTTCTAGGAAAGTGGGAAAGAGGACAAAGAAGGGAACAAATGTATTATGGAATTAGTTACTATGGAGAACTGGAGCTAAATTGTGCTAAGAAACTCCTGATTACAGTGGAAAACACTTCCTGTTATCCCATCCAAAGGACAAAATGATGGGTATTTATACACCAACTTGCTGTTCATCATCACTTGAGAGCCGCATTGCTTGGGCACTTGATGTGCTCATCAGAGAACAAACTACCATGAGTTAGTTTCCCAGTTTCTTTTTTTTTTCTCTCCATAATATTTTATTGTCAAATTGTTTTCCATACAACACCCAGTGCTCTTCCCCTTAAGTGCCCTCCACCATTACCACCACCTCTCTTCCCCCTCCCCCTA